>NC_046372.1:26033838-26401372 GCF_011125445.2 Fundulus heteroclitus
CTCGCCCCCAGCTGGTAGATTTGCATCTCAGAGTAACACTGTGAAGCAAACCAACACTCCCAACCCTGAGAATGACATTTTCAGATAGAAATGCTTGCTCCAGCAATATGTTGAGAATTTAAGGACAAACTTTAAAGTTGTTGTGAATCTGGAACCCTTTCATTACTGCTTGCAGTTCTAGTTTGGTTTAAGTTGTGAATTAATTTCAAACACATATGAAGTTAAAAACCTTTACACATCACTTGTTTTGTGCTGACGCTTAAACTGTACATTTTTCAGGTATAATTCCCTTTTTTATTGGCTTTCGTAGCCCAATTAGGCAAATAAAGCAGCATCTAATTGTTTTCCCTTGAAAGAAAATCAATGCATAATCTGCATGTGTATCCCAGACCGTGGCATATGTGTATCTGTTGGAGTGTGAAAAGTGAAAAGTGATAACAACAGAAGGAGGTGAGCGTAGCCGAGAGAGGCAGGGAGACGGCGAGCGCGAGGGAGGAGAGTCAGCGTTGGAGATGCTGCTGCTCTGTCAGCTGTGCAACAAGCTGCGATCAGCGCAGCTAACGGGAGGAAGCGGGTGAAGCAAAGGAGGGAAAAATTATTAAGGAGATTAAGGAGGAGGATGAGAGGAGGAGGATGCGCCAGAGTGAAAGAGCGAGAGCAAGAAGAAGAAGAGGAGTGGTCGCTGTTTGAGCCGAGTCTGAGGTGGAAGAGACGGCTGGAGCCGCAACTCAGTGAGAGCTGCGATCCAGAAAGAGGAGCGCTGAGGATATGTAGGGGAAGTCACAGATTATGACACACCCATCATGACCTGGAGAACATGGCAACTTTTCTTCTTTTCATCAGCACTTAAGCCACTGAAGTCTTTGAATTTATCCTAAAGCTAAATGGATTACACTTCATTTCCAAAGAGGATCATCTCAGCTCATCATTGAAGGCTTTTCCCCAACATGCTTTTAAAAAGACAGACGTAAAGAAGCGCCGTCAGTCTCCCTGCGTTGTTGTGGGATTGTAATCGCTCTGCTTTTATAGAAGCTTGGATTGTGCTGTGAAAGTTAGATCTGATTTCCGTCTCGACCCCAGGTAGGTGTCCAGTTTTCATTTGGGACTGATTCTCTCAGAAAGTGTGAACGAGACTAAAGATAAAGACATTCGCATGGTTCTGAGCTTTTATTTTTCAAGCTGACTAGATGTCAAATAAATCAACAGAATTTTTCAACCGAGGCTTTCTAATTACTTAATTGGCCTCTTGGGTTTTTAGAAGAGCCACTTAGGGACATCTGCAGGTCTGAGTTTATTGTGCGTGATCTAAAGTGCATTGCTAAGTGCTCAAAAGACACACATTTCCTGTTCTTGCCATCCGTATCTCACATTGAAAACTTAGTTTCTAATTCATGATTGCTGAATGAAAATCTAAGAAACAGATCGTTCTCCCTGTTGCCCTCAAGCCGCCTCTTCTTTTTTTTAAAACTACTTTTATGCTTATTCTGTTCTACTTCTGCTCCTAAGTTCCTCCACCTGCTGCTCTTGTCTTTTACCTCGTTAAGAGATTAATTGAAAACCAAAAACAAAGTGTTCCTCGGCTCTGTGCGACCTCTCCAAACGGCTCAGGGTGGGTACAGAAATCGTGGCGCCCCTCTTGCGTAACGCTAAAGGGTGTGATCCTGTCGAGGCTTCAGAGCTCCCCGGTGTCTCCAGAAGCTTCGGACAATCCCTTGAAGGGTCATAAAATATTAATTAGTGTTATTGCCTTATTGGCTGAGTCCTCCACCTGTAAGTCTTGACCTTTGCTGAAGATTAACTGAGGGAATTATGCAATATGAGTCATTTAGAAATATTACATTGATTTTTATGAGCGCTGTTCTTGTGAGAAGTGAGGCAGCCTTCAGGGCTTCTTGCAGAGATTATAAGTGAAAAAACATGATTTCTTTTTTCTCTCTCTCTCACCGTGCCGTCAGGAACTGTGGCTTTCAAAGACAGTGACTCAGACAGGTGAGCTGGGAACCGAAGGGGCGAGTTGGAATCCCAGCTGCTGGCAAATGTCAATCATTATGTGGAAGCACCGGTCGCAGGTCTGAATTTGTCCACCCCCAAAGCCAGAACAACTCGGTAGGGTTGAGAAGTGCACGAGTGAGCACACTGAGCAGGGAGCCAGGGAGAGAAAAAAGTGCACAAAAAACACAAACTGTCATTTTTTGAGCGTGAGCCACTGAGAGTATGATAGGACACCTGATGAGCACACAGAGCGGTTTAATACTAGTGCATCTCAATGACTTAAAATCTAATGAAATATTAAAACAAATATAGATTATGGTACTCAGAGAACTATATTTAGCATTGATTTTTGTTATTTATGTAAAGCCAAAATCCACTTTATCAGATTATAAAATGCATTTTGTAAGACCAATGTAAAAGGATTTTTAATGTCCATGTAGGTCTGGACGATAATTCAGTAACAATATACAATATCGAGCAATAGACGTATATCCATGATAGAAAACAAAAGAGTCTATAGAATAACAGTTTTCCTTTCTTTTGCATTCTACCCTATCATGTAGGTTAATATTACATCATTACATCCTCCCAGCCAATCACAACCGCAGACCCAGGAACCAAACTCCGCCCACTTTATAGAGTTCAGAGAGCACGCGTTCTTTTCTTTTTTTTAAACTTGCAGTTTTGGTAAAAAGTTGGTTGAATAAAGGGTTGAGTTTGAATTCAGTGCTTGTGAGTTCTTTATCCAAAAACAGGTCGCTAAGCAACAGCATAAAATGGCCAGAACTGCACTTAGACTTAGACAACTTTATTTGTCATTTTGTATGCACAGAGTGCGTACAGAACAAAATTTCGTTTATATATATGTTTTGAATGTTTTAATAATTATCAATATCGATCAATATGATTTCTATTTTATCAATATGCTTTTTTTATATATCGTCCGGCCCAATGTCCACGTACCGTAACCTTTTTTTTTTTTACATGGATTAAAGCATCAGTGCAGAGTGGAATGGATCAGTTTCCTTGTGAGTAAAAGTATCTTGATGTGTCTGGTCCTGTTCACTATGAAGAGAAAAAATGGGGTCAATATGAGGATAATAGTTTTAGTTGTACCACACTTATCTATTTTAAGAAGATTGTAATTCTCAGCATCTTTTTTTTTTTTGAAAATTAAAAGTGTCCATTGTCGGTGGCCCAAATTGAATTATTGCCCTAGATCGCAATTATTTAATTGCGATCTAGGGCCAGTTTTGGCTCGCAGGCCACACTTTGTGCCGCCCATATGGGGTTTAGGTCAGGTGGTTTTCCTGGCCAATCAGGCTCAGTGATATCATGTTTATCGAACTGGTGCATCAGCCAACAGTTTTGGTTTTTCCATGACGTTGGACCTCAATTATGGAATAACCTGCTCCTGCACACAAGTGAGGCTCCTTCACTGCCCACTTTTAAAACTCACCTTAAAACCCACTATTATTCTTTGGCTTTTACCACTAGCGAGACTTGGTTTTTGTTTTAAATTGGTTTTATTGTTTCTTTTATGTGTTTTTATGCATTGTGTTTCTATCAGAGTTTTTTTTAATGGATGTGCTTTAGCTTGTAGCGATTTGCAGCACTTTGTTTCATCTGTTGGCTGCTTTTAAGCGCTTTATGAATAAAGATGGTATGGTAAGAGTAATGATGGTGGGGAGTGGCCGACCGGGGAGGCTCTGCCAAGCAACAGGCTAATGAAGTAGAGAGCAGAGGTTGACTCTTGTGACTGGAGCCGGTAGGAGGCACGTCAGGCTGCAAGATTATATGATGCCAGTGTGCTAAAAAGATTTAGTATTTCCAAATTAAAAAGGTTATTTTCATAAATATATGACTTTATTCCTGTAATATTATGATTTTACTCTCACAATTTCCAAAAGTAAAGGAAACCCCCCCCCCCCCCCTTCAGTCTCTGGTGCTGTTTTGGGGGTGGCATGCTGAAATGTTTGTGAATAAGTAGAGAGGGTCAGAGAGCGGCAGCAACACAAAGACGAGAGCATCAGGAAGCAGAGATGAGGTCAGGTACCGCTCAGTAGAGCTAATGCTCTGACACCATCCCTCCGTCTCCGGCCTCCTTAAATGCTCCTCCTACCTGGCAGTAGATGGAGAACACCTGCTGGCCGGCGTCCGCCTGTCGCTCCCCGCTGGAGACGGTTAAGAATGACACACACCCCACGGCTGACCTGACCCACGTACCTGACTGCCTCTTTATATTTGTCCTCTACTGGTTTTTCTGATTAAAACCAACAGAAAGAAACACTTGTTGACATGATGCCATGTTCTGTAAGACATCAGCAATAACCCTCAGAGAAGCAATCGTTGCCCCTTCCACCACAGAGCAGATGTCAAGCATTATGAGTCAGGCCAGCTGTTTCAGAAAGATACCATAATGGCCAACGGTTAAAAGAAGACTTGTTGAAGGTTAGCAGAGCTAACAGCATGGGACACTGTCAATAGCACTGATGCTTCACAGGGTCACATTATGGCATTAGACTTTCCAACATGGCGCTAACGCACAATGCAGAGCATGCTAGCTGTAGTGCTTGATTTTAATTATATGCCACTGTGATATCTGTATGCCCACATGTGCAGTAACACCACAATTAGCCTTGAAATGTGACACCTATCAACTCAATTAGGTGCCAATTGATGCTTTTTAAAAAAGAAAACTAGAGACACCCTCTGCTTCTGCTGCGTTTCACTCACTGGTTACAGCTGACAGATGCTGAGGTAACTGACTTGTTAATAAGGCTGGACGATATAGAAAAAAAAGCATATCCATATAATAGAAATCATAATGATCGATATTGATAATTATCAAAAAATTCAAGATATATATTTTAAGTGCAGCCCAGGCCATTTCATGCTGTTTGTTGCTTAGCGACCTGTTTCTAGATAAAGATACAAACTCTGAATTCAACCATAACTTTTTATTCAACCAACTTTTTACCAAAGCCGCAAGTTTTTATAGAACAAAAAAGAACGTATGCTCTCTGACCTCCTTGAAGGGGGCGGAGCTTGGTTCCTGTGTCTGCGTTTGTGATTGGTTGGGAGGATGTAACGATGTAATATTAATTTACATGATAGGCTAAAATGTAAAAGGAAGGAAAACTCTTCTATTAAAATATTTATTGACCCGATATACGTGTATCGATCAATATATATTGTTATTGAATTATTGTCCAGCCCTACTTGTTAATCATTTACACATTTAACGTAGCCCTGTGTTTGTGCCAGATTACACCCAAGTCAAATTATTATTTCTAATTGCTCAGCTTGGTGCTTAACGGTCTTTGTAGGAGAGTGCAAAGATGGAAGGTTGGTGTGCTGGAGCCAAAAACTTACTACAGTCTGTGTGCAGCGGTGCGGTTGGTGGCAGGACCAGTTATTGAATGAAACGCTTCTAAAATCGCTTAACACCGGGGGAATTAGGGTGCAGTTCCTTTATTAACTGGTGGTTTTAATAAAGAAGACTGGGGGTAGAATTGGTTTAATTTAAATGGCATTTTAAATTATTTGCCGGTTTATTTTTGTTTTTAGCAACATAAAGCCACCTAGTAATTTTGATACTGATCTTCAGGATTTTTGTGTTTGAGCTCACATGGGTATGTCTAAACTCTTTATGACTGGCTTTAAGAGGCAACTGGCTTGAACCAATCACAGTAACTCTAATTGCATCTGGTCACAGACAAATCATAGAGGTCCATTATAAACACATACATAATTTCCATCTGTTACCAGTCTTTCACTGGTATAAAGAAATATTTTATCAATAATATAAAAGGGGTCCAAAATGTGATTATTTGCTCCTTAACAATGCAATCAGCCAAAGGTTGTTTAGTTTTACAGTACAGATGTGTTGCTCTTGCTGAATGAGTTTATTAAATGACGTTTTTCCCACAGTTATTAAAAGCTCAGTTAGATTAAAGGTTTGGTTACTTAAATGTCCAGGGAATAGGGAATTAAAAACCAAGGAGCAACACAAAACCACGCTGTAGTGGTATTTTATCAAGGCGTTATGGATTTGGTTGTAGTAACAATAATTTAGAGTTGTGTCTGTGGCTTGTAATAAATACATAAAACTATTGTGGAATGTGCATTGTTGAACTTGAATGTGCCTTGTTTCAACAGATATTAGCAATATAAAACCCAGAGAGTTAATATTTTGACGTATTGATGAGCCCCTAAAATGACTTCACCAAGGCGTAGACAGTTACAAAGGATGGACCCACCTGAAAAGTTGGTTGGAAAAGGCAGTTCACATTAACTGCTTGTTTAGAGGATAACCCGACTCATTTCACTCCAGGAAAATAGCCTTGACTGCTTCACATTTAGGCTGGCATACAATGAAGACAATCTCCAGCGCGTTCACCATTGTTGACATTGCTAATTGTCTGCAGACATGCGTGAAAAGGAGGCTGATATGGCGAAAGGCCACAATGATTTTCATGCCATCAATCAAACAATGTGTGCATGAACTACGGTGCAGGGTGAGAGTCTAACCTATGCAGGCATTCACAAAATGGACACACTGACATTTATTTGTGCCATATTGAGCACTCACTCATTTAAAAAAAACAGCTTCCACCTGATGCATGCCCACCTGCAACAAAATGCCAAGACATTTCTTGTCAACGTGAAGTCTGCCGGGTGGAGCACTTATTTAGTTTCTCTTTTAAATTAAGATATTGCTTGGATTTAAAGGTAAAATTCTTCCTTATCCATGCTTAAGATTCCTGATTTGACGTAAAACAGGAAGTGGTTCTTGAGTTAATGCTTGTTTGGCCGTATGTCAACACCAGGTTACGTCAGGGTCCGTGCTTCCTTTTATGATTGGATTTTCTCTTCTTAAAAGAGAAATGACAAATATAAGATAGGTGAATATGAATTGGTAAAGGGTTGAACTGAGCCAGTAAACAACTAGGATGAACTAGTGTGTATTCACACATGCCACTGTCTACAAATATTTAGAGCTGTGGATCATAACCAAGACTTAAATAAAAGTACTAACACAAAATAACTGTCATTGCTCTTTTTCCCTCTCTGTGTAAGTCTGACGAATGCCTTTACAAAGTTATACAAAACAAATTTGTTGCATGCATGTTGCCAAGCTCATAAATAAGATGATCTGATAGGAGCAGAAATACAAGCGGGTTTGTGTGCGTCTGAAAATGCGTCTGGTTTAGTAAAGCATGACAGGCGGCTAATGAACGGAATGCCTTGAGGCATAAATATCAAGGCAATGGAGAGAAAAATGGCCACCATGCGCCGTGCTACCTAAACATTAAATGAGCTGAGGGATGGAGGGAGAGCACCGCGTCCCGCAGGGACCATTGGTCAATCTATAAGGTGGAACAGAACCGAGTAACTTCTCCAGATATAACAACACAAAAGAAATGAGCTATAAACTGGTAAACAATCACTCCTCTTGTATGACATTGTTTAAATACCAGACAGTACATGTTGCATTTATTGACTAGTCTCATGTATTATATAATGCCTTACTGCCTGGTATTCACAGTTTTTACATTTATACGCCAGTAACTCACTCTGGTCGGGGGATCAGAAACAATGTGCTTATCAGGGAAATAATATTCTAATGCGAGCAGGCTTTAGCCTTTGACTTTTGTTTATGTCATTGAAATAAATCTTACCATAATACCGTGTCTTTGTTTGCATTTAGTAGGAGCTGCAATTTTTCTCGATTTGGTGGAAGGAGGCTCAGGGGAGGACTCGGTTGGGACTTATTTAGTAGCCGCGTCATCGGCGACCTTCTGGCTTGCTTGTAGTTCAGCGATACTGCCAGTAGATGGCACCACATCTGTTTATATCATCTCATCGCACCCGTTGCTGGGGTTCTACTTAGGCTCAAAAAGGACAATCAAAACACTATCTGGATGGATGCTTGGAGTATATAGCCTTATTTTATCATAATACACTGGATTTTGGTCTTTTTGGTATAGGCATATAATGTGGCTATTTTCATGTATTACAGCTAAGGAGGTAAAATTGTGGATGTGAAATAAATACACAAATAGTTCGGCAGATTTATACATTTCCTCCACTTTTGCTGTATCATCTAAAATCCCAAAGCCACTCTGGATACTGCTGATCAAAAACTGTTCTTCAACCTCCTTTGTGTCAATAAAACCTGCCATTATTTCATTAGTTTGGTGTGGACTGCTTTTAGAGAGCTGCTTAATCTACTCATTTTGCTTCAGGGCACTTTACACGAAGCAATAAAAACACCTGTGTGCTTTCCGCTGGTATTAAAAGTGGGGGTTGCTTGGGACTGAGGTATTCTTCTTCTGACCAAATGTTACGTCTAACGTTGTCACAGAATATGTCCAACATTCATTCACCTTGTTCATCTGCTTCACAATCTTGGTTCCACTTGTTTCATGGTACAAAAAGACAAATTATGGGGAGGTATGTTGCCCAAGAAACTGGATAATTTAGAGACTTTGACCAAAGATGAGCTGTAATCATGCTTGACTTTTAGTGTCAGCAAACCTTGTTGCAGGAAATAAGGAAAAAATATACCAGAATGATTTACACAAAGGTATAGACTCTCACAATAAGCTAATAGAAGTATTTCACAGAACGTCTGAAACACTGATAAATTGTTTGTCTCATTGTTGAAATGAGAACAACAAGAATTACTGCAGTTTGCACAAAAATCCTAACAAATAATCCCTGTTAGAGCAAATTCAGATTCTGGCTTGTTTATCCGGATCTTCCACATGCCTGAACAACAAGTTTAAACACTGGGAGAGTTTTTGATAATGTTTGTCTCAATAAGTTACGGCTGCGTAGCAGTTAGCAAAAAGAATCTCAGCTTTAAGCGGCTTTTTAAGATTGATATCAAGAACATGAAACAAAAAGAAAAGCAACATGAACCTGAATTGAAGAAGCGATTCAACAAAAGCTTCAGGCAGATTTCTCCAGAGCAATTTATCACAGTAGCCTCAAAGGAAGAGACTTTCCATTTAAACCAGAGTTTTTTTTTTCTTTTCCTGAATTGCCTGAAACAACAATCAGCATCATTGTTTGGCATCCCTTAAATGGCCCAGAGAAACCTAAATCGATTAGCCCCAAGAGGCCGCACGTTGTCATTCGCATCGGGTTTCCAATGGCAGCCGGCCAGCGGTGGTCCATGGAAGAGGCGCTCATTTAAAGAAACAAGGAGGGAGGGTGGGATAGGGATGAAGGAGAAGGCACAGACCCGGCTCATTCGATTTGCTCGGGAAAGTGATTACACTTTCCACTTCCCAACATCCCCCACCCTCCCTGCTCGTGCATGGCGGCTGCTGAATGATTTTGACACACCCTGCCAAGGAATTCCTCATGGGGGCCTCCAGGCTTCCCAGTGATATAATCAGAGAGTTTAACTTGGATACTTTAACTTGGATAACAATCTATTTATATACACATTTTTTCATGCTTCCAGTTAAAATATGGGTATGACATATATGGAAATGGAGCGCTCTTATTGTATTTGTGAGCATATGTGCAGTTTGTGTTTGAAAAATGACTGCTGCCACTGGACGGAGGTGGAATGGCGATGATAAATCAATTATGGCGAGCAGAAGAATTAGGCTAATGAAGGTGACAGCAATACCGATGCCCCACTCTGCCATGACTCAATCCACTCAGTGGGTATGTATGGGTGTTTTTACAGCAACCTACACTTAAGTAACCGTGCCTGTTCTTCAGGAGAACCTAACATTCTCTATCAATGGATTTTGTAACCATGCAAAGACAAGAACCTTTAAAAGCAGTGCTCTGAATATCTGTCTGTATTAAAGTTGTAATGACTATGTTTAAATTCATGTTGCTTATTTCCAAGGTTAGTCACTAGGGCTTTTGAAATGAGTGTCCCATGCAGATGTTATATAAAAAACATAACTTTAGCCAGTTTTCTTGAACTGACGTGTTGCAAAAGTTTAAAAAGTGGCACATGCTGCAAGGTGGCTCTTTAGATCCTGCACTTAGTGTCAATTTCTGGTTAAATAAGTACTAATATTGTATAATTACATATGCATACAGTCTCCTAATTATGTTTAAGATAACTCCCTTAGACATTAGGCCTTTAAAATAAGTATTTTTTGTTAATTGGGTTTCATGTACTGTTAAAACATAGTGACCTCTGGCTCCAAGCAGGATGCAGACTTTTGTGATTAACTGGAGGGCTTTGGTTCTCGGTTTTGTTTATTTTTGAATGTTTTTAATCTAGGCAGACACTGGTCATTATCATTCCCCTATGCATTTTGTAGCTTTGCATTTTTTTTATTTTATTTTTTTTATGAAGTTCACCAGTCCATCCCTTTGCCAAATACCCCCACGACATGATGCTGCCAACTCCGTACGTTATGGTGCAGATGGGGCTCTAAGGCTTATGAGTTTTCAACTTTTTCCGGCCAAATGCTTCTGTTTTAGAATCATCAGACAGTAAGAAATGTTTCCAAAGGTCTAAGTGTCTGTAGCCATTTGCAAACTCCAATCAGGCTTTTTAAAATGCTTTTGGAATAGTGGCTTCTTCCTTTCTGAGCGGCCTTTCAGTCCATGTCACCGCAGGACCCTTCTGTGTGGATCAGGACATTATCTTACCAGCTTCAGTTGACATTTTCACAAGGTTTTTACATTTCACACAAAAACATGTTCACCTCTGGAATAAAGAACCCGTCTCCTTCCTGAACGGCATGATACCTAGACATTTCCACATTGTTTACAGTTGCACATAATTATTTTAGCGCGTGGAAATATTACCGAAGGATGAATTTGGGAAGTCCACAATTCTCCTGATAACTTTATTGTTCTATTTAGATTTTTACACGATGTCAAATATGGATGCAATTTATTATGTTGGTTTTTTTAGCGTGATATATATATATTACCATGATAAGATTTTTTATTTATAGTACCGCAAATGAATTACAGAAACTTATTTCAAAATGGATACATTTTTTAAGAGTATTTTCTGTGATCCTGGGGCTTTCACTGCAGCAGCATGCAGTCACTGCTGTTGTAAATACAGGTTAATCATCCTATTATTGTTATCACAATAAATACCATAAAATATTGTGATAAAATTGTAGGCTCATATCGCTCTCCCCCTATTGTCAGACAAGGAAGCAGTGCATGAGGTGCTACCTTGAAATACATCCACAGGTGTTTCTTCATTTTACTGAGATGCTGTGAATTAACTTTTTGGCTTTCCTAAACTGTGTAAATGCATACCTTTTATGAAGATTAAACATAACCTTTCTTAGTATTCTGACACATAGAAAAATTGTTGTTCATTTGAATTAACCTAAAACAGAAAACCTGTGAAGTAATGACAGAAAGTGAGGGGAAAGAAAACCTGACAGTCTGTCTTCGGTCTACATAATATTTGGTTTCAGCTTTATGTCAATGTGTTAGATCAGTACAATATTAAGATAATTTATGATATTGTTGGTAAATGTCAGGATTATGATATGACTTCCAACAAATGAACGCACAAAAAGACATTAATGTCTCATTGCTAAGATACAGATCATTTGTAATCTCTCCAGCTACTGGGGAAAAAAACTAAAGTTTCACATTGCCATGTGAACAACATGGTTTCACAGAAAGATTGGAAGCATGGAATTAGCTAATATTAGTAGCAATCCAAGTTGTTCTTGCAATATTGTTATTGCAATAAGATACTTTTTGATATACTGGGCAGCCATAATATGTTTCTTCATTGTTTTTACATACATTTTAATGTATACGTTCATGTGAGCTAGGAGAATTGCAGTGACAAAAAAAGCTGTTGTAAATAAAAGACAGGGTTATAAAGGCTGACTTTGCTACTGGTGGAGAAAATTGTATCTAAAAATAGGTTTAATAATCGAATGTGAACATGCTAATGTGTTTTTCACTGGTAACATATGAAAGTTGAGCTTTAATCTGCTTAAATTGCACTTTCAACTTATTCCTGTGGATTGTGAACAGGCTGTGCCTTCGGGCTAGTTATGGTACTGGAACCTTGTATTTGGAGCTTGTTAGCCTCTGTTAGCATGTTAACGTGTTAGCATGTTAACGTGTTAGCATGTTAGCATGTTAATGTGTTAGCTCTTTGGATGTTCAATCAAAGTGCTGCTAAGGCTCCAGGAAATGTTCTGTTTATGCTAACCAAGCTCTGTTTGATGGCTTTAGTAAAAAAAGTGTGACTTTATTTCAGAGTGAAGCTGCAGCCACTATTTTTTAACAGCTTTTTCAGAGTTTTGCTATTTTTGCTTTAACTCTCACTAGTAAAGAGAGAAAAGAATCTTTGGATCGCTTTTGTCTTTTCTTTACTCAGTAAAATGATCTCCTGACATTGTTACCCATTTAGTTTTTTTGGATGAACAGCTGTTGTCGTGCTTTGTTTCTTGGCTCTTTCTTTGCTGTCAGCCAGCTGCCCACTATTCTTCTAGCTGTCATTCTTTCCTTCTGAATTAAGCCTTCTCCTGACGATCGGATTTACTTTTTCGTCAGGCACTCCATGTCCCTAACAGAATTTTATGCTCATTACACAAAAAGTGAATATGCACTTTCAGTGTTTTGAGACTCAATAGATATTGTATTTCGTGGGACTTTGCAATTTGCTTCTTATTAGTTGGTTTTGCAAGAACAAATGGAATAAAATAAAACAAGAATACATTTAAGAAACAATTCAGTGTTGTAATCTTTGCTTTTTAAAGCTGTTGCAGATACTATTGTGTTCTTAGGCAATTTTAACACATAACCTACTAAACTTAAAGCTTCCTGGATGGGAAGCTAAACATCTTCAGCTTCAGAATAGAAGTCAAGTTTTTTTTTAACCTTTTTTTGGAATGCATTTAATGGTTAAAGTAATTACTGATTGGTATTGTTGTTACAGTGAATATGATTTGCTAAGCAACAGGTTCAAGGTGACTGTATCAGTACTGCTTAAATTAAGATTACCTTATTTTTGTGTTGTGTTAGTTTAGTCCATCTAAATGCTGTTTCTAGATTTTAAAATACAGCGGTTATTTAAACACGATCAACTGGAAAACAACCAGCTTTCATTGGTATTTAAAGAAATTATCTTTATTACTGATCTCATCAGTTCCTGCACATCTAAGGTTGCCATTCAGCTTGTTCCTGATCTGAGGAGCATAAAAACTAATGTTGTCTTCTTTTGTTTAGTTCTGGTCTGGGAAACGCTGAGTGAAGAAATCTCAGAAGCCCTGAGGACTCCATATGTATAGACACCAATACAATACTCTAACTTATTTAAATTATAATGCATCAGTTTTTCTGTGCTCTATTTTGGTGGGAAACTTTTTATCCTGGCAATGTTTAAAGATGTTTGTAGGCTGGTTTATTATTTACTAGTATCGTTCAAATTCATATCCATGAAGACACTTGTTTTTTGTTGCATGTTTTAGTTTTTGCCTGGTCTTTTCCCCCATAAAGTTTAAATGAGTTTTGATTTTTAACATCTCATTTTTAGGACGGAAAACAATGACTTCCATATTTTTGTTTGTTTTTTTGTTTTGTTTTTTGCATTAAGCTGGAGAAGCACCACAGTTCTGTATATACGGTGCCTGGTGAAAGTATTTACCCCAGAGTTTTCACCATTTCATTTACAAAACATGCCTACAACTTGGAAAAAAATAAGAAACAAAATACCGGAAAACTTCACCTTTTGCTGCAATTCCAGCTGCAAATCTAATAAATGGGTTGTTAGGTTTAGTGGGGAAATACATTTGCCTGGTTTTGCTATGTTGTAAACTGACTTTTTATTACCTTTGTTAAAAAAATTACTTGGTTTATTTTATAAACATATTTCCATTTTCACGTCTTAATTTATGTTAATATTGCTTAACAGAGACAGCACACCTTTTGCACCTCTTCAGATGTTGTTCGACGTAGTTTTTGAAAAGCCACACTTTCTAAACTAAACAAGATTCCCTATAAAGCAATTTAAAACTAACCTAAATAGATATTGATTAAATCGTTTCTCCAGGGTTTTTCAACATAGTTTAAATGGCAGATACATTTTGTGATCAGTTCTTGTTTTTTCTTTTCTAGTTGCTGTTTTGTACATGTTTGCAATTTTTACTCTGCACCCATGTTTCAACAGTGTTTTCCAGAAAGAAAGAAAAATCTTCACTATACAGTTTATGTTTTTTTTCTCCTTTTTATCTGGATCTATGCAGTGCAAACTATACCGTGCAGTTTGTCATCTGCTTTACATTCTTTGTGATTCATACTCTGAATGCAATGCTGGCAGGAGGTCAAAACCTGTTTGCCTGGTTACAGGAGAGCATTTAAAACTTCGATCAATAAATGTAAAGCCTTTGAAAAGGAAACGTGCTGCGGAGCTTTTACAAGGCTTGGACCAGACGGAGAGGAAGCCATTATGAAAAAAGGCTTTGACGAAATTGGTCAGCTCAATAAGGTTCCTGGAAGGACAACGTCTTGGCCAATCAGTCAGCTTTATGAATTCAGCATTGCTCTGATCTTATACACCAAGAACATTGCTACGTTTAACATGTTTCAGGTTGAGGTAGAGTCAGTCGCTGGGAATAAATGAGGAAAATTAAATATATTTCAGTTTAAAGAGAGAGAGAGTGTGTGGTTTACAGAGACGGGAGGTCTGTTTTATATCAGTCATTCTGTGATTCAGATACAGTGGAGAACATCAAAGTGTGTATTTTATTTATTTTTCAAGCGTTAAAAGTTCCTAATTAATTGTGTAGATTTATGGCCAAATATAACATTTGTGAACACTTTGATAGATGTGGCTTGAAGGAGGTGGGGGGGTTTCTGCATAAGGTTGGATATCTAAGCAACATAACAGGAGAATATCTTCGCTCTCGTCTTTAATGCTTGAAATTTGCAGAGCAAAGGAAGAAGCAGATGGTGAAGTTGTGAACCGAAGTCACTCTGTTAAAATTAGCCTCTCACACTGACGTGCAACATATAGAATTACGCTTTCAGACATTTTTCTGTGTTAGTGGTTGCACAAATCAGGAATAACTTTTACAATCCAGCTTAGATCACAAAACTAATTTGGCGCCGCATATTATCTGAAAACCTGCTGGATGGACGGCTGTGATCAGATTTCAGCTGCTGCTGAAATAGATAAATAGCGTCACAGTGTCCCGTCACAGGAATCTAAGTGTAAGTTGTCATTTCATAATCCTCCCACCTTCTGCACCATCGTATCCATGCATGGCCACAGGGGAGGGGCCTATCTCCAGGGGTCAATGGGCGAGAGGCGGTGTTCCCAGTCTACCTGAGGGCAACCACAGAGACATACAGAACGCTCACACCTGAAGGCAACATAACCAATTAACAGTCATTATTTTTGGACTGTGGGAGGAAATTGGAGTACCCGGTGAGAACCCACACATGCAACCTCCATGCAGAAAGACCCCAGGGTTTGAACACAGGGTCTTCTTGCTGCAAGGCAACAGAACGAACAAACTGCGCCTCTTTCACTTCATAATCTGAAGTGTAAACATACCTAATCCGCTTGGTACTGGATATGTAAACGATGGTGATGTTTATATCCTAAAAATGTCCCCATTTTCACCACATATCAGGCTTTCTGTACCATCTGGAATGTATGGAATTTGGTATTTTCTGAGTCTGGATCGGTGTGGAAAAGTTTTAGTCTCAGACAGTTTCTCCTGTCCCATTGTTAAAAATAATCCATCCATCTATTTATCTGCATGTCCTGCTGTCCATCAGGTCTCACTTTTCTAATATGTTAATCTCTAATTTTTTGGTGAGCCTGTGAGAACCGCATCCTCGGTTTTCAGTTCTTCCTGTCAGGTCTTCTGCTGCTGGAGCTCATCTGCTTTAAGGTTTGACCTGTTGTGCATTCAGAGATTATATTTTGCATAATGTTGGCTGTAAGGGGTCATTTGAAACAATGCCGCCTTTCTTTATCATCCCAAACCAGTCTGTCTATTTCCTTCTTTCTTTCTTTTCTCTCTTATCTCCATTTTGTTGCTCAGTTTGAGCTTCAGCAAGTCGCCTCCATCGCTTGT
Source organism: Fundulus heteroclitus (assembly GCF_011125445.2). NCBI lineage: Eukaryota > Metazoa > Chordata > Actinopteri > Cyprinodontiformes > Fundulidae > Fundulus > Fundulus heteroclitus. Next base: position 26,049,900 of record NC_046372.1, read on the forward strand.
TGACTCCTGAATGCATTGAGTTGCTCCTGCGTGACATGCTAACTTACTACATGTGTTAATTAAACAAGGCATGCATAACGATGAAACCAGTGAGCGGATGATGAGAAGAGCTGCGTGTTTATCTGGACGAGAAGCAGCTTGTAAATTCAAACCTGAACAAAGTTAAAGCAGCAAACCTTTGATCATTTAGCTGAAGACCAAAACATGGATCTGATCTCATATTTGGTCCCCACAGCTGTGTTTGCGAGGACGACCTTCATCTTGTTAAGGGATAATTATAGTTTATTCATAATAAGTTTCAGCTTACTGTTAATCAGAACCTAAAACAACAAACACATTATGTCTACCATGGTGTTGCTGACAGTTTTGTGATTTCTCTAAAAGCTTGACCTGCAGGTTTTTTATCAAACATTTGCTCTGCATGTCCTTCACCATCTTCCAGGCTTCCTGCCAAACAAGCTTTCATCTCGCTGCTCACTTAAGGCTCTCAGAAGCCAAACCTACAACCCACTTCAGTTTTTAGCCCTTATTTAAATCTCAAATTGCCAGGAATTTATTGTCACAAGGATCAAACCGTAAACCATGGAGCCTTGGGGTTGTAAAAAAAAGTTATAATACTTCCACTTGAAAAGGAAACAGTTATTATGAAATCAATCAAACATGAGGCGTTAATCTTATTCTCTTGTTTTTTTTCACATCAGGGTTGTTGTTAAAAGGTGCGTTACGAGAACAGGGAGTAATCCAAATCATCCGCTTTAATTTAGGAAGTGCTCATTCCAACAAGTTAAAGATGTTTATCTGGGAGACGGCTTTCTCCTTTTACTCTGTGCCACGAACGCACCGCGCCGCATTATTATTATTTTCACAACGAGACGAAGGAGCGAATCTCCAAAATGAGCCTTGGCACAGTAGCAGACACTTGGGTCATCTCCCCAATTGTAAGCACCTCCATTTGGGTCGTGTCCAATTTGAAATGACTGCGAGCGCGTTGCCAAGAAGAAGATGTAAATAACGTGGAAGTAAGGCTGCGTCACCTGATTAATGTGAAGGACGTATCTTCACATTAATTGAAGGTTTTCTTGAAGACACGGGGTTTAACCATGAAGGTCTGGGGTGTTGATATGGTTAAAAGACCTTTGCACCAGGACCGAGCATCCTGTCGTTATCACCTGGAGCTCACCAATCAGCCATCAGCCAGCCGCTCCCTCAAGGGATAAAGGTGGGAAAAAGTTGGTGGTTCTGACACAAACAGGTGTTTCCACTTTTTTGTTGTTTCTGCGTCAGCCATCGGAGAAGTTCATGCAGGTGAAAATAGTTCAGGGTATAATCCATGATTTACTCAGGATAAACGACGCCTTTCAACAAACACCGCTGTCTTCCAGTCCGATAAGACCGACCGGGCTGACCCTGAAAAGCAGGTACAAGATGTCCCTCCACACGGAAAGACTTCAGACTAAAGCTTTGGTCGTTATTTTTAATTATATCTGCTTCATTTTTTAAGTCTTGTTAGGATAATGAAGAGCTCTTAACACTGTTCAACCCCATCATCCAGCTTGTGCTGCAGTTTCCATGGTGAAGAGGCTAAAAGGAAGACATAAGTAGATAAATGGAGTAGACATTGAGGGCTTTTGTTACAGCTGTAAAAAAAGATGGAAAATACTGTAAAAAGCTAATTTCATCCACACATAATTGTTTTATTCTGCCTTTCACTGAAACCGTTCTGGTTATTAGAGCCTCTAATGTTTGTGTCTAAACACGTGTTCTTTTGACTATTTATTACTTTTTCTTTATATTTTGTATTAGTAAGTGTGCAAATATTAAACTACTTAGTATTTGACCCCATCTAGGCCACCATGGTTCAGTTGGTAGGGCAGTGGTCTTGCAATCCAAAAGTTGTGGGTCCGATTCCAGCACCCCTGAGATGACTGATTAACTTTTTATATGTAAACTGGAGTTGAGAATGGAAGAAAAGGAGGGAAACAATCAGAAAAAAACAAAATGATCGCATCAATGTGTGGCTCAGAGGACTCAAACTTCAGATCTCTTTTATTTTGTAGAGCAAAGTTGCTCTGGCACCGTTAGGCAAACAGCTTCTCTATATGGTATCCCAGAAATATCAAGACAGGACACACTGAAAAAAGTAGGGACACACTGCAAAAAGGAACTAAAGGTAAGTCCAATTTTCTTGAAATTAGTGTATTTGTCCTTGATTTGAGCAGGTAAATAAAATTATCTGCCAATGGAATAAGATTTTTGCACTTAATATTGGAACAACTCATCTCCATCATCTTATTTTAAGTGTAGTATATCTAATTATCTTATTTTAGGGGTCAAATTGTTCATTCCACTGGCAGAGAATCTTTTTACCTGCTCAAATCAAGTACAAATACTTGTTTGGAGAAAATTTGACTTACTTTGTGTTCTCTTTTTGCAGTCCATTTCTCCTTTTCAGAGAAGGAAACCAACTTATTATTGATAACAATTTAAACAGAAGGATTTAACTTGCTGGACAGTACGTAGATTGGATTGTACAGCAGAGTCCAGACATTCCCTTTTTCCCCCGATGATAAGCACATTGAGGTAAAGGTATGGATGTTTTCATCATGCCTGAAGCTCAGCATACGAGCCTGAACGGCCTCATATCATCTGAAGTTACATTATTTCAGCAGTCTTAGCAATATAATCACCTGTGAAAGATAAGGTCAGCCATGGCGTCAATATTCTGAATGACCCGGGTTTACATCAAGACATGATTTTTCTTCTGTGATTATGTTCTGCTCTCCACCTCCTCCATGTACAAATTGGCCACAGTGGGAGACACTCCTACGTTGGAGAAACTAAACTACAGCTACATAAAGGCATGGAGCAGCACAGGAGGGCCAGATTCAGCAGTCCACCTGCACCTCCATCCTAAAACTAGGAGGCTCCATGTCCTTAAAAACAGCAGCGCTCCAACTGCAGGTTGCTCATTGTGAGCCACCAGAATTGACAAAGACTCCTGAATAGATGGTGAAACGTTTACAGAAAGAACTGAACAAAAGTCCGGTAGCCTCCAATTTATTAAGCCTGTTTGCTGTAGACAAAACCCGGATAACTGAGAATTTGCACAGGCAAAGTGTGTGTCTGATCCGTGGAGACTAAATATGTTTAGCTCTACCCAGGCTTCTTGGCCCTACCAGATAAATGCAAACTTATAGCATGGTGCTGGCAAGAAGTTCTGACATTTAGTGAGGATCATTGACCATGATCATTTTATTTAAACAAATTAGTCAGAAATTCAGCCAAAAAGGGATGTGTAAATCATTGTAGACGCGAATTAAAAGGGTTTTGCTCATTTGCCTTATCAAAAGACTGTCATCTAGGTCGCAAATTATTTCGGGTGTGAAACAAAAATCTTTTTGATTTAAGAACAGGATTTGGGTCGGTATTTATTTGAAAAAGACTTGCTCTATTTTGCCAATTTTAATAAATGGATTCAAATGGATTCAAATGGGCTCACCACCTGTCGGAGCGGCCAAAGGGGACGGGTGCATTGTGCAACGGGTAGCAGTAGAGGGCGGGGACCTTGGCGTTCCGATCCTCGGCTGCAGAAGCTGGCTCTTGGGACGTGGAATGTCACCTCTCTGGTGGGGAAGGAGCCTGAGCTTGTGCGCGAGGTTGAGAGGTTCCGACTAGAGATAGTCGGACTCACCTCGACGCACCGCTCTGGCTCTGGAACCAGTCTCCTTGAGAGGGGCTGGACATTCTTCCACTCTGGAGTTGCCCATGGTGAGAGGCGCCGAGCTGGGGTTGGCATACTTGTTGCCCCCCATCTCGGTGCCTGCACGTTGGGGTTTTCCTCGGTGAACGAGAGGGTGGCCTCCCTCCGCATTCGTGTGGGGGGACGGGTTCTGACTGTTGTTTGCGCTTATGCGCCAAACAGCAGTTCAGATTACCCACCCTTTTTGGAGTCCTTGGAAGGGGTACTGGAGAGTGCCCCTCCTGGGGACTCCCTCGTTTTGCTGGGGGACTTCAACGCTCACGTGGGCAATGACAGTGGGACCTGGAGGGGCGTGGTTGGGAGGAACGGCCCACCTGATCTGAACTCGAGTGGTGTTTTGTTGTTGGACTTCTGTGCTCGTCATGGATTGTCCATCACAAACACCATGTTCAAGCATAAGGGTGTCCATATGTGCTCTTGGCACCAGGACACCCTAGGTCGCAGTTCAATGATCGACTTTGTTGTCGTTTCATCTGATCTGCGGCCGTATGTCTTGGACACTCGGGTGAAGAGAGGGGCGGAGCTCTCCACCGACCACTACCTGGTGGTGAGTTGGCTCCGATGGCGGGGGAGGAAGCCGGTCAGACCTGGCAGGCCCAAACGCACTGTGAGGGTTTGCTGGGAACATCTGGCAGAGTCCCCTGTGAGGCGGAGCTTTAACTCCCACCTCCGGGAGAACTTTAAACACGTCCCGAGGGAGGCGGGGGACATTGAGTCTGAATGGACCATGTTCCACGCCACTATTGTTGAGGCGGCTAGTTGGAGCTGTGGCCTCAAGGTTGTCGGTGCATGTCGCGGCGGCAACCCTCGAACCCAGGGTTCCCTTCAGCTTGAGGGAAGCCGTCAAGCTGAAGAAGAAGTCCTACCGGGCTTTTTTGGCCTGTGGGACTCCGGAAGCAGCTCATGTGTACCGGCAGTCGAAGCGGCAGGCGGCTCGGCTGGTCGCCGAGGCAAAAACTCGGGCGTGGGAAGAGTTCGGAGAGGCCATGGAGAAAGACTTCCGTACGGCTTCGAAGCGATTCTGGTCCACTATCCGGCGTCTCAGGAGGGGGAAGCAGTGCAGTACCAACACTGTTTACAGTGGGGGTGGTGTGCTGCTGACCTCGACTCGGGACGTCGTGTTTCGGTGGGCAGAATACTTCGAAGACCTCCTTAATCCCACCAACACGTCTTCCATTGCGGAAGCAGAGCCTGAGGACTCTGGGTCGGGTTCTCCCATCTCTGGTGCTGAGGTTGCAGAGGTTGTTAAAAAGCTCCTCGGTGGCAAGGCCCCAGGGGTGGATGAGATTCGCCCTGAGTACCTTAAGGCTCTGGATGTTGTGGGGCTGTGTGGTTAACGTGGCTCTGCAGCATTGCGTGGACATCGGGGGCAGTTCCCCTGGATTGGCAGACTGGGGTGGTGGTCCCCCTATTTAAAAAGGGGGACCGGAGGGTGTGTTCCAACTACAGAGGAATCACACTCTTAAGCCTCCCTGGTAAGGTCTATTCAGGGGTTCTGGAAAGGAGGGTCCGTCGGATAGTCGAATCTCGGATTCAGGAAGAGCAGTGTGGTTTTCGTCCTGGCCGTGGAACACTGGACCAGCTCTACACCCTCAGCAGGATTCTGAAGGGGGCATGGGAGTTTGCCCAACCAGTCTACATGTGCTTTGTGGATCTGGAGAAGGCATTCGACCGTGTCCCCCGGGGGATCCTGTGGGGGGTACTCTGGGAGTATGGAGTACCGGACCCTTTAATAAGGGCTGTCAGGTCTCTGTACGACCGGTGTCAGAGTCTGGTCCGCATTGCCGGCAGTAAGTCGGACTCGTTTCCGGTGAGAGTTGGACTCCGCCAAGGTTGCCCTTTGTCACCGATTCTGTTCATAACTTTTATGGACAGAATTTCTAGGCGCAGCCAAGGTGTTGAGGGGATCCGCTTTGGTGGCCTTAGGATTGCATCTCTGCTATTCGCGGATGACGTGGTCCTATTGGCTTCATCAGGGCGTGATCTACAGCTCTCACTGGAGCGATTCGCAGCCGAGTGCGAAGCGGCCGGGATGAAAATCAGTGCCTCCAAATCCGAGACCATGGTCTTGAACCGGAAAAGGGTAGAGTGCCTTCTCCGGGTTGGGGAGGATGTGCTGCCCCTAGTGGAGGAGTTCAAGTATCTTGGGGTCTTGTTCATGAATGAGGGGAAGATGGAGCGGGAGATGGACAGGCGGATTGGTGCAGCGTCTGCTGTGAAGCGGGCGCTGTACCGATCCGTTGTGGTGAAGAGAGAGCTGAGCCAAAAGGCGAAGCTCTCGATTTACCGGTCGATCTACGTTCCTACCCTCATCTATGGTCACGAGCTTTGGGTCGTGACCGAAAGAACGAGATCCCGGATACAAGCGGCTGAAATGAGTTTTCTCCGTAGTGTGTCTGGGCTCTCCCTTAGAGATAGGGTGAGGAGCTCAGTCATCCGGGGAGGACTCAGAGTAGAGCCGCTGCTCCTCCACGTCGAGAGGAGCCAGTTGAGGTGGCTCGGGCATCTGGTCAGGATGCCTCCTGGACGCCTCCCTGGTGAGGTGTTCCGGGCACGTCCCACCGGGAGGAGGCCCAGGGGGAGACCCAGGACACGCTGGAGGGACTATGTCTCTCTGCTGGGAACGCCTTGGGATTCCTCCTGAGGAGCTGGCCCAAGTGGCTGGGGAGAGGGACGTCTGGGCCTCCCTACTGAAGCTGCTACCCCCGCCACCCGACCCCGGATAAGCGGAAGAAGACGGACGGACGGACGGACGGACGGATTCAAATCAGAATTAAATGCCCCAAAGTCTGCATTTGAGAAAACACTTTGGAGACACATGTTCTATGGTTTATAATTGGATATCACCGTAATCTCAGTCATAAATAACTTCAGGCTTCAGGACTTCAGCTTGATCATCTTACATTGATCAATAAGATGATAATTTTTGTGCCGTATTCTCTCGCACTCTTGGTAATTTTAGAGAAGGATGTGATGCTCATTGGTCCAGAAACCCCTTTACCTTCAACCTCTCATCCTGCTGATAAGGCAATAAAAATACATTGTGATTCTTTTCCGCTAACAAGGCTAAACCGATGGTGCTGTAGCAGAAACCTGCTGTATTACCAGGGACCTCCCACAGATTTTAAGGAAACATTTTAATGCGGATATTATAGACAGATGTGATGCTTGTGGAAGTAGCGCTGTGATAGGATGGCCTGGATAGCAGTAAGAGAATACCTTAGTGTCAGACATACAAGCACAGCAGGGTCATGCTCACCTTCCTGATGAAACATGAATTATAGTTTGATCTGGCCTGCCATCAAGGAAGGATTATATTATACCTTCACTCTCCAGCTCAGACGTCTGCTCTAATCCCCTTAAAATATCTTACTGCTATAATGTAGTTCAGATTTTTCCACTACTATAAAAATTTACAAAATAGAGATGAAAACTTTGATCTGAGGCTTCACATATTTCAGGGAGTGGCTTTTGCTCGTCTAAAGCATCGATCTTATACAGGTAAAAGTTACCTGAAAAGTATAGTTCAAAAGTAAGTGAAATTTTCTTGAATTTAGTGTCTTTTTCCTTGATTTGAGCAGGTAAATAAAATGCTTTGCCAATGGAATAAAAGTTTTGCACGTAAAATAGGAACAATTCATCTCCATCTTATTTCAAGTGCAGGATGTCTAATTATCTTAATATAGGGGTAAAAATACTAATTCCATTGTCAAATAGTCTTATTTAGCTCCTCAAATCAAGGAGAAATACACTAATTTCAAGAAAATTTCACTTACTTTTAGTTCCCTTTTTGCAGAGAGGTAACTTTTACCTGTATAAGATCGATGCTTTAGACGAGCATCGTCTTAATTTTTTAGTTCCCTTTTTGCAGTTTATGGCTAAAGTTGCTCAAACAACATAGATTTGCATATTATGTTTATCCTAATAAAGCCTGTTTGTTTTTCTTGATCGTTGTTTACTGGTTGTCAGGTGATGGCATTTACAGCTGATGAGAAAAAGGTGATGGGACGGGGTTGTGATTTAGAAAATGTGGTGTGAGAGATTCCTCATTTTCTTCTCTCATACGTTTGAAATTGTTGAAATTACTGATCTGATTGTTTGTGATTTATTTTAATTGTTCACAGACCTCGGGGTAAATGTGTTTCGTGGAGTCGAGCATACTTTCTGACATTAGGTCTTATTTTTTTCTGTCTAAAGTGGTTTAAAGCAATAAATTACTGAGCTGCTCTATTCCTCTCATTATTTTGCATAAATAGAAACCAGGTTCAAGCTTTTTGTTTAACCCTTTTATGAATCCATTGCCAAGTTAAAGAGCTAACTGTTACAGATATGGTCCCCTACCTCTAATTGTTCTTTTTAAATCTTGAACTTTAAATTTCAGAGGTTTACAGTAGTCGCTTTCTCAGAGAAAGGTCAGGTTTTGCTTCCAATGTTTAACAGAGTAAGCTTTTAACTATTAAAGGTCGATGCTAGATTCTGTTGGCCTGCAGTTATTCTCGTCTGACACCTTTGGATAGCTCTCAGTAATATTAACAAGGCCAGTTCTCAGTTAGCCTTTCCAGATCCAGCTGAAGCTCCAGCAGGTGGATTATCTGCTGTGTGAGAGGCCATGTAGAGAAAACTATTGTCACGTTGCTCCTCAAATGTTCTTTTATCTGTTGATTAAGCTTAAATAGTCTTTTGGATATGTATAGATGTTCCCATTAGGTAAATATATTGTTTTTCTGCCGTTGTTAGAAGAGGCTTTTCTCATGCAGTGAGGTTTATAGCATGATGTTGTGGTGGTACAAACTCACCATAAGTTATTAAGGCTTATAAATATATATCCTTCTATAGAATATTGTATTTTCTTGTATGACCCGTCTTCTCTTTACACTTAACAAGAGAAGAGTCATCCATCTCCGTATGCTCGGTGAGTTCTATTGAAAAGAGATGTCCATCGTTAGATTAAAGGTTTAAACCTCACAAATCTGATCGAGACACACCCAACCTCGTCGTTTAAGACCTTCCTGACATTTTAAGGCACACAAGAAAAATCTATCTATCTATCTATCTATCTATCTATCTATCTATCTATCTATCTATCTATCTATCTATCTATCTATCTATCTATCTATCTATCTATCTATCTATCTATCTATCTATCTGTAGACTAAAAATACATGCTGTGTTTAAAGTTCGTCTTCATTCTGATGCTCAGTTTGTCATTTTTACTTGCCCTGATGCTTAAATGTGTTGAGGTGCTGCTTTGGTGGCTGATTTGCTCCCCATAATAACAAGCAGCTGAATAGATTCATGTATTACAGCTCCTGGTGTGAATGTTTGATTTTATGGCCATAATAAATTCATAAGAATTGATGTCCATAGATGCTGAACAATATCTCGGGAATAATCAATATTTTCTGTTCTCGTTTTGGATTAGAATAAAACAGTGTTTTAACTTTAAGGTGTGCTCCTATATGTGTCTGAATATCCGTGTATGTCTGCAACGTAGAAATCTAGATATGAACATGTGAGAACCCATTTTCTGGAATGGATATTTAAGTATATTCAGGTGCACACAATTATTTATATCTCAATTAATTGTTGGTTCAAGAATGTTAACTGAAGAGCAACTATTTCTTTGTTACAATTGGCAATACCGGAACGTGCTCGACCAAAACCACATTTTTCCCATTGGACATAAAGACAAGTGCTTTAAATCTTAATCAAATGAACTTTGCTTTCAAGAGGAATTAATCATGGCTCATCTGCTCCTTCATGGTCATTGAGTTCTAGGGGGTCGACTTAACCTGGACATGGTTTAAAAGCCCAAAAAGCTGCAATGTTATTCAACATAGTATAAAGTACAATTACGATTGCTTGAATAGAAACATTTAGTCTCTCTTCCTAACTCTGAACATGGGCTGGAAGTATCAGGCTTATAGGGTGAGAAGTCTTTCCAACCGTTACTGCGCTGCCTTGACTCGTCTCCTCTGGTGTTTTTCTGACCGTTCACAGCTTCAGACAGAAGGCCACAATAATTCAAACGATGCCAGGGATTGAACCAAAAGGATTGTAGGGCTTTAACAGCCCCATGATTGGCCTTAATAGCTCTAGTTATAGTGCAGTTGTTCTGATAATGACTAAGGAGCCTGATACTTCCGGCCACTTTGCAAAACGAAAGCAGCTTTATGGATGAAAGGCGAGATGTCTTTATTAAATAAGAGTAGAAGTCAAGTTGCCTTTTATTTAAGTGTTAGGGATTGTTGTTTTCGGGATTATTTAGAATCTACACCAATATATTATGAAGTACAGTATTTTTTTTCATGGCAAATATGGGAAATGTGTTGTGAATAGAGCATAAATTCACTTCTGTATTTACTGCACATGTACACAGACCTGTTTAAAAGCTGCACTATCTCTGTTCCTGTTCAGTATTTTGAACACATTTTCAAAACAATTTCATCTTAGTTGAAATTTATTTCCTTGGTAATTGCAAGAATCCCAGCCTTTGTAAAAAAAAAAAAAAGGCAATTTAATCATCTGATATTGTTATATTTTTTTTCAAAGCAAAGAAGTGGCCTGGAATTAGTTTTTTTTTTTTTGTGTATTTATGATTATTCTATTCTCTTTCTTTCCTCTTTAGTTATGGACCACTGACATTGGGTTTTTAGCCTTTTGGCAGGAATGGTTTTGCAAGAAATTTCACTATATGTCCCACCAACAATGTGGGAAAATAGGTAAGGACATTGCGCTTTCTTAAAAAAAAAATGTTCTCCAGAAATCGCTTCAATGGACAACATGGAGCCGGGGTTTCTCCTAAAGATGGGGCAAAATCCAAAACCCATCCACCTAAGAAGAGAGCTCCAAATCCCAAAGTAGCATTGGTTATTCGAGGCAAAATCCATCGTCTTTTGCAAGGGTCTGCAGACCACCATGTCCCCGACTCCCACCTCTATTATCCAGGCCCGGAGCAGGAGGAGGAGGAGGTCGAGGCACCTGACCGACGAAAAGAGCTCAGAAGCATTTATCCGGATGTCACCCCAAGGGCTGAAGCCTTCGCCCCCAAAGGTTCGATCATTAAAAGACACGCGGTTGTATCAGCCCCACCGTGTGTAGGAGACGTGGAGCTGAACAGAGAGGGCTGCATAAGAATACCTTGCACTTTACAACATAAAAGCTCCAGATCCAAGGGAACTCAAAAACGAATATCCTTTGAGAGTGGACTTCGAGAACCTCCAGAGCACATCCCACCAATCCCACTTTACACTCCAGTCAGCCCAGACATGAACGGGGCAAAGTTTGCATCAGGGGCCCGAGAATTTGCCTCGCCTCGTGTTCGGCCCAGAAGACCGTACTCCCTTGGCGATTGTGTGGACTACAACTTCAACAGAGCTCTACCAAATACACTCCTGGAAGAGGATGAAGATAAAGAGGAGGCTTCAAGTGCCATCATTGACCACATACTGAAGGAGCTGAGGGGCATCAACAAGATCCAGGAGGAAATCTCAGACCTCAGGGATTACCTGACCTCAGTGAGGGGCTCAGTTGAGGAAGTATCCTCATGCGTAGATGCTGTGTTACTAGAAATTGAAGGCATTCGATCAAGCAACAAAGGCAGTTCAAGTACATGGTCGGGAAGCAAAGATGGACCATCCACACGTAGAAGGCCTGTCAGTGCTTATGGTAGTTTAGGGAGCCCAGTACCAAAGTCAGATCTAGACTGTTTTCAGGCAGGTTATGAGCACCAAGATATGCATGGGGTACAGCTGCCGCCAAGGCTAGAAGACGCTAGGGTGTCCCAAACTGTTGCAAACGCTGATCATCTGGAACTGGAGGAACCTGATGATACGTCTGATCATAGTTCAGATATACCAGAAGGTGACACAGCAAGGAAACTTACCTTAAGCTTTCTTGAGCATGCAGATGGGCAAGACTTTCCAAGCACTAGTTCTTTGTCTTCTGGTCATAGCTCCAAGTCTGAGTATGACCTAGAAAGACAATTATCTATTCATGATAGAAAAGAGCAAAGAGTCGGCGATGAGGAGGAATGGACTAACACTGAGCCCCCACACAGTACTAGTAGGGAGTCTAAGTGGCATAAGGACAGCGCTTATCTCAGGGATAGGGGTGTAGAGGAGATGAGTTCCCATCGCTGTGAAGCAGCTGGAAACTGGGATCAGTATAGCAGATCAGGAGGATATGGTGCATCGTTACAGTCATCTACAGGAAGCCCAGAACATCTCTCCATTACCTCTGGAAAGCATTACAACTCACCTGCCAGCACGTCAAGCCGGAAGGAAAGGCAGTCACGGTTGAGACGTCCTCAAAGTCAGTCCAGGATTCACGATCTACCCGTTAACAGCATTGGAAATGCCTCTATTGGATATGAATATTCTGCTGATTTGTCCTACCCTCAAAGTTCAGGTTACCATTCGATTGAGGTGCAAGATGGGGAAGCAGAGGAATTTGAGTTTGATCAAACCAACAAGCTAACCTTCACAACAAACAGTGACAACGAAACCTACTCTGCCTTTGGAGAGACCTCTGCCTTGACCTGGACAGAGGGACTCTCAGGTATCTCCAGCGATGGTGTTGAAAGTTCGTACAGTAGTCAAAGTTGGGAAAACAGACTCTCCGAAGCAGTTGACGTAGATGTCCAAGCTGGAAGTTTAACTGTCAAACGCATTGGACGAGCTGTGCTGGATTTCAGGTCTGCTTTGCGGGGTGCCTTGCGCAAACTTGAAGGTCCTGTAGGCGTACATCCTGGAGACCAGTCCGACTTTGAATTACCAATGCCTTCTGACCTACCCACAACTGAGTTGCCTTCAAAGCCTCGATCCTACGAGGAACATATAGAAAAAACTTCTGATCAGTTCCACCAAGGTGGTGTCAGCTCTGCTCATGCTTTTGCTGATCTGTCCGAAACCAGTAGCGCTGAAAAGTCTAAGAATTTGTCTGTGGAGCCCGTAGTTGTGAAAACCAGCAAAAGCCTTCCACTGCAGGACTTAGAGACCTCCCAAAGTCCTCCTTATTGGAATGAGATCCCTCCATGTTCTGCAGAACATTCTGCAGGGCCTGAAAATTTTGTCAGCAGTACTGAAACACCCGACTGTCATATAGAGTTACCTGGAGAGAGCATAGCTGAAAAAAATTCAAAAGGCCCTGCAGACGTGAGTGAGAAGGAGCAACTTTCCCAGCACACCGCTACAGAATCCTCGTCAGCCTCAGTTCAGGCTGATGAATCTGCAAAGCTGGAGGAAAAGTGTCCCACAGAGGCCGACATCGCTGGAGGCTCGGAGCTCAAACCGGAGGCAGATGCAGCAGAGTCATCAACAGAGATGACTCAAATCGACGAGCGCAAGCTGAAGTGTCTGAGGAGCTTCCAGCAGATTCTGCGGGAGAAGAGGGAAACCAGGCGCAACCTTGTCGGTATGACTATGTCCACCTTCTCCCAGGAGGAAATGGAACAAGGTAGCCAGTGTTTTGAGTTGTGGTCAACCTGTCTTTGTGATTGTCTTTGGCCCCATTTTAAAACTCAGATAATTAATGGATTTATAGTACTATGTCAAACGTTTGATTATGTTATTGCTAATTATATGTGACCACTATTCTGCAAAAATAAATTGATAAATTAAGTAGGTCCTCTGGACGGGATCTTCTGTGTTCAAACATTTCGTCTCTTCTCCAAGAAACCTGCTCAGTCGGAGGAGTTAATGATGAAGCCTTTAATTAATACCGTTGCATATTGGCTCAACGGGTTAATTGCAACAACAAAAAACCTTATTGATTGATTAAACTCTGATTGACCTGGATTATTGAGATTATGGATTATTATCGATCACTGAGAACAACATCAGAGCCTGATGGTCCTCATTTGCACGTGAGCACAAGTTTTGATTGTCACAATTAACTCATTGAGCCAATATGCAAAGGTATTAATTAAAGGGCTGAGTTCATCTGTAACTCCTCACACTTAACAAGTTTCTTGGCAAAGAGACGAAATGTTTGAACACAGATCCCGTCCTCAATGTTTTTTAGTTTTTCGTTTTTTGACCTGGATTATTGAGATGCGTCAGGATATTTCAACTGCAATTGACCCCCAATTTCTTTACCAGTCTTTTCCTTTTACCCACCACTCTACTTTGAGCTTTAGCATCTCGGTCACTTGGATTTACAGTATAGGAGATGTAGGCATAGGAGAGAGTGAAAGATCATCCAAAGAGTTTAAAAGCATGGCAGGGGAATTAAAGTTAAACATGCAAGAGGTCCTTTGCAATTGCAACATTGTATATAATGACATTGATGATTACAATTCGATATATTGTGCAGTTATATTAATAACCATCTATGTTTTTTATACATATTTCTGTGTCCAAATAGCTGAACTTTCTGCTAATCTTTCATATTGGTCTTAATATTTTTGTGCTTTGGTGTAGTCTTTTCTTGGTACTTTGACATTAAGTTATATCTTGATATCTTGTTCAGTGCGGGCAAACTAGAACTTGACTAGTAAAGGACGGATGAAAGTGTGTCTGGTCTAAAAACTATCCAACACGAGTGAACTGTATCAGAAGGTTATTTCTCACAACAAATTAGAAAAATACGGAGTCCAATGTGGAAGCATCTCAAAGCCTGAATGCTTCTGGGCTTTAAAGATCTAAAAAGGGTCAGAAATGGGTTAAAATTAATCTGTACAAAGGTTTAGAAACCAAAACCACCTTAAAAGATTACCAGAAAGTTGGGCTGCAAAAAAAATAGGGCCAGTATTTAACTTTTGCCCAGTGCTATACATACATTTAAAGCCATCTATCTATAGATCTGATAAACATCTGACGACACCTTCTTTTGACAACAGGTCTTGGATATTTTCTAATTGTTTAATTTTTACGGATAAAGGGACTATCTCTGGTACCCCTTTTGAGTTTGATTGCACAGCAGTTATTGCTTCTTATCTAAAGTTCCCCTGGGTATTTATTGTACCATGATCTCTGCTAGAATGATAATTTTCTGCCCACTTGTGAGTAATGTATCAGCTGCCACTCAGGACTCCTTTACTCCTCTCCAAGGCATCAGCAGGATCCATTTGCAGAATTAAAAAACATTAATTATCTGCTCGAAAAGCAAGTCGGACATTAAAGACCGGGGATGAGGGGAAGTATTAGGAGTCATTTTCATGATAAATTATACATGTTAATGAAACATTTATAACCTTAGACCCCATCTATTGAAAAACGCTTCTTTGAAACTCTAACGGCATTGTGAAACTGCGTGATTTAGCGTGTAGCTTGTTATTTTACACAATGAATCAAATCAGCCAATGACTATTTTTATCTCTTCTATCTGTTTCTGTCTTTTATCTCTCTCGCTGTTTTACAGATGGAGGTCAAGATGGAGATCAGGTCACCTTAAAACAAACCTTTACCAAACAATTTTCTATCTTTTCTGTGGATGTTTATTACACAGTTGTTGTTGTTTGGTTCTCTTTCTGCTTTTCCTTTATTTGTATGGATACTGGTGGTCCGACAGTAATGATTATTCATTTTCTAAACAGTAACCTCGACAGACACAATATTGTCCTAAACAGCATTATTATAGGGCAATTGTATAGCATGCTCTACAATTGTTTTTGTTTTTTTAAATCATCTACCAGGTATTATTTCTACTTGCTGTCAGAACAAAAACAGCGTAAATAGTCGCAAGTCTATAAAAACGAGGACCAGGAGGTTAATGATCTCATTGGCATGCAGAGCTGAAACTCAACCAACACACTTAAATCTTAAATATTTCCCTCCTGTTACTTGCTATTCACTTTTCTTTCTATCTTATACTTCTGCACTTGCATGCTCCTTTGTCTTTAAATCAAACCTCCAGCCTTTTATTTAATTAATGCGTGACCTATGACTTCTTGTTTCAGAGCCAAGAACAAGATGGTGACCCCAGCAAGTATCCGTGGGCCAAGCCTGGGTCTGTACAGACTTTATGTGGTTTCTTAAGTAAACTGTACAATTTTTATTCTTTTTTTATGTGTTTCTTTTTTATGTTTATTGGTTAAAGGGCAAACACACCATTTGGCATTGACAGCATGCCAGACCTCCACAAAAGGAGGCCTATTCCTCTTGTTAGTGAACTGGTGAGTGTTTCAATCACTACTTTTTCTAAGTTTATTTGACAGTTTTGAAATGCCTGAATAATAATTGTCTGCATTGACCAAACTTATATTTGGAGATATATCCAACAAAATAAAAATAAAAAGAATTCAATGCTCATTACAAATATAATCATTGACAGAAGACGAGATGTTTTCAACCAAAATCCAGATCAAATTGCACCTTTCTCTGGGAAACAGTCCAACAGCAGCTGTAATATTTAACGTTTTTTATTATTATTTTATAATTGGTGAAAAACCTTGACAACTTAAGTAAACTTAAAGGGGAGATATCATGCTTTAATGCCTTCATTCCCACATTTAAATCTTTCAGTTGTAGTCTACATAAAGTGCATATGCAACGCTTTGGTCTTAATTCCTGGTTAACTTATCTCCACGTTCCTCATTTTTACCCCCTGTTCAGAGGAGGGTCTAAGAGCAACTAGTTTTGGTGCTGTCTCTTTAAATTGAAGGGGGTGACTTCACCCCCCCCCCCCCCCCCCCCCACACACACACACACACACACACACACCCCTACCCAGTAGCCATTTTTTCGGCCAATGTTGTAGAATGCTGGTGGATGCTGTTATAAAATGTGTAGGTTAATACACCCAACAATCCAACATTTTTGCTTATCCACTTGTCGCTTCGGCATCCTTTAGCTTGGGCAGAAAAAATAAAAAAAGGCAGATCCATGATCTTGTGTAGCAGTAAATACTGTAATTGTTCAAGAAACATAATAACTGAGACAACTGAACTAGTTTCCTCTTGCTGCGCACTTCTAGTATCTGGTTAGCTTCCGTTTCAGACGGTCATTGTTGCTGCTCTCACCGTATACTTTGAAAATGGCTGAGAGTTGCAAGAAGCGAACTCTCTTACAAGTTTAAGAGAAGAAAAGGAGGAAGGTCTCAGAAGAAAGAAATAAGAACAGATTGTACTTGGGGAATTTTTTCACTTTAATTGAGAAGCTGTTGTTAACAATGCATATGTAACTCTAACCAAGTAGGTTAAGTATTTCAACAAACCCCAGGTAATGTTTTCCTAACAAATTACAAGGTAATCATAGCACTTAATACTAACCCAGTAGTTTTAATACATAAACTGGAGGAAGAAATTATTCTACAACATTCATACTTAACATTTTAATGTAATAAAGAAGCAGCATCCTGGCCCTAAACCAAGTAATTAAATTGGACCAACAGTTTTTCTAAACCAATGCGTTCTAATCTGGATTAAGTGGGTCTGGCACTGGAACAGAACCCGGACATTATTTTATAACCTAAACTGACTAGTTTCATTATTTAAAATGAACCTTGATACTATTTCCCAACTCTAACTGAATAGTTTTAGTACTTAAACAAGACCAGAAAACACTTTCCTTACTTTAACCAAAAAGATTCTTGAACTAAACCAGGAAACGTTTTCTTAAATTTATTTCTCTGCACTAGTCTTGATTCTAATAAGTTCCCAAAAGTTGATGTTTGTGAGTTTTTTTTTAATTATTAAGATTTAAAAAAGAGGACATTTAGGCTCTTATTTTGTGATGACTGATTGAAATTGATTCGCTTGGTGATTTTATTGCTGACTGTTATTAAAATGCAAATAAAACATAACGTCACGGTTAAAGCATGACTCTAACTTCTCGTTTCTTTTTGCTTTCTCTCTTTGTCCATATTGCCTCTGTCTTGATGTCGCTGCACAGGCTATGGTGAGTAAAATGACGAGGCAGACTTTATTAGCTTTGCATGCTGGTTTAATGGGTTTTGTTTGAAATTCAGCGACGGCCCCGACTGCAACAAAGAAGTTCAGTCCGCTGGACATGGAGTTGTGTTTTGCATGCGGACCTGTAAGCAGACATGAAAACAAATCAGCTGTGGGGGTCCGTTATGATTGTCCAAGCAAACAGAGAAGCTAAAGCGTGAGCAAAAGGACATCAGGATCTGAGAGACAGTGGAAATGCATCCATCCATCCATCCATCCATCCATCCATCCCTCCATCATAGACATATTTCATCATGTGTCTCTGAATGAAACTAAATGCAACCAACCATTAACCCTGCTTCATTATAGTTTAGTCTATACTGATGTTTCTTAAATATAAGAAATGTATTTAGAATCCATGGATCTCAGAGCTGTTTGTTTAAATAGTTACTGACAGTTTGTGCCGTTGGGCTTAAAGGAAGCAGAGGAAGCGCCTTAAACCTGTTTCACAGGTGTGAGGCAGCATCAAAGAGTTTCTGCAGCATAAAAGGCTCCACTTTTTCCTCATGTCGGTCAAAGATTTATAAAGAATGGCTTCCAGGATCCTGCTCCAACCGCTCTGCTGAAAAATTGGCCTGAACCGACTCTCTGCACCTCAGGAGATTCACACATATATTAACAATATATATATTAACAATATGACTGATATGGAATATACCAGGAATCTGTGAGAGGAAAACTATGCAGAAGTTATTACGTGTTTTCACCCATTAAAGTTAAAATATTCAGGTAGTAATTCCTGTGGATGTCTTACTAAATTATTCTCTTTGGAAATGATGCAGAATATTACCAAATATTTTAAGACATGTTGTGTGTTTGTTAAAGGAGAAGTTGAAAGAAAAAATGAGAACAAATATGTGTTGTTTTTTTGGGGGGAATTCACCTTCAAACTTAAGAGAAACAAACATTAAAACAAGAATTTAGTCAAATTTTTTTAGTTCTTCTTCTTTCTTTATTTGGTTTGTGACTGTGTGTTTCTCCCTTTTCTTTTTCTTCCAGTCCATAATCCAGTCCAGGAAAGCGGGACTCACCCACGCTCTGGCCAGTCGGACCTCCCTAAAAGACGAAGAGCTTGTGAGTCGCTTTATGCATCCGGTCCAAAACGTATTTAATCACTCTTCCTGAGTTTTTTCCACAGGTTTCCTTCTTGACTGTGTTCCTGTTGTCTTCTGCAGCCAAGCTGTTCCCCGTTTGTTACAAATGATTCTAAGACTTTGGATTTACTGAGTCAGCTTAATGGAACCGGGGCGTGGCTTCATAATCTTAATGGTTGGCTCTGCTGACTGCGCTGTAATTTGCCAATTCATAACCATGATTGCATTTTACACTGAAGGAAACATGAATAATTCAGGCGCAAAAAAGTAGGTCACTCAGCGGTAGATCTCACCCTTCATAACTTTATTTGGCTTTTTTTCCTCCTCCTGCTCTGATTGTTGAGCCACTTAACCAGGTTGTTGTTGGGACTCTGTTGATAAGTCCTGCTGGAAAATCCACGGATAATCGCCAGATCGGTACTGGATTGTCTGCTGTCGGAGATTTTGATCCCGCTGTTTATTCTGCTCGTGACTCAGCGCTGCTCTTGTGCAGAATTGTGAGGAAGCCCAGTCCTTTGCATAAGAAGCATCTAAAAACCTTAATTAAATCAGGCTTTACCATGACTCAACCCTTTTCTTACCGGAATAAATGATTTTACTAAATGTCAGGACGAGGAAACGGAGGAGAAAATTTTCCACCAGCTTTCTGCTGTCCGTCTCCTACTTCCTGCAAGATTTCTCAGTCCTTCAGAGTTCACTGGGACAGAAGAGTCTCCCATGATGCCCTTCATGCCACGAGGCCATTTTCCAGAAGTCGTCATCTCGGTGTGTGCAGATAGACTAACAACTGCCGGCTGCCAGTATTGAGCAAGCCCTGCACTGGTGGCGAGAACACCCTTCAGCACCTTCGTCAGTAGGAGACTGACCCTCTTGGATCACTGAACTGTCCTCGCCGCAGCTGAAGTCTCACTTTGAGGTTTTTGGTTGTGCAGACCACCGTGATTTCAGCTGCGGTATCCTCAGCAGTTTCCTGAATGTGAGGCCATGGTGATGCACAGCAAAGACGGCCGCACACTTTTACTTATAGGTAGCCATTGCAAACCGGAGATGACAGCGATTTCAAGCACATTGACCCATATTTAAAGCATTCAGTCTGCTGATCAGACTGATGGGGCTTTTCCTAAGCATACACTGCAAAAACAGACCTTAAAATGAGTAAAATGTTCTCAAAATTTGTTTTTTTGTCCTTGATTTGAGCAGGTAAATGATAGTATCTGCCATTGGAATGAGTATTTTTACCCCTAAAATAAGATAATTAGACATCCTGCACTTGAAATAAGACGATGGAGATGAGTTGTTCCTATTTTAAGTGCAAAAATCTTATTCCATTGGCAGATCATCTTATTTACCTGCTCAAATCAAGGACAGATACACTAATTTTAATAAAATTTTTGCTTATTTTTAGTTCAGTTTTTGCAGTGTAAGATGTTCATAACTACATTTTAAACTAATTTAATTATTATACTTCTTGTCTCTCTGCACAATAATCTTCATTTCCTTGCAAAGTCTCATCTGAATGAAAGAGCCTGACTATAAGTTCATTGCAGACGTCAGATTTTCATTTCTGAGCCAGTTTACAAATGATGTAACCTTTTTAATCTTCACTGTTATGTATCCCTTTGTCTTTGGATTATTACATAAACGTCCAATAAAATATATTAACATTTGTAGTGAGAACGAGACAAAAGGAGAAAGAGTTAAAGGAATATGAAATCTGAACAAACTGCAGTCATAATATGTGTGAAACTAAACCCTTTTTGGACACATTTCAGCTTTTTCTCCTTCACTTTCTTTCCGTCTTGCTGTTATTTTTGCTTCTACAGAAAAACCACGTATACAAGAAGACGTTGCAGGCTCTGATCTACCCCATCTCCTGCACCACGCCGCACAACTTCGAGGTGTGGACGGCCACCACGCCTACCTACTGCTATGAGTGCGAGGGTCTGCTGTGGGGCATCGCTCGGCAAGGCATGCGCTGCACCGAGTGCGGGGTCAAAGTGCACGAGAAATGCCAGGAGCTGCTGAACGCTGACTGTCTGCAGAGTAAGTTTAGCTACTGAAAAAAAATTTATTCTGGGTTCATAGGAGGCTGAAAGTCCTTCAAAATGCTGGAAATATTTTAAGGTGTCTTTGAGGTTTGAGAAGTGTTCACTAATAAATATTTGCCCTGCATAGCAGTGCTGTAGGAAGATTTCTCTCTTGTTTAACTTTAATAATAATAACGCTGAGTAAAGATATATATGTGCTCCTTGTTGGCTGATTTCTTTTCATCCTCAGGAGCAGCAGAGAAAAGCTCCAAGACAGGCGCTGAAGATCGGACGCAGCACATCATCATGGCTATGAAAGACCGGATGAAGATCCGTGAGAGAAACAAGCCTGAGATCTTTGAGGAGATCAGGAAGGTGTTTGTTATTTCTAAGACGCTTCACGCTCAGCACATGAAGAGCATCAAGCAGAGCGTGCTGGACGGCACCTCCAAATGGTCTGCCAAGATCACCATCACAGGTTGGCCAATAAACTTCACTGTCACATCAATGCTTCCTCATGATTTAAATGCTTTTGCAGAGGTTCCTTTAATTCACTGCAAAAAGGGGGGAAAAAGTAAAATGTCCTTGAAATTAGTGTATTTTACCTTGATTTGAGCACCTAAATAGAACTATTTGCTAATAGAAATTTGTACCCCTAAAATAAGATAATTAGATATCATGCACTTGAAATAAGATGATGGAGATGAATTGTTCTTATTTTAGGTGCAAAAATCGTATTCCATTGGCAAATAGTCTTATTTACCTGCTCAAATCAAGGAAAAATACACACATTTCAAAAAACCTTTTTTCTTACTTTCAGTTCCCTCTTTGCAGTAAAGAAAGGAGTCTGCAACTTATGGCTCCGGAGCCACAGGTGGTTCTTTGGACCATCCACAATAGCTCTTAATTGACTGGCTGAAAATCATTGAGAAGCAACTATTGTGTTTAAATATAGATACAGTAACAAATTAGCAGCTTGTTGCACAGATTAATTGCCTTTAATTCCCACAACAGAATAAGAAGAGAAAGACCAGTAATGTTTTTTATAAACCTAATTTTCACAAATATCATCCCATTGAAGGATGCAAAAGTTTTTTTCTTTTGCTCTTTCTTCTTTTTTTGCAAAGGTTTTGTGTTTTTCTTTATTTTAGTGAAGGTTCTTTAAAAATGACAACAGTTGTCATATTGCTCCCCCATTAATACATGGGGGAGCAGCTGCTTCATTTTATGCATTGTTTCTCCTCCTTGTTGCTGCATGGAAAAACATATGAAAATCCCCATGGCAGTCAGTGACTCAGCAGATTCTACTTTCACATGTGCCATTATGGTTGACCCTAAAAATCTGCGTCATAGTGCATCGTCTCTAATAAAAAAAAAAAATAATCATAGCCTTTTTGTGGCAGTAGCTGCTATTAGCAATGGCATAATTAAGATAATTGTTTCATAATTTTCTAGAAGCTTGCTTTTTTTGTCACTTTGCATTGCAAAGCTAATTTTTAGCAATGAAATGAAAATATTTCACTAACTGGAAAGGGGAAGCTGTTCTACAAATCTGCACAGGGCGTGTAGCATCAGGAAACTGGGCTTCAGAACCTCTGGGTGTGGTAACACTCATATCTCTGTGTGAAGTCAGTCAAAAGATTGGAGGCTCCTTTAGTTCCTACAATGTGCTTCTGTGTCTTATGCCGAGCCTTTTTATTTGTGCTTTTCTTTCTTTGTATTCCTGAACAACAGAACATCTCTGATAGCTGATAAATTATTAATGTTTTTCCCTAAAAATGCTTTTATTGGTAAACTAGAGAAATGTGAGAATGTTTGTGTTCAATCCTGCATTTACCCAAAAAATCCAGCATACATTTATTTTCTTTTGTTAGCTCTGTTAAGAAGGTGAGACTTACATAAGACGACATAGCCAACGGCAGAGCTTTTGTTTAAGGGTTTCAGTCAGCTTTACTTTGAAAAGCTCAAGTATTAATATTTTCCAAATACAAATTCACGTAGTTGTCTTGCATGAATTCAATTCAATTCAATTCAATTTTGTTTATATAGCAACAATTCATGAAACACGTCGTCTCAAAGCTCTTTCCAAAGTCAGACTCCATCAGATCCTCCAGGTTGGTGAGAAAGTTTCCTCTCTAAGGAAACCCAGCAGGTTGCATCAAGTCTCTCCAAGCAGCATTCACTCCTCCTGAAAGAGCGTAGAGCCACAGTGGACAGTCGTCTGCATTGTTGATGGCTTTGCAGCAATCCCTCATACTGAGCATGCATGAAGCGACAGTGGAGAGGAAAACTCCCCTTTAACAGGGAGGAGAACCTCCAGCAGAACCAGAACCAGGCTCAGTGTGAACGCTTATCAACAAATACTTTCAATTAACCTAACAGAAGATTACAAACTTGTTCAACATGGAGCTGACCTCAAACTGGGGAAGTGGAGCGCATAGGCTACACAAATTACAGGTGCAACAGTGCACAAATGCATGTATACCAGGCATTTCTTTGCTGCCATCATGTGTACCGAAGCAATATAGTGTTGTTTAATACTAAATACATGCAGAGTGTAAGTGCACAGAGCTGCAGCTCTTCCACAGCTTGAAAAAGCGACGGCAAAACAAGCAGTGAGAACTTCCAGCTATTGCTAAAGTCGGCTATTTAAGGAGAGTTAGCGCTCCTTATTCAGTTACAGTGATGATGGAGAAAGAAAGGACTGAAACAAAGATTTTGTCATCACTTTTGCCTTGCTTAATTTAAAATAACTTCAAGCTGAATATAAATACCACTTGTAC
The DNA here is from genome assembly GCF_011125445.2 of Fundulus heteroclitus. Taxonomy (NCBI): domain Eukaryota; kingdom Metazoa; phylum Chordata; class Actinopteri; order Cyprinodontiformes; family Fundulidae; genus Fundulus; species Fundulus heteroclitus. The sequence goes on from NC_046372.1 coordinate 26,073,455, forward strand.
AGGAGGAAAATGATCAAAGGTCCAAATCCTGCTTCATGCAGCACCGTTCCACCTGCTGCACAGCAGCAAACGTGTCGACAGGATTCCCTCTGTCAGGAGAGCTGAACTTTTAAGGTGCATTCAGGGACGACTGATACACTGAATGTCTATGAATCAAAACAACTCCAATTTTTAACCTCAAATAGGCTTATTCAAAACATCCTAAATAACATCCTTGAACCTGTGAGGTTGGTTTCATTGTATAATTTATCCAGGCATTGGCTACACCTGATTCTACTCAGTCAACTGAAAAACAATCAAACATATCTATTCTTTACTGGCCACTAATAATGAAAGAAATTGGACAACATTTAGCTAAAAAGTACTTTTAAAAAGGTATTACAGTCTCACTAGATGAGTATAGTAGAAAAATGTCTTTATTTTGATATATAAACTGAATATAATGATGTCAGTTTATGCATAAAACAGGTGGAACTATGGACCTGATAAAGATTTATACAATCAATAGTATATTAGATAATCTTGAGGTAAACCTTGTGTAAAAAAAAACAACATATAATTAATAAATATAATCCAGTCAGGCAAAGCCCTGGTGTTTCTATTGTTACAGAGATTTACAGAAGATTTGGTTTTCTCTCACATTCCTTTTCAGTCCATGGGGAAAGTTTAGCTTTGGGTCAACACCACAAACATCACAACATTTCAGGACAATAAAACGCACCAATGCACTCTGGACCATTAACTGATAAGAGTTTAATTGATCAGGATGTGTAACAAAGAAGGCTTCAGTATACATCATGGCACACTCTGGAAATGTTTATTAGAAACTCAGAAAAAGCAAAAAAAAACAAAGAAAACACATTTAACGAATCCAGGTGTTGTCATCAGGCTTCTCCAGATGTGAGCATCCAGGAATGTTTAATTTAATTATTTAATTTAATTCAATTCAGTTTTATTTATATAGCACCGGTTCATGATACATGTCATCTCAAGTCAGATAGTTTGTTTACCTTCCTCGTGTCTTTAACAAACCCCACCTCCTGTTCGCCCACGCCATCACTGTTACCGCGGCGACCAGACACATCACAGCGTGTAGTGGCAGCGGTGTTGCCATGGCAGCCATCACAGGTTGTCTCTCCAATCAACAGTGATGAGCCCAAAGATGCAGGGATAACCTTAAAGCTGCTCCTCCGCTTGAAATTAATTCATGGCCACGGGATTTTTCTGCTTATCAAGGCTGAAGCACATAATCAGACGCTTACCAAAACCTCTTTTGGAGCAGAACTTATGATGTGCAATTAAAATGCATTTAAAAGATTAGACAAAAATTAAACACATCACCTTTAAATAATTCAGTCAGACCTAAATGCCTGGTCTCAGCTTGATGGAGTAACCTACAATATTTGCTGTTTGATCTTAATCAGATTCATTATTGTGTTTTTCCGCAAATTATACAAAATTCTCTTTAATATGGATGTGATGTGATCGATGAAAGTCAGTCAGCGTAAATCAAGAAACCAAGAGAGGGTCCTAAGGAAATTAGGAATGTTGTGAATCAGGTCTGCTTGATGATTTAGGAATAAAATTTAATATAAAATGAATTTATTGTACCACAGTGGGGAAATTTAGGTGCACCAGCTGCAAAGTGACAGGAAAATGGAAGCATGCAGGTACACAAAAGTAAAAAATATAAAAATAAAGAATGAGAATTAGAGGCTGTACAGTAAGGGCAAATTTACAACATGAAATACTGCATACTCAGAGTACAGAAATATGCAACTAATTAGGGCGATTTAAGGACTTCATAAATCGTCCATGTATATTTGTGCATAAACACTATTTACAATAATTATAAAGGAATGTAAATACCTATTGAGTTTGTTGGGAGCATTGATGATTAGGAAGTCTAACAGCTGCTGGGAGGAAGGACCTGCGGAGACGCTCCTTTGTGCGTCCACAGTGTCTGTCACTGAAATAGCTCTACACTGGTGTCGGTGTGGTGGATCTACGCCTTTGGAAATCCACCACCATCCTTTGATTTTCTCCCAGTTGATCAGAAGGTGGTTCTGCTGGCATCCATCTATAAAGTCTCTGGGTCGTTGAGATGGACTTTGGATTATTTATCAGGGAACTTCTGAATGTGGCAGCCTGATGAGCTGATGGACGAGTCTGCAGTGTAGAGACTGAACATGTTGGTGAAGATTCTCAGTCATGCAGGACATGATCAGCCCAAAAAAGGTTCAAAATAAAGCAACTGGACTTCTATTCTGAGTCTGAAGATGTTTTGCTTCCCATCCAAGAAGCTTTCTCAGTTCAAAACTCCACAACACTGCAGACATTTTGACCAATCTGTCTGCATGATTGACGTTGAATTGAATCTTTTGAAAAGACGCAGTAGATAAATAAAAAAACGCTGACTCACACACAGAATACGCCTGGTTTTAAGAGGCTTATTTACCTAAAATACATGAAAGCAAAAGCTAAAGGGTTTTGCCACATTTCATTTTCAGTGTTCACGTGCAGAAAAAAGGTCGAGCGTTTAGCTTCCCACATCGTTTACGCTCAACCCTGATTGCTTTCTAACTCGTATCAAAGCTCCATGTTTTATGTGAAGGGTTTCTTGCTAACTTGTTGCATTGAATGACTTTTGTTAAGCGCTGTTCACCGGCATCTGGCTGTGAGTCATGAAAACCGTGTTACAAGTCTTTGCATAACCGTGTGGGTGATATCTTGTGTTTTGATGCGTGTGTGTGTGAATGAGAGAGGGAAGGAGGACGATCTTGGAGAGTAGGTGTTTGTTTTTCTTATGCAATTTTTTTGTTATAGTCATAACTCTGTCTTTCTATCTCGCTGTGTGTCTGTAATCTTTGTGCCCCCAGTGGTCAGTGCACAGGGCCTCCAGGCCAAGGACAGGACTGGCTCCAGCGATCCGTACGTCACCATCCAGGTGGGAAAGACCAAGAAGAGAACAAAGACCATTTATGGGAACCTGAACCCGGTCTGGGAGGAAAAGTTCAGCTTGTGAGTGTAGTTATTTCTGCTTTTTCACGCTTAGAACGCTCAGCAGAATCTCTGTGAAGTCAGAGAATCATTGCTGCCTGTGTGACCTTGCTTAAAATCACTCTCACTGCAAACCCACGTAGGTGATATCATTTGGTTCAAAGCCCTCTCATAGCTGTGTGGGTTAAGTAAATGTTATCCAGCTACCTCAGTTTCATCTGATTAACACCTTCATCTTTAGAGAAACGCAGATCCTCAGCTTTACCTGCATTGCCCAAAGCTGTGGTCCACTGAAATTTAATTTCATTGTAGGCAGGAAGGTATCCAGGGATGAAAAGTCTGAAAAAGTCTGAAATTTGCTTTGCATCATTTGCCAGATCTGGGTCGGTGTCAACGTAATAAAATTGGGATCTGATTAATTGTTTAGGTTTCCAGTCTTTATTCCGCATTAAATTTTTCACTCTTATTTTTTAACTTGATTTGCAGCAATAAATTACCATTTTAAGAGTCAATACTTCAGGTCTTGAGTTACTACCTGACAAGTGCATTCAAACATAAAACATTTCACACCTTTTTTTGGCCTGTGGACAAATTAAATTCAACATTTGAGCTGGATGCCAAACATTAATTTATTTATGTGTTTATTTGCTTTTGAAATTGAGCAGATCTAAATCCCTGCAGATTGAAAAAAGTAAAACATCTTTTTTTACCAAACTGCTGAAGCAGTGGCCAAGTTTTGTGTTGCTGGTGTACATAGATTGTGAAAAGTGCCGAAAACTCAGTAAACTTTTTTTTTTTACAGTTGGGTCCACAATGTAATGCATGACTTTGCTTCTTACATACAGGAGAAATTTGTAGTAAATGTTTTTCCAACGTCACCCTATTGCTGATATGCAGCTCACCCAAACCATTTAGTTGCAAAATAACACTCCTGCATTGCCTTTCTACACATTTATCACTTTATCTCACATAGTTTAATTACCAGATGAGCCGGGCTGCCAAATATTTTTAGGAAATATTGAAAGATTCTGCTACAAGCTCCGCAGCTTTCTCACAACATGTAAACCACTCAATAAGAACATTACTTTATCTTTTCTCCCCCTCTGTGTGGGGCATTTGGCCTGCTTTGTAATTATTTGGCTAACAGTTATTTGGGGGAAGTGAAATTTCATTCCCACATGGTCAGTTTTTCCTTTTATATAGACCATAAAATTAAACGAGATGTTTGCGTCACAGAAAAGTAACATACTTGGTCATGATGCAGCAGGAATCTGTGAATTTCACACATTTGATCTTGGTATTCATACACTATTCACAATGTGAGCTCATCACAAAAGACACAGTCTTAGTTTTTCAACAAAGGTAGTGCATAATGATTAGTGCCGTTAAGTTACCTAATACTTGTTGGCTAACTTCAACTCTAACGTATCAAGCTGGAACAACAAAGCATTTGCTCCTACTGACAGATGGCGATAAAAGCATGATGACCAAATGGTTTTAAATTTTTTTCTCTTCGTCTTTTCATCTAAACTGTGCAATCTTCCTATCACCTGCCTTTGCAGCGAGTGCCACAATTCATCGGATCGGATCAAACTGCGAGTGTGGGACGAGGACGACGACATCAAGTCTCGAGTGAAGCTGCGACTAAAGAGAGAGTCTGATGACTTCCTGGGTCAGACCATCATCGAGGTCCGAACCCTGAGCGGAGAGATGGACGTCTGGTACAACCTGGGTACGCAGTACTTAAAATTAATATACCAGCAGAAAAATGTGTAAAGAAAACAAAAAAACAGGAAATCTTTCATTAAAAAGGCTGATAATGCTGCATGTTGCTTAGCAGGACCTGGTTCTTTAAAATTACTGACAGTTAAAAAGGCATTAAAGTAAAGTAAAAAGTAAATGTTTTAGATTATTTATTGTTTCATTACAACTCTATTAGATCACTGCATTACTTCTGTAGCAGGTCATCAAGTTCTGCAGAGACCTTCTAATAAGCCATTAACTTAAATCAAGTGGAGAAGAAAAACATGCAACTGTGTCTATTTTCCCCACATGTCAAGTAAAAGTTAGTCAGTTCAGTTCAATCTATCTTTATTTCTAAAGTTCTTTAAATATAACACAGTCAAAGCGCTCTATACGGACAACAGCAAAGAAACAATAATAAGACATAAACAAAATGAGGTAATTTTATTAGTTCTGCCTTTTTTTTCTGGTGTCCCGCTGCAGTTGAAATGTTTCTATGTCTCAAAGTCCTTCTTCATTTGTGAGGCGGATGGAGAAGCTAATTTCCCCGGCTGTCAGCTCAGATCCAGGGTTCAATCGCAGTTCCCTCTGAGTGACGGATGGCTGTAGATTAACCGCGTCTGTGTCTGGATGTCTTCGTCTGCAGAGAAGAGAACTGACAAGTCGGCAGTGTCCGGTGCCATCCGTCTTCAGATCAGCGTGGAGATCGAAGGAGAGGAGAAGGTTGCTCCATACCATGTGCAGTACACGTGCCTTCATGAGGTATGAATCTGAACTATTAGGGTTGTTCGTTTAGATTAGCTCATCTAAACCAGGTTATTTTCTTTTTTTCTATGAGGCCTTGTATGTAGCCAGGTCTTTATATCTCCCCCACATGGTTTTAAAATCTAATAATGTCCGCATGGGATCGTTTTCATCCACACCAACCTCAGAGGTCAGATCTCTGCAGGGTTGTGTGCTGTCAGCTCTCCTCTTTATATCGTGTACTGACAGCTGCAGAAACCCCAACCAGCAAACGCACTTTGTTAAATTCTCTGAAGACACTGTTGTCCTGTTTCTTCTCCAGGTCAGTGACAAATGGCTCAGCTCTTTCCTCCTTTGTCTCCTGGTGTAATGACAACTTATTGGACCTTACTGTCTCTAAAACTAAAGAACTTGTTGTAGACTTTAAGCGAGGAGGTAACCAGCGTAGAGCCAGGGCCATCGATGGCGAGGAACTGCAAATCGTCAAGAACTGCAAATACTTGGGGACTGTGTTTGACGACAAATTGAAACTCGACGTAAACATAGATATTACAACAAAAAAGGACAGCAGCGAGTTTACCTGCTGTGCAGACTCCGTTCCTTTGGGAAGATTCTCAGAGTTTGCTGTTGCTCCAACATCGAAAGTTTTCTCACTTTTTCTTGGATCTGTTGCTTTGGTTGCTAGTCTGTGAGAAAGAAAAGCAACCTGAGCAGCATTGTTACAGCGTGCTGCAGAATTATAGGCGTTGGTCAAAGAGAACTGGCCCGGATCACTGAGAAGGCTGTTCAGATCATAGACCTAGATCAGTTAGTTTAATGATCCGAGGGCATTAAACTAACTCGGATTAGTTTAATCCGAGTTAGTTTAATGCCTACGATAAATCTTTTATACCTTCTGCAATTGGGTTCCTAAACCTGAATGAAGTGTCTTGTTTGCATCTCTGCCCATTGTGCATGAAAGGTTGCAGCACATGCTTGTCTGCGTGTCTCTTTTTCTGTGTATGTCTGGCCGGGACGCTGCATTGAATTGCCCTTCATGGGGATTAATAACGTTTACCGATCTCGATTATGATTCAAACCCACACAAATATGCCTCTGAATGGTGTTTTAAACATGCCAAATGCATGGGGGGGTATGCAAAACTAAAACCTATCGAAGCCAATCAGAGTCCTTCAAAATAACCACGTGGTTCCTCCATGTTGGGAGTGTGTCCTTTTGCACCTCAGTGTATTGCAGCAGTTAAGCTCATAAAACCAAACAAGCAAAAAGCTTCTGAACCAACATCAAAGTCAACACCTCTCTGATATTGTTCATTTCTTCCTCCACAGCATGACTTAGTCAGTAAGAATGGCCGCGCGTGACGTCACACAGCAAAAACAGAACTAAAAATAACTAACATTTTCTTGAAATTAGTGCGTTTGTCCTTGATTGGAGCAGGTAAATAAGATTATCTACCAATTAAACTGAATATTTTGACCCCTATAATAAGATAATTAGATATCCTGCACTTGAAATAAGATGATGGGGACGATTTGTTCCTATTTTGAGTGCAATAATCTTATTCTATTGGCAGATCTTCTTATTCGCCTGCTCAAATCAAGGACAAACGCAGTAATTTCAAGAAAATGTTAGTTAATTTTAGTTCAGTTTTTGCAGTGTAGCGCCACATTATTTTTTACAGCCTGTGATGCACGGACCCTGAAACACATGCAGACACATAAACGGTGCTTTTCTTAAATAACTGCTTTGGTCAGAGGTTTCAGAAATAGTCGTTTTTGGTGACGTGAAACTGAGTTTTCGTGTGGATGAAAGGCCAAAGCGCATAAAAATGTCTTTATAACGTGTTAACTGCCTTAATAAAAGATGCCTGACCACTTTTACTTTGGTTTTAACCACTTTGTGTAAAGGCAAGTCGAGGCATCGTTAGGCAGTATCAGTAGCATCTCTACAGAGGAGTAAATATGACATAAATATGTCATAATAAAGTGAAAAACCTCCCGCCAGTACCATGGTCAAATATCTAACATTATTTCTTTAAATTAACAATTTAAACTCTAGTTCATTGATGTTGACGGACCTTTTTTATATGTATTCCTGTGTTCAGAACATGTTTCACTTCTCCACGGACATCGAGGGAGGCGGGATGGTGAAGATCCCGGCGGCTCAGGGCGACGACGCGTGGAAGGTCTACTTTGACGAGCTGCAGCAGGAGATTGTGGACGAGTTCGCCATGCGCTACGGAGTGGAGTCCATCTACCAGGCCATGACGTAAGCTCAGCCGCCCAACACGTCCGCTCAGGACGCGGTTCACCCAGCAGGCCGGGATTTCTATCTGCAGCTGAATTAAATCAGGAAATGCTTCATGTTGCTGTGTGGCCCAGCAGCGCCGTGTGTGTGTCGGGGGGGGGGGGGGGGGGGGGGGGTCAGCAAGGTTTTCATGAACTATAAACAGAATGAAAATCAGTTTATCTCATGTAATGAGAATATACGACCTGGCACCTCTGAGTTTTCCCCACTGTGTGCTCAGATGGAGAGAAAGACTCACCTAACCACCTACAAGCCAATGTAAGCTGATATGATTTCATCAATAATGCTAGATTTTGGCCAGACTTCACCCCCCCCCCAGTGTACAAGAGTCTGAAGGGAAAAGGACGTCGCTGCTAAATCAAAGCTGGGATTATAAACACAGACATTTGTCTGAACGCTCAGAGGACAGAGCAGATTCTTTTGGGCTTCTTTACTGCTGAAGATGTTACTTTGAAGATTGTTCAGAGCTTTTTTCTTTTTTTGTACTGAGCAACTGTGGATTTTAACTGAACAAAATCTCTTCATCAGTACACAACTTAGCCGCCTAGAATTGATTTTGAATTCTCAGAAATCTTGTCTTTTTAAATGTAAATGACACATTTGCCGACCCAAATCTAGACATATTCCACTGATTCATCAAACATGTGCACATATTTGATATCAGCGCTGGCCACTTCATTAGGTACACCTTGCCTGTAACGGGTCAGACGGCCGTTTGATCTCAGAACTGCAACCATTCCTTATCCAATGGATTCCACAACACTCTGCAGAGATTCCAGTTCATACTGACATGACGGCATCGTATGATTTGATTAAACTTTCCCGCTCACAACGTCCCGGAGATGCTCTGCTGCATCTGGTGACCGACCGTCACGTTTGAGTAGAAGCGCTGTAAGGTGGTCTGTTAGGCAAGGCAAATTTATTTGTAAAGCACATTTCAGTACAGAGACAATGCAAAGTGATTTACATGATTAAAATATAGGAAATAAAAACAGAATAAAAGCAAGTTGGTGTGGGGAGGGGGGGTGCACCTACTACCTACTGGGGGGGGGGGGGGGGGGGGGGGGGCTTAGTGTAATTGTTGCAAGAGGGGCACAGTAGAAATGGACTGGAAAAATTACCAATTTTGAGCTGTTGTTCAATATATATACCGATGCCAATGTTTAATTCATTTACACAGTAAAATAGAAAGTTAAACTTAAAGTGATTATACTTTAAAAGGGGTACTTTTGTGATTTAAAGAAGATTGCTTTACTGCAGTTGGCTGGGGGGGGGGGGGGTACACTGTGGTCATAAAGGGGTGGACACCGACAGCAACAACACCAACATGGCAGTGGTGATTAAAAGATGGTGATATGGTATTAATTCTGGTCCTAACATCTGGAAGTTAAGTCGCGTCCGACCAGGCAACCTTTGTCCAAGCCATTATTGTCACGTTTTGGTGATCCTGTGTGAACTGTACCCTAAATTTACTGAAGATTTTACACCTGCCATTCCAACAAAAGTAATAAAAAAACAAAACAACTGGACCTTATTTTTTCAAAGTTTGAAGATGTTTCGCTTCCCATCCAGAGAACTTTCTCAATTCAAATGTGTCTGGATGGGAAGTGAAACGTCTTCAAACTTGAATGAGTTTGATCATGATCATCTTAAATGATCATGACCTGGATGACTGAGAATCTTCACCAACTCCTGCCACGGTCTTCTGGTGTCAGCCTATCTGCTCCAGGGCTCAGCGCGCTGTGAGTTCAGAGATGAGGGACTCCTCGGTTGCAGAGAGAGCTTATTTCACTGCTGTCTGTCTTTAATCTCCTCTCTGCTGAGTTCCTCTCACAACAACAAGACACTTTCATCCAAGCTACTGCGTCTCACTAGATATTTTCTCCTGGGACTTCCTCTGTAAAACTTAATTAGTTAAGTGAGTTAATTGTGCATAGAAAAACCTCATAGATCAAGAGTTTGGCTGAATGCTTAGCCTATTTTGGCTCCAGCAACAATACTGCACCTAGATTTGCTGAAATCCTCGTTTTGATTCTCAATTTAAACTTAGACTCTGCGTTTAAGTGTCTAAGTGCTGCCAGGCAACTGGATAATTTGTGGTAACTGACATTTAAAAAGGAGTACCTACTGCAGGGACCAGTGAGTTTTTGTCTGAATGGATTTCCTTTGAAGGTGAAGTTTGTGGCTGTCTAGCTTACAGAAGTCAAATTTTTGACTTTCCCTCCTATCGATTCATCTTCCACCGCTGCTGCCGCACCCTCTGTTTTTTTTTCTGCTGCGATGTGTTTGTGTTTGCTCTCTGCAAACTGAAGCCTATTAGTTATAACTTACTTTATCTCCTTCAGAGTCAACTGCAAATAACAAAACAGCAGAAGGTCAATTGTCTTTGAAATACACCCGTCAGAACGTCTGAAGGAGAAGAAAACAAAAGTGACGACAGCGAGGGAAATGAAAGTATTACATACATCTGTTTCTCGGTTTGAATATTTATGATGGAGCCACTGACATAAAGCTCACGCTGGATGTTGGTTACAATGCAGCTAAATCTACACACATAAAGAACTTAAAGCAAATTAGCTGACAACAAGTGAAGTTATAGGCAAAAAATTGGAACGGCACAAGGGAGGAGATATGGAAAATAAAACTATCAACATGTGATGCTCGGGTGAGATTTTGACCCATTCTTCTTCACAAACTGTCTTTAAATTGTAAAGTTTTGATGGTACTTTCTGTGCAGTCTGAACTTCAGTTCTTTCTGTAGGTTTTCATTAGGATCTGAAGTCCGTTCTTTTTTCTCTGAAATGAAGAGTTTCCTTGGCTGTGTTGTTGTTTTTTTTTCCATGTCTGGCTCTTCAGGCCCCTACCAGGATGTCCTGGTACCTCGCTTTATTCATCCTTCTCTCTAACATATGCCGTCTGACAGGCCCGTGATATGCACACGTTACTCTTGGAGAGATGTTTTTGGGGTTAAAAGCAGAACCGTTCCACCTCCAATCATGGTCCCTAGAATAATACCCAAAGAGTTCAGCTTTGGTCTCATTTGACCAGATTCTATTCTCCCAGTATTTTAATGAATTAAAATCTTCCCCAGCATCTCCAACAAGCGTTTTCTTCAGCAGTGGAGTCTTTGGCAGTGAGAAAGCATAGATGCATGTGAAGTTCAATGCATTACTTATAGTTTTAATTTAAAAACGGCTCTTGCTGTTTCTTGGTCTTTATTTAAAACTCTCTGCAAGTGTTTATCGGCTCTGGCACAGCTCTTCTGATTATTCTTTGGACTTTCCTGTCATAAATCTTACAAAGACAACCTAGCAGCATAATTAAGGTCTTTAATATTCCGGGTTTTGGCTCCAGCGGCGGCGCTCTCTGGATTATTCAGACTTTACAGTAGACGCCACTGGGAAATGCAGCTCTAGCCATCAATAAGACTTTTTTTTGTTAAAGTCTCTTTGCGGTTATGAATCGCACCTCCCTGTGTAATACTTTAATTATGAGATCTTCTCCATATTGGCCAACAATTAATATTAAACCAGCTGAAATTGATTTGCATGTATCAGCAGGAATGCTTTGGAAACCCAGACATATTTCAGCTGATTTCTTGGCTTTCTCAGCACTTTTTTAGGACTTTTTTTTTCTTATTCTAGTGTTTTACCCTGAACCTCTTTTTTTTATTAGATTAATTAGCTTTGATTTCTTTGCATGTGTGGGTTATTTGGATTCCTACTGACATCTGACATGAGTTTTATGTCAACGTGCTCCATTAGGAATGTTTAAACTAATAAAAACTTTGACTTCTTTAATGTTTAATTAATAGAGAGCTACTCCTCTAAAGTCAGATCATGTTGTCACATCCATTTTGAGCAATGACATTAATGTGATGAAACTGTTCAGAATGTGTACAGTGAATAAAACTAGGAATAATGCTATTCCAGCTACATTCTCGTTTTGTGTGTGTTGCTGTGGGAAGACGCTGTGCGGCCGGATCAATAGCTTCAGTGATCTGCAGCGATTCCCACAGGGTCAGCCAGACTAATAGATGGTATCCTGGTCAGAAGCAGTCCCTAAAGATCACTCTGACTCTTCTACCATAGCAGGAGATATCAGTTATTTCCAGCAAGCGTGTGATTTTTTAGCCTCTGCAGAACGCTTTACGTTTTACTGGAAACCGTGGGAATCACATTCAGAGCAGAGCTTCAGGGTGAGGCTTGTACAGCTTTGAAGTTTCCCGCTGTTGCATATTGAATTCCTCCTGAATGACTAAGAAGCTGTAAACGTATGTAAACTGCAGTGGGTGAAAGGTGTGTGTCGGAGTTAAAATCAAGATTTACGGTAAAGAGAACTGTCTTTAAAACGTCACCTGAAAACAAACACACTGGATTGAGGCTATCTCCTCATAAGATGTTCTAAACTGGCCAAACGGTGCCATCATCTCTGCACTCAGTCAGGACTTTCTTCTGTTTTTAAAAATCCCTACAGTGGAACATAGAGATGTACAGAAGAGGATTAGGGCCATTTAAAAAAAATTAAATAAAAGTCTATTTATTTATTCTGAGAATTCTGAGAATAAAGTCAGAATTGAACAGACTTTTTTTTTAATGGTCCTAATCCTCTTCCGTAGAGATCCCAGCGCCATGATGTATGTTTTCTGAGACAGCTGCTCTAAACCAGCGATAATAGAGCAGAGAATGCAAAGCTAGAATTAGGAGCATCATTTTGACCTAACATGCTTAGAAGATAAGAAAAAAAAGCAACATATAAGGATGAAAAGAGTTAGGATAACTACAACCATAGAACACTTTACATACTGGTACATGTAATAAAAATGTATGTTGTGAAAATGTAACATTTCTCTGTCCCTCATTCCAGAAAGTGAAACTAATTCAGTATATAGATCACTTACACAAAGGGTAAAATACTTCAAGCCTTTATTTTTTGTAATTCTGATGAATACGGCTTTCGCCCGAGGGTCTATTTTCCATAAACATGCATATTCGTGCTTCATAAGGCATTTATCAACTTCTACGACACCTAAACTGCTAATCTTGTCATCAAATAACACGAAGGCCCTGAAGGATGTTGTGGATGTGAAAATCTGAGAGTAAATTATTCTGGGGATGATTAAATGAGATTTAAACGCCCAAAAAATTAAATCCCGCCTAAAAATACAAAAGAAACAGATGTTTACATTCTAAATCTCTTACTTTTGCTGTAAAGAAGGAAATAAACACAATAAATTGTAACTGCAACATCAGTAGCAAGTTTGTGTCCACACAACATGGAATTGAGAAGTTTTACATTGAAATAAATTCAGGCGGAACTGTTTTTGGCACAGTTTGGCACCTTTTTTGAAATTTTAAAATGTAGGAAGCTATTATATATTTGGTAGATAACTTTTGAAGCAGAGTCTCAGATGAAGATCTGGACATATGATAACTGTGTGTCAGTAGTTAGTCCGCTACAAGCGCGTTATTGTTGCTAAAGAGCGCAAGCCCCCATGAAAGGGGGCTTGTGGGCTTAAGGAGTTAATGAAAACCCAAAATTGTCTCATAAAATTAGAAAACGGCACAAGTTCAAGAAATAGATGGTATTTTAAACAGAAATGTCAGGGTTCTCAAGAGCCACTACGCACAAATGAATCCTACACATGGGCCACAAATGTTGCACTCCTCTTGTTAAACCAGTCCTGAACCAGAAACTGGACTGTTGCTCAGTCCAAAGTACTGTTTGAAGATCAAAGTAAATTCTATTAAATTAATGGGCTGCACAGTGGGGCAGTGGTTAGCGCCGTTGCCTTGCAGCAAGACGGTTCTGGGTTCAAATCCAACCCTGGGTCTTTCTGCATGGAGTCTGCATGTTCTCCCTGTGCATGCGTGGGTTCTCTCCGGGTACTCCGACTTCCTCCCACAGTCCAAAAACATGACTGTTAGGTTATTTGGTCTCTCTAAATTGTCCTTAGGTGTGTGTGTGTGTGTGTGTGTGTGTGAATGGTTGTTTGTCCTGTTTGTCTTGTCTCTGTGTTGCCCTGCAACAGACTGGCAACCTGTCCAGGGTGTACCCCGCCTCTCGCCCGGTGAACGCTGGAGATAGGCACCAGCAACCCCCGCGACCCCATGAGGGATAAAGCGGGTCAGAAAATTGATGGATGGATTCAGTTACATTTTATTTATATAGCGCCAATTCATGAAGCATGTCATCTCAAGGCACTTTACAAAGTCAAATTCAATCCTATTATACAGATTGGTTAAAAATGTCCTATGTAAGGGAACCCAGTTGATTCTGGAGAAGCGTAGAGCCACAGCATTGACGCAGGATTTCATGCAAAAGGAGCCCAAATGTTTCCCTCCAGGTGTATTTAATCTGTATATTACAGTATAAGAGTTTCAGTTTTGGAAGTGTGACAAAAAACACGAAACCTTTTATTGCAAAAAAAGAAAAGATCATTTTATAATTATTATTACTGCTCACGAATCATTGCAGCATGCAATCATTGCAGTAATGTTATGTAAAAACACAAAACAAGCAGAAAAGAGCAATAACAAAAAGTGTCCATCTCTGTCAGCTCTATTTCCTCAGAGACCAGATCTTTACCATTCTTGGCCACATGAAATATTCTCAGCGTTATAAACGGCTCCTGGGCCGCAACATTTCACCCCCGTCCTAGACAAACCCGGGTGGACATGTGGCCTCCAGAGATTTCTGCCACTTTTTCTGATGGGATTTACACATTTTTGGACCAGGTTTTTGTTTAAAGTCTAAATTTCCTTTTATACCTACAGGATGCTTTTTAGAAAAGTGTTGCATGACTCAGCAGGTTCTTCTTTGCTATATTTTTTTCCATCTTCATTTGGATTCTGACTTCTTAACCAGGATAACTACTAATAAGTTGATGTGTTTGATGTTGCCACCCTTGCAAAATTGGCTTCTTATTTTATGCTGCTCATAACATGGACATAACGTTTCCCTCCATTTCCTTCTCCTCTTTCACCTCCTTCCAGCCATTTCTCCTGCCTGTCATCTAAGTACATGTTGTCAGGAGTGCCTGCAGTGATGAGCACCCTGCTGGCCAACATCAATGCCTTCTACGCCCACCCCACTGCCTCCACAAATGTCTCCGCTCCTGCCAGATTTGCTGCTTCCAACTTTGGGGTGAGTGACCTGCAGCCGCGTTGAAATAAACACATCATCTCTCATGTTTTCCTCGTGGGACAAGGAGTCAAACTGTCAATTTGTTGGGATATTATTCAAATATTTTAAATACGATTTAGAAACAAACTGGAGTATATAAAGCCAAGAATCAGAAATTTTAACAAAAATAATGAGCGAGACAGGAGAACATTTCTGCTGCTTTACTGATTACTGATGTACTCATTGCACAATTTGTGGTCAATTTAACCCTTGAAAGTAATAATTGTTGTAATTGTTTTATCTTTTTTACCCAGTTGACACATTTTTTTGTTTGTTTTTTGGCTTTCTGGGGGTCTGAGTACATATTCCTGCAGTTTAAAGAGTATAAAGTAAATAAATAAAAAGGAGGAAGGGGGGTGGGGGTAACAGTGACCACCAGAGGCCGTACTGAGAGGCTCCTGGGATTTCTGCTGATTTTTCCTCTCCTGCTTGTTTGTGCTGTAACAACATATGAGCCGCTGCAGGCAGAGCACTTCTGCCTTAGCAGGTCAGAGGATGCAGACAGGTCTGAACTCATTATGAGCGCTGGCGTAGGCCTATTTCTGTCCGTCAGCTCAATAATAGGCCCTACAGGTGGGATTGGTTACTTTGTTTGCCTCGTTAGACTCGCCTGAATTGACCCGTTTTCTCCGATATGTCTGGGGACCTGACAAAAAATTTTTTTCAGTAAGCTGTTTAGTTTAGTCATTAAGCATGAAACGTTAAAATAAAAATTGTGGGTTAAGGTGTGATCATCCTGGATTATTGTTCTTCATTCAAACAACACATGAGCTTTTAACAATGGTGAGTTGTTTTTTTATTAATGAGGGAAATGGTTTTCCTGAAAACCAAAATGTCAGCGGAAACCCTGAGTTCAAGGACACCTTGTTGGGAAACATTTCAGCAATACTTCAGAAATACTTTTGAAATATATAAAGTGTTTTTTGAGCACCCACTGCAGCCTGAATGTCAGCTTCCCACAGAGTTACAACGCTACGCAACTCCAGTCCTCGAGTGCCATTATCCTGCAACTTTTAGATGCATCCCTCCTCCAACTCACCTGAATCAAGTGAATGGTTAATGATCAGGCCTTTGTAAAACTTGCAGACTTTTGATTCAGTGCAGGGATGCATCTGATAAGTTGCAGGACAGTGGCACTCGAGGACCGGGGCTGCAAAGAATGAAACTCATATAAAATATTAGAATGGGTAATAAAAATGTTAAGATACTGTAAGGATTTGCATGCCAAAGCAAAAACCTTAGGGACTTCAAAATGACCGGTATAGTGCAGAAAACACACAAAAAGGGGGAAAAAAAAATCAGACTGAATCCAAAAATTGTAGAGCTCCGTCTCTTTTTTATAGATATTTGCAAAAAATGTGAAAAGGCAGACCTTACACTAAACGGCAGAGGAGCAGGGATTCCACTTTCTCCAACAGTGCAGGACAAACAACAAAAAACAGACTCTCCCATATTGCAACAACCCAGCTTTTAAAGCACCAGCCTGTACCAACTAAAAAGAAACAGGGGTGAAAACCTTTACAACAATTACAATTTATAATTAGGGAACAAACTAAATTAAAACCTCTAGAGGAAAAACAAAAAAAAAACAATTTACATTCAACTTCAACAAATCAAAAAAATACTCCAAATCCCAGACAAAAACCAAAACATCTCCCCTCCATCTCAATCAAAATGGATTCTCCCTCATGAGGCTGATTGACAACACCAGGTCCTTATTAGTACTGCTCATGGGCGCGCTTCCATGGCAACACCTGACCAGGTGACCTCAAAGAAAAAAAAGAGTGGTGAGAACAACAAAACAAGTGCATAAAGTTACATCAAATACAAATAAACTTAAACCTTCCCCCAAATACTCAATTACTTTAAAAAACAGCAAATGCCTGTTTACATTATTTGTTAGTGAGGGGGTAATTCCCTCACAGATACAAAAAATTCATGTTGTGCATATCAGTGCAGAGTCATTTCAATAAGGAAACCCAGAATCCATTTATTTCCCAAAGGGGAAAAAATGAAAGCTGCGTTAGTAGAGAACTGTTCAGTACAGAGATATCAGTTACTAGAAAAACTGGTCGAGGGTTACATCAGTTTTTATATATATGACGGCAGCAGCGGCGCCTGTGTTGAGCAAGCCTTGTTGTGTTCTTCAGGTGACAACAGGCTGCTGCCTGGATAGGAAGTATGGTTGTGAGATTGAAGCCTTATTTTTCCAAAGAAAGCATCCAAATCTGACTAAAATCAAAAAAAAAAAAAAGCTAAACTTTAGGCCAAAGCGTTTGTTTGACACAGAGATGATGCTCACCGTACCCAGAATGAAACACGGTGGTGGCAGCATCATGCTCTGGGTCACCACTCTTTACATGGAGCTGTCTCCAGGTCAAGTTTTATTCTTTTTTATTTGCCTCCCCATCAGATGTGTCTTTTTTTTAGCTGAATTGTTCAGAATGTGTCAGCCTGGAGGTACAGCAATTTCTTTCCACGTTTCAAAGACCTTTAGTTTTTTTTTTTATGTGCACACTTCTGAGAGCCACTGTATTTTTCGGAACAATAGATGTTTTTTATTTCTTGCCATAAATTTCTTATCATTGATTTCCGTTAAAATACCAGAGACAGCAGGGAGGCCTTGTTATTGTCAGTCTCGGTTCCATCTCATTTAATGGTTACATTCTGCTCCCCTAATAGAGTTGCAGTGCTTCTTCATTGATTGTCCTAATAAAAATAACATTTATTTCCCTGAATTCTTTTTTTCCACGCTCTTATGTTTCTGTTTCTCAAAGTAAAACTCGATATGCATAATACAGACTGCATATTATCTCTGTTTTTTATGGTAGCTTCCTAAACATGGGATGGAAAGCTGTGTGAAGAAAGTTTATTTCTAAAAAATGCTGTTGTTTTTCTAAGCCCACAAGATGCTACAGCGTTAAGGGAAGATATCTTTAAACCAAGAGTGAGTACCTAGCTGGATTAAAAGTAATTTTCTGAATATTTGATGAGGGCAGATGAGCTTATGTGTTTGCGAGGAAACAATAACTCAAGTTCTCGTGTCTGTCCAATCTTATTTAACTGAAACGTTTCTCCTCCAGAGGACGTTTTTTTTTTTTTTTTGCTTTTTGTCCCTCACTGGGGCTTGATTTTTAAGATAAGGATTATTTCACTTTTAATATTATCCCAACTTCCAGAAATCTCTATTGAAGCCCAACTGTCTGGGTTTCTGCACATCTTATCTCTTGGTTTGTGGAGTTTGTTTTAAACCCTTTAATACCTTAAACTTTGTTATTTTCTCTCATTGAGGGTATCTTTAAACCCATCTTAGACCAGATCATGCAGCAACTGTCTCAAAATGGTTTAATCTTCTCATGGAGTTGAGGCTCTTCCACTGAGACATGTTTGAATCACGTTCCTCAGAAGGTATTCAGAGGACATCCTGACATACCCAAACCTCCTCAACTTGAAAAAGCAGGAGCTCTAACCTTTTATCCTTTATGTCATTCTTCCAGTAATTTCCCACAACCTATGACTGTAGCTATAAGGGGTTAAAATATTGATTGATGTGTAAATTAAAAGCTTTAAATTTGGTTTCATTTCAGTCTTCAACCCTACAGGCCTGTACAGCATCCATAGGTGGGCTCGGCCCAGTTTATCTCTGGCTCGGTTCTCAGATAACAAAGAGCGCATGAGCAAACTGCGTCATCTCCTTACAGTCAGCTGACATTTCAGACATTCATAATAATACTAGCTTCCCTACCGTGACACACGGTTTCCAGAGATGATTCTGTTTAGCAGTGTGATGAACCTCAGCGTCTGTCGTTGTTTCCTGCGTCTGTAAATCCTGATTAAGGCCCATTTATACCTCACGTAAAAGACGGATACGGATACGTGTGGAGTGTTTCATACGTTCTAACCGTCGATTTCGTCCGTATTTTGACACGAAAATTGGGAGTTTACGATTACGGACGAAACGGATCAATACAGAGCAATACTACCTGAAACGGTGGGGGCGCTATTGAGTTTGTAGTACAAAATGTCAACAAAATCACGAAGAAGGTTAGAATTCTGGGCTTTAAACAATGGCGGGATTCGAGGAACGACTTGCAGAGCTTGTCCACAACTACCCACATTTATATGATGTGTTGTGTCCGGGGCACAGGGGGAAAAAAAAGTTTACTTACGGAGCAAATACAACAAAATCACGTCTTGGACCGTCGCCATGTTTGATCAGTGACGAATTATTGGCGCCCAGCACTGCCACCTAGAGGAAATATTGGTTATTGCGCACCTCAACGGACGGAGGTATGAAGGAGTCAACGGATAGAACGTACGGACAGAAATACGGACGTCTAGGCCAAACGTAGGGTATGAATGGGCCTTTAGACGTTCGTTTGTCTTATCCACGTCCCAAAAGCCGACTCTGTCAAGTAAATTCACCAAAGGTTGCCTTCTTCGCCTGACTCTCCGCAAAAAGCAATAATAACCAAGCATAACCTTCTGAATGTTACGGCCGCCATTTTTATTTGCTTGAGTCCCTCCTTCAGTCCTAGAGAGCAGTAGGACCGTAGATCGTCACTAGGAGGCGAGGAACCGAGCGTGATGTGTAAATGGTCGTAAGAACCGAGCTCGGCTTGGATCGGTTTAACAAGGCTAGTGTGAATGGGGCTAATGCAGATGGGGCCTCGGTCGACTGAGACTGTAATTAAAACGTTATAATTAGGACATTTTAATGTAAACATGTTAACAGAAACAGAACAAAAGTATCTTGTTCTTGGTCGTTGTCATGTAAACGGGCCTTAGTTCAGCTCCATTGGTGTTAATTAGTCTCCCTCCCTCAGTCCCCCTGCTTTCATTCTGCTGCAGCACCTCCACACAGCTCACCTGCATTCTGTCATTCTCCACCCTTCCCTCAGTATGTAAGCTCACTGGTTCTCATTGTTAATTGCTGGATTTATGTTTTTACTCCATGACCCTGTTATACTGCACTTCACTGCCCGTGCTCAACGTCCTGTTCCCCTTGCAAATTCTGTAAGTTTTCTATTTTATTGAGATGAAGTGACCACCTTCTCTGTGTGTTTAAATGCCAGCGACATTCCCTGTGTGCACTTACTGCCGATGATGGTGTTTGGGTGTTTAAACAAGTTATTTACCATTTTCATTGTTTTATGTCCAGATGATTAAACCTTTTTAGGGTGAAAAAAGTCAAACATCCCAAAACATATTCTCAACATTCTGGCATCAGGCAAATAATTTCAGTGAATGATTTAGTAGCACTGACAACAGAAGTTATTTTTCTGTGCATACAGTTTATGTAAATATCTGAAGTAAAATCAGTTGGCGATTCGGGGCATGTGGGGTGCTAACTCATGCACAAAAATAGGCACATCTGTTGGAAAAACTTATTATCCCATTTGAAGTGTTTTGATTTTTTTATAGATTGTTGCAAAAAAGGTAAACAGCAATTTATTTAAATTGGCAACAAGGAAGAAACAGTTTTTATTTACCATTTTTGTATATTATACTTAAAATGGAACAGCTTGAAATGTTGCTTTTTTTATAAAGCTGGACAGATTCTAATAGTTCAGTTGTGGGTTTTTATTATTAGTTTATTATAACATTGAAGCTCTGCAGAGAAAAGGAAAGATACATATGCATGGCTGGCTGGCTGGCATGAAACTTTTTCATGCAGTTGTGGAAGTTTGTGTTTGTGGATCCCACTCTCCGTGTTTCTTCTTTTTCTTTGTCGTGACTGTCGTGACTCACAAAGCCAAGCTGCACGCTCTGTGCTTCTGCATCTCCAGCACCGCCACTATCTGTTTGTGTTCTTCCTGCCTCCATGGGATGCTGGGACAGCCAGGAACATGGCAAGAATAAAAACAAAAACTCTAAGGATGGTTGTTACCCTTTTGTGATTCTCTTACTCTTTCATGACATTTTTTTTCTCCTCTAAACTTTGTTCATATTTGTATGGTAACAATAACAGAAATACACAGTTTTCTTGCTTTGCTTTCAAACATCAGTGGCTACTTTTTAGAGAGCATAAAGGACAAAATGATGAAGGACTTCAAATAAAATGTTTAACGGTTACATGATCAAAGTGCTGCATTTGGGGAATCTTTTCCTTATTTCATAACTAATCAGCTAATATTCAGTGAGAGTGGAAACGCGGGTTTCCAGTAATCGTCAGATAAAATCCTCACTTTGTTATCCAAGTCGTGACTCCCTCCATGGCAGATAACTCTCCCTCCAAACTGCGGATTGCTTTTTTTCCCCGCGCCACGTAGATGTATGTGTGTCGCCAATGCATGAGGAGGAAAGTGGATAAAAATAAACGTTGGGGATACCACTACTGGCCCTAATTCAGCTGAGAGAGCTGCTCCATCTTTTATCACAGAGTGAGAGGATCCTTTAACTTCTAGTTTTTAAAATACAGCCTAAACTTAACTTGCTTTTAATTGACAGTCAGTTTAAAAAGAAGTAGGTAGAAGTAAAAACGTATGTTTCCAAACCCTTTTGCTGATTATAACTAAGTCATCTACAACCCAATAAGACATAAATAATCCCATCCCTAGTTTCCAATGAGAATATTACATAGTAAAGATTTGTAACAATAACATCCAATGTTTGAATCCCGTTTTTTAAAATCATTTACTTTTTGGCTTTGTTATAAATCACCATCACCCAAACTATTCCATAGATCTACTTAACAACCAAAATACACAAGCTCATTTTGTTTTTGCACCAACATGCTGAATTTAGACATTCTCTTTGTTGTTTGTTGTTTTTTTTAACCCAAAAAGCCAAACTTACGAAAACTGTGAGTTCCAGAGTGATAACAGAGGTCAAAAAAGAAGGACAAAATTTAACTGAAGCAAAACTGAGCCCAAATTAACTGACCTCCTAAAGAAATAACACAGAAGGGTATAAATAAATAAAAAAATCTAAGAACAATGAAAACACACCAACCTCTAAATACAAACCCTAAGTTAAATGCAAAAAGAAAAAGAAAGAAAAATACAAATTCCCTCTTCCAGCCACAGCAGGTGGAACAGTCCAATTTCACCTCCCTGTATTTAGGAGATCTGAGTCCTGGCAGCCATCTTTAGTCTGGTCAAACTCCCCGGCACCATGGAAGGTAAGAAACAAAGATTAGTAACAAAAACACAAAGAAAATATGGATAAGTGGCTATAAGTACAAAAGTGAACTAAATGTGCGCGCTTACAAATAGAAGACATGAACTTAATCTAAGAATAAAGCTTTACTGGAAACTAAAGTGAATGTATACTGATTGGTAGATGAAGAGGTGAAGGTGAATGTGTGGTACCGAGTTTTAAAGAGTGGCCATGGGTTTGGCCATCACAATTATAATCTTATTTCTTGTAAAATTATAATCCCTGATCTGTATCACTAAAGATTGTTTAGATATCACCTGGAGGTAAATAGTTTCTTTCCCTGAAATGATTATTTCTGTTTTGAATTTGATCGATTTCATTCGTGACCCTAAAAAACAGCAAGTTAGTGAGTTCCCTCTTTCCCACAT
Organism: Fundulus heteroclitus; assembly: GCF_011125445.2. Classification (NCBI taxonomy): domain Eukaryota; kingdom Metazoa; phylum Chordata; class Actinopteri; order Cyprinodontiformes; family Fundulidae; genus Fundulus; species Fundulus heteroclitus. The sequence continues at coordinate 26,095,963 of NC_046372.1, forward strand.
TATCTAAAGTCCTTATTGCTTTTTTGCAACATGTACTCCCACATAATAAGTAAGATACAGTAGCACAAGTGAATTATACAGAATAATCAATTGTTTTCCCCAAACTGCAATGCTTTTGGTCATTTCTATTCTTATAAGTATTGCTTGAGGATTCCAGCAGAATTTGGGCTCTTCTGTTGCACCCAGAGATGCGTTTTCATTTGCAGGTTTTTACATTATAATATTAATCTGTACTTTTGTATCCCCTGTTATTTAGCATGTTTGTGTTGAACTTTTAAATAAATATGTATTTAGCACTAAGTATTGATCACATCAGGCCCAATCCATATGCGTATAGACTGATGGTAATACTAAGATGACTAGTATTTGTATAACATTTAATATAGATAAATATAACCAATTCTCATCATCTTTCCTCATGTAAATAATTAACATGATGTTTGATTAAGTGTTGCCTTTGCATGTGATCAGTAGCAGCTGTCCAGTGTTGCAGCTTTGATGTTCTCAGAGGAAAAACAACTGAATTAGAGGAGGTTCCTCAGGCGTGCGCGCCTGAATGAGCCCCTCACCCACCGCTGTGCAGGATAATGGTCAGAAAAGAAGACATTTCTTAGCAGCTATTTATAAATACCAATAACACTAATGAGGTTAATGTATTAACTTAGTTTGGGAGGGGAGCCAAGCTTCAGGCACACATCAAATTTCTTGGCAGCCCTTCTTTTACAAAAGTTTTTAACTTTTACTTAACCCCTTCTCAGCCATTTACCTTCCATATTTCTTACTTTATCCTCAACCCATTTTGTGCAACTAGCTCATGTTTTTAGGGCTATTTTATTCGCTTATTCAATTGAGTTGGGTGTTTAAATTACTTGTGTTGTGGGAGTTTTGGGTGGAATATTAAACAATAGTAACAGAGTTCCCATCTTTACTAAATGACGAGACGGTGGTATAACGTTCCAGCAATTTTATTGAGAAACAGAGCAGAGATTCACATAGTTGGAAAGTAATCGCACCCTTCGGTTCCGCTGCAGTCTCTGTCTGCCCTGTCTCTGTCCGCCTCGCTTTTCGGGCTTCCCCTAATACTGCACCGTGGCCTTCCCATGAGACAAAACAAAGACAGTCTATCGTAAACAATCAGTATCCCTCAGCAGCTGCAGCATTTGGCCTTGCAATCAGAAAACAGTGGATCTTATACACAGACATCAGGTCTCCAGGCCTCCTCTGTCCGAGTGGTGTGAGGCCATAGTGACTTCAGAATAATAATTCTTATAACATTCCTCTCTTTTTTTTTTTTTTTTTTTTGATGATGGCGTCGTCAGCATCAAGACAAAACAAGATGACCCATCACTTGAAAATGTGAACAAAGCACAGAGGAACCATTTCTGTAAACTCGTAAAGTGGGACCCAAGGGGTTCCCGTGTTGGAACCGGGTAGTGCTGGAACTTTTAATACAGATCAACATGAATGCTTCATAGAGCTTTAACACACAAGATCAAAGGTTTAGCTTTAGTCTACAATTTAGGATTCATCTAATTAGGTAAGGCCTGTTTTAGGTACCTATGCGCACATTATTTTAAAATTACATTAGACTATGGTAAGCTAAACCCTGTTCATTAACCAAGGTCGAATCCGTCTACTCTTTACCCACCCTGAATACCCTCCTACTCCTTTCTCCACTCACCCCTACGATGGACAATAATCCACCACTCCAAACTTACAACACCAGGAGCAAAGGCAGGAGAGGTTCAGTGCGGGCAGGGGAAACGCCAGAAAAAGCTACCCCCTAGGGGGCAGTAAAAACTGGCAAGCCCCCCTCCCAGGGAGATCTGCTCTCGGCCAATCTGAGCCTGAAAACCCTGTATTGAATCTAAGTGTTATCATTACCAGTTAATATTAAAGGATCTTTAGAGCCAATCCGATCCTGGTTCTTCCTATATCAAATCAAAAGGTGCATAAACCATAGATCCTTGTGTGTCTGAAGCAAACAGTTTCCATTTTTTACCCCATAAAACCATATTGATCAACATGATGTAACATTAAAGTGTAGATCTCATAACACAAAAAATCAAACATGTGAGTCAGTGGAACAGAGCAGTTAAACAAACAGCAACACAATATATGAGAAGAGTCCTAAACGTCAAGAACGCAAAGTTAAGAAAGCCTTCAGGCCATTCAGGCACAAGGCAGAAATTAATCTAATCGCGCTTAGTGTCTCTTCAGGCAACTCCTCCCGTTGAAGAATAAGGAATCAGAGTTCTCTGGCTTCTTCATCCCCAGTCCTCTTCTTGGTTCCTCCTCTCAGGCTGGATGATTGAGCTGGATGGTAATAAGCGTTCAGTTCTGGATGGGCACTGAGCATTTTATTTTGCATTTCTTTCTAATAAAACACTTTGTGAAGATGGTCTGCAGACACGAGTCCTTGTTTCCACTGGAGAACAGAAACAAGGTGTAATTAGTGTTCTTATCAAAACCCCTTTAATGTGTCATTTATTAAACATTCTCCAAGCACTTTCACATTCAAGATATTTCTGTGCACAATTATTTAGCTCTCAGAATTCTGCAATTCAATTATTAATTAAAATAGTAATCTTTAAGTTCAAATGTATCTGCAGTAAATTCATAATAATTCTTAACAGAATGCTTTTAATGTGTGTCTTAACTGTTGTTGTCTGACAGTTGAAGTTCTCTGCAACATAATTTCATCAACACATTCGTTTCATGACATTTCCCATTTATTTTGAAAAACCCAACTGAGAAAAAGAAAGCCTTTCCATGTGAAAGCCTTTTCCCTCTCTCCCTCTTTTTTTTTTTTTTTTTAAAGTGAGGTGCTGTTCTGCACAGAAAAGACAACATATTTATACCATGCTGTTACTGTTCAAGGATGCCAAGGTTCTACAACACAAAACAAAGCAGAGAGCAGGAGAGAACAAGAGTTTTTTGAAAATGTTCTAACATTGTTGAACAACCAAAGCTACTTAAGCAAATCAGAATTAGTTCCCAAATTAATCCTAAAATAAAGTAAACCTTACATTGTGTACATTGTGATTATTTATTTATTTATCTTCTTGAACTGAGGATTAAGGACTTTGATTAAGAAGTTCTTGGATGAACGCGTCTCTGCGTTCCTATTTGTCTAGGCCTCTGCAATCTGATCTATGATCTATGTATTCTGAGTGCCTGGTCAGGAAAGGTTAAGGTTCTCTGAAGCTTTCTGTTTTCAGCAACCCTGAAAACCCAGAACCCTTTACAGTCAGTGTAAGGTGTCAGATGACATGTGGGACCACCTTGTCGTCCCTCTGGTTCCACCAGCTGTGTCAAGTCCACAGCAGCTCGTCCTGGGTGCCATGCCCCAGGGGTCTCCACACCGCCCTGTGTGGAATGTCTCTCATTGTAAGGATCTCACCTTATGTCCCGTTCAAAACAGGAGTTCCAATGTGGGGTGTCTTTGCTGCTTTGATGTTCCTCAGAGAAAACCTTCATTCATTGATATCACCTTCAAGCTGTTACCCTTTTATCATCACAGCCCCCCAACCATCCTGACCAGATCCAAATTGTCCCCATAATCTAATCTAATTAAATTAATCTTACTTATTTTTTGTATGTAAGACAATAACCATTAAATTATCCTGATCTAAAAGCTGTCAGGTTAAAGGTTTGCTAAACTCAGTGTTGTGTTTTTTCCCTTAGGATGTTTAACTGGTTAAAAAGACTATTGAGATATTTGTGTTCTAGTTGAAAGAAATTAAATCTCCATAAATATTGTAACCATTGTACCCTGATGCTTTAATCCTAAATTTACCCATGTTAGTTAGTAGGATGTGTCATTATGCTAATTTTATTGCAACATTACCCATTTTAGCCAGTAACCTTTTCTTTGCGTTTTATTGATGCCTGCCAGAGTAGCAGAAATCAGCCTACTCTAAGATGTTCATTAAATGAAATGCTATTTAAAAGTCCAGATTACTCTACCTATATAGTGAAAACTAATTAATTCATTTATTTATTAAACTGTTGATATAATACCCACTTAATTTATTAAGTTGCTCTATGATTCCATCAAGTTACTTCTTTAAAAGTTTTCACCTTTACATAATCTTAATGTGTTTCGTAATGTGTGTTTTGTTTTAATTGTGTACAACAAAATCTGAAGTGAAATGCATGAAGTCGTGTCTGCAGAACTCATCTGTGTTTGTTGTCGAAGGTTGTCCGATGCCTCAGTCATAGTCCTTCATTGTCCTTTTCCAGTCCAATGTCTAAATTCAGCAGCCCAACATTCTCCTTCTCATCAAGAGTCCATCCTCCAGTCCTCACGCCTGCAAACAGAATGAATTCTGCCAGCATTTTTTGCCAAAGAAAACGCTCCATAGGTTGAAAAGAAATTACAGTAAAACAGTCACAAACATTTTAACTACAGTGTTCCCTCTAACATGACAATCATAAAAGAAACAAAAGGATAGAAAAAAAAATAAATCAAACTTTGTCTCTGACAAAATAAAACTCAAAACTGGATCAGGCTGAAGTCAATGACATCACCTTAAGTCCTTGTCCCAAGGATCAGCCCCCATGGCACTGCGGCACTGTTTCTGCATTCTCTCGCATCTGAGAATGTCTAAAATGAGACTAAATCTCTATGTTAGCACAATCCTATCATATTGACCAGGTTTCTTTGCAAAGAAAAAGAAGCAGAAAGATACAGCTGTTAATAGCAGAAAGCAACAAACATCTTTAAGACACCACCTTTCCTGCTGGAAGATCTGGCATAACTTGGTTAAAACTAAGTATAATTTAGTATCCAAATCTGATTATAACTCCTTACCGCACTGCTAGCACTGTCTCCTCAGAGCCTTCTGTTGGCAGAAAAGGTGGCGTCTCCTTTAATCTGAAAGCAATAACTCAGAGAAAAACAAGAGTGTTAATAGCATGCAGTTAAAACCCTGGTCCCCTTAGTGTCCCTTTAAAGTGATGTTTTTCCCTTTTTTTCTTCTCTGATCCTGGGAAGGTTTCTATTCTTTACCTTTCCTTTGAAACTCTGTTCAAAACACCTCCAAAAGAAAGAAAACAAAAAAACGAAAGAAATTAACCAAACAAAATTAAAACAAAATTGTTTTCCAAGGAGCACAATTATGTCTTTTCCAATATGACATAGGTTTTTGACTTATTACAAACCTTTTTGATATCCTCCTGGTCCTTTGACCATGTGTATTTGCTGTTAGTAATACTTTTATTCATATATACCTTATCAAACCTAATTGGTCAAGGGTGAAACTTTAAAGCAATGATTGTTCCCTTTTTAGTTTTTGAGCTTCCAGTGTTTCTCTATAAATGATGAGTTTCCCCCATAATTCAGCACATTGAGAAGGCTACCCAAAACAAACCAAGATTAGAATTAAAATTTAACCCTTCAGAAGCTGGCTTATTTTATTTTTTCCCCCTCTGACATAGTTTTCGTGCCCCCAGGCCAGAACACACAGACCCAGCCTTGCCGTAACATTCAGATGTTTAAATCATGGTCAGATTTGTTTATCGTATCTATTGTCCTTCTCAGGTTATACTGTCCCGCTGAGGATCGCCTCAGCTCAGCATAACTAATAACATCAGATGATTTCGTAACTGATGACGCGTGTAACGTGGCCTTCTGATATTTTGACGCTTCTCAAAATTTCTCATTAGTTGCATTCAAATCCCAAGTAAAAAGAAATAAAATAAATGAATAGAAAACCCTTAGAAAAGCAACCATATTTAGTTCCATACAGTTTGTTCAAAGCACAGTTTTCCCTCATCTATTTAAATCAAAAATCTTGCATATCTAAACTTCTTTCAACTGGACTGGTTTGTGATGAATCATTATTATTATAAGTAATGAGATCTCAGTAATTTTAAATTACTTTAGGGCTAAAAAACAAGTTATAGGATCTCAGCCTAAATTTGTAAAACAGTAAACTTAACAACCTTATGTAACGCTTATTTCCAATTTCTAACAAAGCTGAAATATTTCCGTTCAAGCCATGTTAATCTCTCCGTGTATCAATTTAATTTGGTCCTGATATTTAATGTTAAAAAACAAACTTTGTTATTTAAATCTCTTTTATTGTACCTCTATTGTTAACATAGTCCATGCTTAAAATGTCATTTGAATTACGGAGCTGCAGTTCTCCCAAAACAAATGAACATTCTGAAACCATGAACATTACTTTTACCCCGAATTAATTCACACAGACGAACGTTTAGTTACATAGATACATACACACGTACAGTTACATACAAACGATGACATTCAGACAGACAAACACGTGCAGGCCTGCTTTTTCACCATCTTAAATAGTTCTATGTTTTTCATAATTTTTAAACGTCAACGCCGAAAGATGTTTTCAACGCGTTAAGTTCCCGCTTAGTTTAAAAGGTGGAGAGCGTGCGCTGGTTACGACCCCCCGATGCTTCGTCCACACGCGGTTTCACGCTTCAGTCCCGCAAGGATACAACTCTGTGTCTCGCAGACACCTAGACGCTTACCCATTTTTGAAAGTTATACGTCGCTATTAGCAGTTCAAAACACTTTTATCCACAACGGAAGTGCCTAATCGGTCCCCACGTAAACGCTTCCCCGGTGCAACGCCTTTTTAGTTTCGTTTCCGTTTCCTTGTTTTTTATCGCTTTTTTTCTCTTAATTTTATTTTTATTATTTAGTAGCAGTACTGCAATAAAATAAAAATAATAGTAATAATAATAATCCCTATGTGAGAAATCTGCATGTTTAATCAAATCATTTCAAATCATTTATGCATGTCATGCGTCTGGGCCCCTACGTTTTTCAGCATGAAATCGAACGTCTCACCCTGGGGCAAGGCTGGACCCTGAAAAACCTCTGCCTTTGACCCATCACACTGACTCTTCTGCTTCCAGACTTTTTTTTGTTTGTTTTTATTTATTTTATCCTTTTTTTGTGTTTTATTATTATTTTCTACTCGTCTTTAGCACGATCGACCAACTAAATGAAAGGCCTCACATCCGATGGTCGCCTTTTTGGTATAATGGTCGGGGTCCCCACTTATCAAAGCTGCAAACGTCTTCGCAACAGTCAAGGACTTAAGCATCCCTGCCGCTTTCATCCACAACAGAAGTGGACAGCCTCTTGCACAAACCCAAGACAAGAGGACTTTAATGGACCAGCTGGAAACTGCTCAGCCGGTCACCTGTTCTCCAGGTGAAAATCACTCTGCCACTCCTCCCCCCTTGTGGGAAAGTCCGTATTTCAGCTGAAAACGTATTCTAATTAAATTTTGAATTTTAGTTTAATGTTTAAACCTTAGTCACCGTTCGGTATTGCGAACCCTGTTTTATTTGCCTTAAGGATTAAATATAATTCATTATTTCTACCGGCTTTTACTTTTACTACCTTTTAGGTTTACAGTTTTAAATTTTAAAATTTCTTGAGGTATACTTTAAAATGGGGTTTAAAATTTAAAAGCTTGCAAGCATTTTTGACCAATTGCGTTTGTTTTTAAAAGAGCTGGAAAATAATCCCCTTACCGTCTCATGAAAGAAAGGTTCGGATCTTCGCGCCGACGCCCAGAGACGCTCCGAGACCAGGAGCTCCTCCACATCCCTTGAAAATCCATTCGGGGTACCAGAGGCCGGATAACCTCTCCGGGCCGGCCAAAGCAGCTCCTGTCCCCGGACTCCCTCGCTCGTCGGTCGGAGATCCTGTTCGTGACGCCAAATTGTTGTGGGAGTTTTGGGTGGAATATTAAACAATAGTAACAGAGTTCCCATCTTTACTAAATGACGAGACGGTGGTATAACGTTCCAGCAATTTTATTGAGAAACAGAGCAGAGATTCACATAGTTGGAAAGTAATCGCACCCCACGGTTCCGCTGCAGTCTCTGTCTGCCCTGTCTCTGTCCGCCTCGCTTTTCGGGCTTCCCCTAATACTGCACCGTGGCCTTCCCATGAGACAAAACAAAGACAGTCTATCGTAAACAATCAGTATCCCTCAGCAGCTGCAGCATTTGGCCTTGCAATCAGAAAACAGTGGATCTTATACACAGACATCAGGTCTCCAGGCCTCCTCTGTCCGAGTGGTGTGAGGCCATAGTGACTTCAGAATAATAATTCTTATAACACTTGTATTGTTATAAAGTTGTATAGTTTTTTGTTTTATCAAACGAGTCTCTCTTGAAAATGATAATATAAATCAGGCATAACCAATCTTTTTAAAACAGAGAGCTAGTTTGTCGGTACCGTGCCACACGAAGCGCTACCAGTACTGACCTTTAAACCAGAAGAGTCAGCGCTGACCAGTAAACATATTTGTGATGCTCTTTTTTTTAAATATATTGTCATTTTTAACAACATACTTTATAAATAAAGGTTGTATAAATGAAGCTTGAATAAAAAAAAATAAACGTTTTATCCATATATATATTTTTTATGTCCTGCCTCCCTCACACTTCAGTTTGCATATCATCCTCAGTCATATTCTCATCCCATTAACTAGAGGTGAACTCCAGCCCTGTGCTCACCACGGAGTTGTTTGGTATAAAAGGAAATGTTTAGTTGCATGTCTCTTGTTCGTGTACACTAAAATGATGCTTGTCTTCTCTGAAAATGGGTTGAAAAATGCAACGTTTTCATAACATCCCAGAAAAACAGAATCTGCCTGCACAGAGAAACCCTAACATGAGCAGGATGTGTCAGGGTTGGCAACTTTTTTAAACAGGGGGCGTTCGTACGCATGCAACTGTTGTTGAAGAACACACCGCCTACTAGTGGTGAGGCAGGAAAACTACACCATTTTGATGTTTCTACTAGGCTGACGGATATCATGGTTTAAACATTGTCAGGTAGATCTGTTGACAGGGGCGGTTCTAGACCAAATTTACCAGGGGGGCCAGTGTTTTTTAACAGTTGCACAGAACAAAAAAATTAAAAACAATAAAATGGCAATATTTAACTGTGTAATAATATTAAGTGAGCCACTTGTGGCTCTGGAACGGCAGGTTTCAGACCCCTGATCTAGCAGTTGAAAACTTTGCCCCCTGCTCAATACGGCTAAAGCTAAACGTGAAACATCTTAAGTTTTAAATTCTTTTTAGACTAAAGCTGTATAGGTAAAAAATAATATTGGTCAAAGTGACCAATCAGTTATGGTTTCTTTGCCATTGCAAATAATTATGAGAAGTTTATTTAACATCATGCTTTTAATACAGGGGCCATAACAGGGGCCAAGGCCATTTCTACAGGGGCATGGGCCCCTGTTGGCCCCTGTCTAGAACCGCCCCTGTCTGTTGACAGGAATGGGGGAAAATCCAGTTTTCAGTGAATTGTTCTCATGGCCTTCCTTATTTCTCATCCTCCCGGACATTTTTCTGAATTTCTGTACTTATATATGCCACTAATTCTTCACCCCCTGATACTTCCCATCCACTCTGCCGCTCATCCTTCTCATCTCCCTCTCCTTTTTAAACATATTTGCATTCTCTATCCATGTTAATTGAACTCATTCTTTCTCAGTATTATTATGGGATGATACATGCTAGGAACGACTGATCTTATTCCCTCATCGTATCTCGACATCATCTACTGTAGCAGTATCTTTGCGTCATGCTCTACACGCTCCATATTAAACCTGGTTGTGCTCACACAGCATCATGTACAAAGATTTTATCATGATTTAAATTTGTGCAGCTCTGCAAATTTCCTCAAGCCTGGGTTCTCCTTACAATCTCAGCTGCTGTAAGTACCTGTGAAGCATCTCTGTGATTTGCCTTTTTGTTTTTTTTTCCGCCAACAGAGGGATCGTTTTGTGAAACTCCTGGATCAGCTGCACAACTCTTTGAGAATCGACCTCTCCATGTACAGAGTGAGTGGAAGCTTTCAGCCGCTGGTTGGGCTTCACATACATGGAAATATATGAAAATGTGACGAAGGAAAGGGTTTCCCTAAATCCCAAAATGCATAAGTTTTAAAATATTTGTATGAAAATGGAAGAAACAAATCTCCAGTTTCCACTAGCTTCTCCTCATCTTCTAAAACAGCATAACTACGCCTCCTGACTGTCACTAATCCACATTTTAACTGCATTTCTGCTAACTTTTTCTTATTCACTCAGGTTAATTCAAAGTTTTGTAATATGTGTTTCAACTAACTGCATCCACTATGTTACACCAGTGGAAGAGTGTTGGCTCAGAGGCTTTAGAGCAGGGCGTTTGGGTCCTGGGAAGGCTGCATGTTCCTCGGTTTGAATCCCACCGCCCACCACTCTGGGTCCCTGAGCAAGACGCTTAACCCCAGAGCGTTCCCCCGGCGCTGCTCACCGGCAGCCCACTGCTCCCTGAGGGACGGCTTAACGCAGAGGGAACATTTTGTTGGAATTTGCAAAGTTGCAGTGAAATAAAGATGATTATTTCTATTACTAAAAAGATAACAGATGTTTGTTTTTAGTGGTAGATAAAATCTGAGAGACCTGTTGTTGCGTTTGTGTATTTTTGTGTGCAGAACAACTTCCCAGCCAGCAACAAGGCCCGTCTCAATGACCTGAAATCGACGGTAGATCTTCTCACCAGCATCACCTTCTTCAGGATGAAGGTAAAAAAAAAAAAAACGAGTTTCTGAGGCTTTCAGAGCAGCGGACGACTTCATGCTGTGAATGAATAACACACAATTGGACTATGTTGATTAATTAGAGGACTCCAGGGAGCAGCCAGATGCACCGCAGTATTTGGGGGGTAACAGAGTAAATTGGTCTGAGTAAAGCTGGACGATATAGAAAAAAAGGATATCGATAGAATTAAAATCATGCTACTCGGTAGCTATAATTATTAACAAATTCAAAACATATATTTTAAGCGCAGCCCTGGCCATTTTATGCTGTTGCTTACTCAATCTATTTTTAGATACAGACACAAACACTGAATTAAAACTCAACCCTTTATTCAACCAACGTTTTACCAAACCTGCAAGTTTTTATAAAAGAAAAAAGAACGCATGCTCTCTGAACTCTTTGAAGGGGGCGGAGCTTCCTGGGCCTGCGTTGTGATTGGTTGGGAGGATGTAATGACTGTAATATTAACCTACAGGGCTAGGATGCAAAAGGAATAAAAACTGTTATTCTATTGAACTTTTTATTGACCCTTTTTTCTATGCATATACGTCTATTGATTGATCTATACTGTTATTGAATTATCGTCCAGCCCTAGTTGCACGCCACACTTTTGAAAACCATGCATTCTGACTTGTGAAGATCTGTTCTACTAAAAAATCTGGAGGTTTACTGATGGAATCTGAAAAATGTAACAAAGTGCAATGAAAGGGAATAGTTGCAAGGCATGATAAAGTTCTTTACGTTTATTACATAATCTAGATTGAAAATTTTAACCTAAATGTTAACTTAATTCATCTGTTCGCAGTGCCTGATGCACTCCTTGTAATATTTTCCTGGGCATCCGTGTAGTTGGGCACGACGTGTTTAATTAAATGATAATGTAATGATTATTAGAGGAAGATGCTGGCTCTTAGGTACCGACTGGTTTCGTTTGTCCGGCTGGTTCTGTTGACTGTTCCCTGTCCTCCCACTCACCGTCTGCTGACGTTCAGGTGTTGGAGCTGCCGAGTCCGCCCAGAGCGGCCAACGTGGTTCGGGACTGCGTCAAAGCCTGTCTGAACTCCACCTACGAGTACATCTTCAACAACTGCCTGGAGCTCTTCAACCGCCAGTTTCAGCCCGCCGTCCAAGAAGTGAGGTTTAAGGTTTTTACCGTTTTTAATGGATTCCCGAGCGGTGGGGGGAGGAGGGGGGTAAATAATAGACTATAGCTGTTGAAATAAAAATAACTTTTTAGTTTAGACTAATAATTTCCAACATAATAAATTCACCAATATTTACAAGCAGTCTTGATAGGAGCTACCTCCTACCATCCATGTTTTTGTGTGTATTTTGATTTATTTCTCTTTTAATTAAATTCTGATTAATTTAGTGCTGCTTTTAGGTAATTAACTATTATAAATGTTATAAGCACTTTTTTTCTAATGTAAATGTATATCAATCAATAGTTGTATTATTTAGATAACATTTATACTTGTTTTGCTTACGATGAGTATTATTATTATTATAACTGTATAATTAATAGTATTAGTAATATTCTTACTACTAATACTACTAATACAGTTACTACTATTAATAACATTGATAATGTAGTAATAATAATAAGAAGAAGAAAAAGAACTATAATCTACATTGTCAATATTATTATAAAATATAAATCAATGTAATATAAGAGTATAACATTTCTTGATAACAATAACATATCACGCAATTTCATAAAATTAACATCAGTGATAATAATACTTCATTTCATATCAGAAATTATTATTGTCACTTCCTCAGAGATCAATTAAAAACATTACTACTATTCTTGTTATATTATCCCTTTTAATTTTTATGTATAATTTGTTGCTTTGGTGCCATTGTCTACATTTTAGGCTCTATTGTCACGTTTGTGTTGGTAGCTGTAGAACCAGAATGCAGGCAGGCAGTTGCATGATGAAGTGAAGGATGATTTAATAACTGCAGATGACCAGGTGTACTAGAGACAGGTAGCAAGAGTCAAACAGATTGTGACAAACGGAGGGTTTCACAATGGAGGATCTGACAACGAGGGAGAGCAACGGTCGGTTAAATCAGAGAGGAAGAACAGAGGAAAGCAGAGGGCAATCAATCAATAATTAAGAGTGACAGGTTCTCGCAATTAAAGCGAAGGAGGAAAGATGGCAGGGCAGACAGGGAGGAAACAGGATACAAGCAACTAATATAATAACAACACTAAGGATAAATAACTGAAGACATGATCCAAGAATAACTAACTCTAAGCCCAAACAGTGAAGGATTATGACAGCTCTAGAACATTTTTCACAAACTTTGATGGTTTTGGACACATTTCAGTATTTCTAAAGGCAACAATTGTTGTGTGAAGTTCTCATCCTCTCTTTTTTTTAACCAGCAGAAATTATCCCAACCAACCTGATGGAGAAATTGTCAGACTGATAAGAGTCACCATCATTATCATCAAATATTTTACAACATTTGCTCTGAAAATGAGTCTCTTAATGAATGAAAACCTGCTTTCCTGTCATTTTATTTTAGATAAATTAACCACACTTCTCCTCTTTACAAGGCTTGTACAACCTTACATAAATACTGATCCAGAACTCTTATTTTAGCGGATTCTTTCATTATAATCGGAAGATTTACGTTCTGCTGAATTATTTGGTGTGCGACCTTCTTTATTCCTAATGAACAACTATTCATGAGTGTTTTTTTTTTTTTTATTTCTTCCCAGTTTCTCGGAGCAAACTCGACTGAATTTTCTAATCATCTTTTATGTCCTGTCTGCTTACAGCCTGAGCAGGAGAAGAAAAAGAAGAAGAAAAAGAAGGAAAAAGCTGAGGGAGAAGCAGAGGATGGCGAAGAGGAGGACGAGGAGGAAGAGGAAGAAGAGGAGGAGGAGGAGGAGGAGGAGGAGAAAAAAGAGGAGAGTCAACCGGAGGAGCAAGGCCCGAGCATCCAGAATCTGGACTTTTGGCCTAAACTCATCACGCTTATTGTGTCCATCATCGAGGAAGACAAGAACTCGTACACGCCCATCATTAACCAGTCAGTTCTGACTCCTTTGCTGCTCTCACTGTAAAAAAGTTCGGGTGTGCCCCGATAACGTGGCACATACACAATGGCCGTACACTGCAAAAAGGGAACTGTAAGTATGTAAAATTTTCTTTAAATTCATATATTTTTCCTTGATTGAAGCAGGTAAATAAGACTATTTGCCAATGAAATAAGATTGTTGCTCTTAAAATAAGAACAGTTCATCTCCATCATCTTTTTTGAAGTACAGGATATCCAATTATCTTATTTTAGGGGTAAAATGGTAAAAATAGAGGTAAAAATAGTTCTATTGGCAAATAGTCCTATTCAGCTGCTCAAATCAAGGAAAAATATACTAATTTAAAAAAATTCTACTTCAAGTTCCCATTTTGCAGTGTAGTCCTCAGTGTGGCTGATCTGGGTTCAGATTTCCGCCAGAGGTCCTTTATTGCATGTATTTCCCCTTTTTCTCAAACCCCCTTTCCTGTCAGCCTACTTTGTAAAAAAAAAAAAAAAAAAAATGAGCCATTGGTGCCGTAAATCCAAGATTTACGGCACCAATGGCTCAATGGCATGAATAAAACGACAGTGACATCATAGCAAAAGTAGCGTACCCAGTCCTGATCAGAGGAACACTGGGAATCCTACAACCTAGATCTGAAACAACGTGTAAAAGTGGAACACACTGCAAAAAGCCAATTAAAAGTAAGTAAAATCTTCTTAAAAATTGGTTTATTTCCCCTTGATTTGAGCAGGCAAATTTAAATGATTTGCCAATAGATTCAGATTTTTGCACTTAAATAGGAACAGCTAATTTCCGTCATCTTATTTCAAGTGCAGTATATCTAATTATCTTATTAACAATTATAAAACACTCATTCCATTGACAGATAATTTTATTTACCTGCTCAAATCAAGGACAAATACACAAATTTCAAGAAAGTTTTACTTACTTTTAGTTCCCTTTTTTCCAAATGCTCCAGGGACTTGACAGGACTTGAGGTTCCACAAAATCCACTCTAATTCCTCGGGTTTAGAATCGTGTAACGTTGCATTTTTCAACATGCCCGCATGTCTGGTAAGATAGACTGCTTACACTTTTCCTCTCTGCCATTTTTTTTTTAGATTTCCTCAGGAACTGAATGTGGGTAAAGTCAGCGCTGAGGTCATGTGGACTCTCTTTGCTCAGGACATGAAATATGCTCTGGAGGGTAAGAACACGTTGCTCTTAGCGTTTGCTACTTCTGCAGTGAGTGTCTCTGTTTCACATCTCTGTCCTCCCTGCTACATCCACACCATCAACTCTCTTCCCTCTCATCTTCAGTTTTGGATAAAATTGACCACTATCACTGGAAAAATGGTGAGATCAGAGGCAGTAACCCAATGTAGCTGTTAAGTTTTAGGAGTCATCAGTGGGACAGTTGGTGTCTTGTTGTAAGTTTGCGTGACCATAGTGAGTTTATCATGTTCATGGGATTAAACAAATGTACTCTGTGGTATTATAATAGAAAATTGTAAAGAAGTTTAACCTAATATATACTGCAGTTATTTCTAAAAAGAAATTCAAATCACATTAGTCCTGCCTCCCTCAAACTTCACTTTCAGTGCATTTAACAGTAAAAAATATTATGGAATATATTTTTATTTGCTAAAACTTTTAAGAGCCTCAATTAATTTAACCCCTACAATTTGTTTTAAAACAAATGAAACTGAGGCCGTTTTTTTATTGCATGCTTTACTTTTTTAAGCTGTTTAGTTTGTCTAAGAACATCTAAACACTTTCCCTTAAGCAGTTCCTTAAAATTGCAAAGACAAGTAAACATATACCGTATTTTTCGGACTATAAGGCACACTTAAAATGCTTAAATTTTCTAAAAAAATTGACAGTGCACCTTATCTATGATCACCGTTGTGCTTACTGACCGATTTTATGTGGTACAATGCGCTCAAAAATATTTTAAAATGTGAAAGTACGACTTTGGTTAGCAATGAAGCTGCTCCGCTCAATGGATATTAGGAGCATTACGGTACACTGTGTAATTCATGTAAGGCAGCCTGGAGTACGCGTTAGCAACAATAAACCTATCAAGTTATTTAAATAGTTGTGTTTTACATACAGATATGCTAACGCTTGTAGCTAGCTGCTAACATTTGTTTCAAAGCAGCATTAGCTTAATAATCAAGATCAGTGACCTAGTACCCAGGTCATGACAGTATGGGGGTTTATTTTCCAAACAGCCCCATACATTTTTTCTTTTTAATGAGCTGTAAATATTTTCACGTTGTTTACCTTTATGTTTTGATACAGCGCTGACTGATAGCGTTTAGCAGCATCACAGTGTACCCTTTAAGTGCTTCTCTGTCTGGAGAATCATTAAAAATGGTTAAAACTGCAAGAACAATATAAAGAAAACTTTTAGTTATAATTGTGAAACTGTGACTTTTGCTTAATTTTATAAAAATATGAATAAGAAGTGTAAAATAAATAACAATTTCATGTGTGCAGTCTAAATTAATAGATGTTATGTCAGCTAACCTAAATTATATTTAATTTACACACATACTTTAGTAGAATGAGTAAAGAGAAATAAAAATTTATCATAAAAGTTTTTAAACATTATTTTGTTTAGTCAAACTCTTGCAGTAAGTGCTGGGAATTTCCAGCCAAACATTCCTTATCCTGCACTTTTTATAAATATAAATATCTCTGTGTAATTGCTGATAGCTTGTAGAAACAGTCAAGTACTGTCCTGGTGGTCGAGATTACTGCAATATGTTTTATTCTGCAATATCAGCGTATCCAGATCATTATATATAAATAAATAGCGGTATATTTTAGTCCCCCTTGGAGTTTGTGTGATAGCAGTGTTGTTTTCACCCTCATGTGTTTGTTAAAGTCTCGAGTTTTGTCTCTGCTCGGTCTGATCTGTCATTGCTTTGCATTGTTCTGTTGCCATCTCAGCTCCCGCCACATTTTGCATCCGCAGAATTCATTTTTATGCTGGTAAGATTTTGTGTGTTTGTGCGTGTGTGCTGGTTTATATGGCCTGCTGAGGACATTTTCTCCTTTATTTACTAACCTTCTGAAGACCTACAAGACTGAATTTAATGCTTACGGGTTATTACTATTACTATTACTATTATGGTTGGGGGTACAGTGTGAATTAAGTTTAGATTAATCAGTAACAGCAAAATAAGTATCACACACAGCTTTGTTTTTCTAACCATGTTAGGAGTTTGTTTTGTCTTTCATATGTTTTATAAACTGCATTTATTTCCAACCCTAAGAATTAACTTATCCTAACCATTACCATTATATTCCTAACCCCACAGCGCTCAATGTTTATAAGTGTTTGGGTCAGCTTCATGTTGGTTTAACAAAGTAATACCTTAGATCTGCCATTAGAGATGCAGCTTAATCTCCACATATCTACTGTTGGTCCCTTGGTGGCAACAACTACATCAAGCATTTTTAATAATTAGCAATGAGTCTCTTACACACTGCAAAAAATGGGACTTAAGGTAAGTAAAATTGTCTTGAAATTAGTGTATTGTCCTTGATTTGAGCAGTTAAAATAAGATTATCTGCCAATGAAATTAGTATTTTGATCCCTAAAATAAGATAATTAGATATACTGCACTTGAAATAAGATGGTGGAGATGAGTTAATCCTATTTTAAGTGCTAAAATCTCATTCCATTGGCAGATAATCTTATTTACCTGCTCAAATCAAGGACAAATAGACTAATTTAAATAAAAATTTTACTTCCTTTTACTTCCTTTTTGCAGTGCATTACTGTGCAAGCATTTTGGCCCATTCCTCTTTGCAGAATAATTTAAATTCAGGCAGCATCAATGCCTGCCATGTCAGTCAGATTTGGTCTGGAGTTAGACCTGGCAGCTTTATTCAGTACTTGCTCTGTTTTTGGGGTCATTGTTCTGCTTCACCTTAAGGTTACAAACTGACAGCTGGAAATGTTCCTTCAGGATCTTCTGTCAGAGAGCAGAAACGTGTCACACAGCAAAGACTAAACAAGCTGGCCGGCTAACGACCGTTACACCTTCTTTACATCTGTTAATGTAAAGATAACGGAAGTCAAGGAAAGCAATAAAAAAGGTTTTCTGCTGTCCAGCTCTGGCTTGTTGTCTCATTAAGACATAAAATCAAGTAAAACACGTTTATAGAGTCATGATGTTGTCTGACTGCTGTTTCCTCTGCAACTTTTTAGTGATGGGATGCCTTTAATAGCCAGTTTAATTTCTATGAATTCAGTACAATAAAAAAAGTCTTCTGAGGTTTTGTTTGTTGAATCTCTGTTATTTTTGCTGTTTTCCACAGAGCATGAGAAGCATAAGCTCTGTAGGTCTGCCGACTACATGAACCTGCACTTTAAAGTCAAGTGGCTGTACAACGAGTACGTGAAGGAGCTGCCCACGTTCACAGATGCTGTGCCTGAATACTCGGCGTAAGACACCCGTTACTTTTCTCACTTTCTATCTCTCTAACCTTCTTTCAAAGGGGAGCTCCCCCTGATTGATCTTTCATTGATTATTTAATTTGCCCGTAATGGGCTGTATAAGTGTTGCACAGTTGTGCAGCTGTTAGCGATGTTGCCTCGCTGCAAGATGATCCTGGGTTTAAATTTACTGGCGGGGGAGGCAGATCATCCACTATTACCATCTACCATAGAAAGTACTCCTGGGTCAATGTGAGCTTCTGAGCTTTCTGTGTCTCTGCTCTGTCTTCTCTACCATAGAAAGTACTGCTGGGTTTCCTTAGAGAGGAAACTTTCTCACCAACCTGGAGGATCTGATGGAGTCTGACTTTGGAAAGAACCTTGAGATCACAGATTGTGAACTGGGGCTATATAAGTAAAAGTTAATTGAATTGAATTGAATTACAAGTTTCCTGTGCAAAGATTGGATCTAATTTAAAACAGACCAGTTTACCATAATTTCTCACCTTTATGTTAATTAGCTTCTATGATCCTTTTCTTTCTGCAGCTCTGTCAATGCCCCTTCCTAAACTAAAGGAAATGCTCAAAGCAGCTACCAAATAACAGCCAGTGCACAGTGCTAATCTCTGGAGCCACTTTTCTTGTTGCTGACACCCCCATCAGACTCCATGAAGACTATTGCATTTAAAGAAATCTGCCAGCAGGTGAAATGTGGTGCAGCAGTAGAGCAGCAACGCCACATATGAAGGCTATTAGTCCTGGACCCGGCTGTCCCGGGGTTCTCCTTTGTATCTCACTACCTCTGATGCATTGTCCTCCCCCCTTTTCTCTCCCTCTAACATGTCTCAAACACTGTGAATAAAGGCCACTAATAACACAAAATCTTACAAAAATTATCCAGAAAGGGGGGTGTTATTTGCAGAGGCAAGATGTTCTTGTTCTCATCCTAGTCAGAGTTTCTACAGAGAAAACCCCTTAACTTACATTATATAATAACTATAATAAGAACTTAGTTATTATAGAGGCTAGCCCAATCATTGATATTAAACCGATGATCTTATCAGCTATGAAAATGCTGCTGGTGTTTCCAGAATAGAGACCAGGGCGGCACAACGTTAAGGATGATTGTGGACAGGTCGCCAGTCTGCAGGGCAACACAGAGACAAACAGGACAAACAACCTTTCACGCACACACTCACACCTAAGGACAATTTGGAGAAGCCAATTAACCTAACAGTCATGTTTTTGGTCTGTGGGAGGAAGCCAGAGTACCCGGAGAGAACCCACGCATGCACAGGGAGAACATGCAAACTCCATGCAGAAAGACCCAGGGGTGTACTTGAACCCAGGACCTTCTTGCTGCAAGGCAACAGCACTACCCACTGCGCCACTGTGCAGCCCGAATTGCATTGTTATTGTTAAATATTTAGCCTCGATACCTGTCGCTGTTAATGAATGCACATTTTCCTGCCTGTTCACCTTCTTTTTCATCATCACAATATCTACATTACATCCTTAAGATTATGTATAACAGTAAAATCTATATCATGTATACTCCCAAAGGCCACTGAGAGCTGATCTGAGTGGAAAACGATATAATTTTCATAGACAAGCGGAATACATCGCACATAAAATCTAATATATATTTGATATATTGTATCTAAGCAGTCCTTTGTGATCTTTATTACTTTTCTTTAGCTTAAACTGATAGTGGAGGACCTGGAACCTCCCAGAGGAAGAACAACCCTGGGTAATTAAGCAGATCTTGGAAAAAAGAGAAAAATAAAGACTGGTTTCCGTTCAGGTAAAATTTTTGTGTGGCGTGACCAAATGGAGCAACGCTGCATCCTGAAGGTGTCAGAGAGATTGCTGTAGTGTTGGATCTGGTCTGTGTAATGGAATGATTATTATCTTCAGACGGAAGAAATGCTCCAACTTAGTGAGATACGTCTATCTCGGTATAACTTGGGAAGTTCCTCCAGGACATCCTTACCAACACAGGTGGTGGGAGCTTATCCATTGGTTCTGTCTGCTTCCCTGTTGCAGGTGGTTCCTCCAGTTTGTGCTGGCCTGGCTGGCTGAGAACGAGGAGGTGTCCATGGACTTCATGTCTGGAGCTCTGGAGAGAGACAAGAGGGAAGGGGTGAGTTCTCATATGACCACAAAGAATGAAAAACGATAAAAGACAAAAATTTTAACGTACTCCACAAACTGTAAGGGGAGGTCTCACTGTAAAAAGTCAACACACTGATGTCTAATTGCTTAAATTAACCCCATTTTTAATCAGATTAACAAATCTAATGGTCAGGTGAAGAGGAGGAGGTTAAAATTTAAAATAATTATTGATTGACAAACGTAAAAAATCCATTTCTGCTTATTTGGGACCAAATGTCTGACAGGTTCAAGCCTCCTCCAGCTGCTGTATTCCTCAGAGGTGCTTGTCGGGTTGTTAAAATGAAACCTGAGCTCTGCAGCATCAGAACAGAAGCGGTTTACAACGCGGTGATTTACTGCGACTGTCTGACGACCTGGACTTCACAGACTCTCCACCGGATCGTTTTATTGATTCTGGTTTAGCCGGTTCTCCTTTTGGCCACCAACTACCCAGTTTCTCAGAATGATGGACAGCGTTGTCTGTCGTCTCTGCAGCTCCTTTTTCTGCTAAAGCTTCTCTTTGTCTGGTGAACCAGGATGACCTTTTTTCTGCCTGTGCTGTAAAGTTTTTTGGAAACTGGAGTTTACTCAAACTGGAGGCTTCAGGTTTTGAACCTAACCTGAATTTTTGCATTCATCTTCAGTAAAGTCTATACTTTGCCTGTTAAATGTTTACAGAATTTAAAGAAACTTGAGGAAATGGCTCTGCACCCGTCTGCTGCTGTTCTTTCTTGCACCTCCTGCAAAATTTCAATCAGCCCGCTATCTATTTTTAACAAAATGGACCTCTTTGCTGCACTCCCAGTCACGACTTACAAGAAGCTGTTTTCTTGTAAAAGCACAGTAAAAATTGTTTTCTGTTATGAAAAAGGGAATTAAATGCTAGTTTATCTGTTCAGCACCATTTATACTCAGGGAAAGTCAAAATGTATTACAGAAAAACAACGGAACAGAGATAGGAGGCATGATGGAAATGAACCCATAAGGTAACACTAAGCCTTAAGTAAATATTAAATAAGTAAATATTAATGTTTTCTGTCCCGATTTAAAGGACCAGCAGTTTCTGCTATTCTTAGGTCTCCAAGAAGATTTGTTTTAAGAGCCAAGGAGCATAAAGACTAAATGCTACCTCTCTTGGTTTAGCTCTGGTCCTGAAAACATTGAAGTCTCTGAGGTCCACGTGGTTAACAACGGAGGAGAAACTCTTAAATCTGTTTGGGACCAACACCTTTCAGTGTCTTATAGACCATCAGCAAGATTTTTTATTATATCCTTTGACAAAGAGGGAACCAGAGCTGGAGTTTTAGGATTAGTGTGATTATGATTCCGTTTCCTGATGTTGGTTCAGACTGAAGCAGCAGCTTTTTGGATGAGCTGCTGCTGCCTTAGACCTGTACATAAAACATTATAATAATATGATTGCTGATTTCTTACCTTGCAATTGTGGAAAAAGAAAGAATGACTTTTTTGCATTACACTGGAGAAAACTCTGATACATTTACTCTTAGAAATTAGTTACAGCATATTAGACACACATACACAGTGGACTGTAGTGAACTAGTTCAAGTGGTTAAACGGAAATATAAAGCTGTTTGTCATCATCATTATCATCATATAACTGGTAAAAGGTGATTTAGTACTCCATAACCTGAGCCAGTGGGATATGTTGTTGTTGTTGAGTAGAAGTAGTCTGAGAAAGCAGCCTTGGGGAATCCCACATATCATCTTTGGCTGCTGAGTTTTAAAACTACAACAAAATAAAAAACACAAACTAATCCAGAGGTAATTGCATATGGAGAATTAATTGTGTTTTAAATCCTGATCACTCAGTTTTGTTAAGCAAAATCCTAAATTATGTGTGGTCCAAGCCTTTAAACTATGACTGTCCTCTCCACAGCTTGGGTTTAGGTAATGACGTAGCAACAATAATGGGAATAACATAATAATAACATAATGACATTCTGTTCTTATTTTTGATCTGTTATCATTGAACTTGTCGGCCTTTTTTAGAACCATCTCTGAATGTTATTATTTTAAAAGTGCAATAAACAAAAGCCACCAGCAGCAGAAGCCAGAAACCTGACACTCCAATTATCTGGGTGCAATTTAATTAAATGTATTGAGTTATTTGACAGGGACAGTGTACATTAATTAACATTCCTGCAAACGCACTGGAATCAGCCAAAAGGCTATTTTTCATCCGTTGTCCCTGAACAGATCTTAAAACTGTCTACCTTTAAAAAAAAAACAATAAGAAGATTCGTTCTACAATACAAATACAAAAATCAATAAAACAGGTATAACTCTTCAAATCCTGTTGCTAAATACAGTGTAAAGTTTGCTATAATAAATAAAATCATACTACACATTAACACAGAAGAGATGCAAGTGGCAGCACCTTTCAGCTTGAGTCTGATCTCTTCTTCTATGGTAAAACCCCAATACTGTAAACGCAACAGTGCAACCAACGATTAGACAGCAGAGAGTAAATATGGAGCCGGTGTTTGTGTGAAAGAGGAGCGGCGTCTGTAGTTAAATTAAAATGTCCTCTCTCGCTTCCTCCTGCAGTTCCAGCAGACGTCTGAGCACGTTCTCTTCTCCAGCTCGGTGGTGGACATCTTCACTCAGCTCAACCAGAGCTTTGAGATCATCAAGAAGCTGGACTGCCCCGACCCCGCTGTGGTGGCCCAATATAACAGACGCTTCGCCAAGGTAAGGTTTGAGCTGCTGATTTATACTCTGCTCCCTCTACAGTCAACCAAACAGTCCAGTTTATAGTGAAGCTCACTGATTCTGCTCTGAGGCGTCTCTGCATTTGGAGCTCTATGTTCGCAATAATCAGTGGGACTTAATTGTTCTTTATAGAGTAATATTATTAAAAAAAAAAAAAGGCAGATTTTCTTACCAATAAAATGTTGTGTCTATATATCTAAATCTGGCAGAAAACTGATAAGCTCAGCAGCTAAATCCTCTTGAGGCGCCTTGATATCGGGGCCCACCAACGTTTGTTTAAATAATGAAAATCTGAAATCGCAGTGAGCATGCCCAACACGCTCTCAGTAGACAGCTATGGGGCATAAATCCTACGGCCCCATGCTCAGAACGTCCAATCAAAATACTTGAATTTACATCCTGCAGGATAGTGTGCGGCCATCTTGGCAAGGTAAATGTATCTGTAGAGCACATTTCAGTGCAAAGACAATGAGAAGTGCTTTACATGATTAAAATACTGGAAAATAAAAAGAGAATAAAAGCAAGCTGGACTAAAATGTAGGAAATTCTAAACAAAATAAAACATAGTAAATTGTAAACTAAAAGCAAACATTGATCTAGTGTTGGTTGTCCTTG
The DNA here is from genome assembly GCF_011125445.2 of Fundulus heteroclitus. Taxonomy (NCBI): domain Eukaryota; kingdom Metazoa; phylum Chordata; class Actinopteri; order Cyprinodontiformes; family Fundulidae; genus Fundulus; species Fundulus heteroclitus. The sequence goes on from NC_046372.1 coordinate 26,119,559, forward strand.
CTGGCTCATCGTTTCTGTTCATTAAATGAACATTATGAGTGAGATTTTATTTATAATCTTATGAGTACATATTTAATTACATTTAGCTTATATAAATGGATTTTCTAGTGCGTTGGTTTATGCTAATTTATCTGTTTAATTTAACGTTAAGCAGAGTCAGGTTGTATGCATCACAAAAAGATTAGTTGTTGCTAATAGGTGTTGAGTTTTTGTGTCCCACTTAACTCATCATGCCAGAGACGCCACTGATTCTGACAGATTCTCTTACATTTGTCTTTGCTTTCTTACAGAGGAGATGAAAAGAACGGTCTCAGATTTAGATGTATTTCTTTTCTTTACCTTAAACAATAGTAAATGGAGAATATTTGGCTTTAGTTATTTCCCCACACATGAAGGGGAAATAAACAGACATTGAGGCTTCTTGGGCTTTAATGGATGCTGATTGAGGTTTCTGCTGTTTTCTCATGTTCGCTGCATTGATAACATCAGCTCTGTGCAGAAAAGGCTAAATTTCAGTCTTATTCTTGAAAAAGATAATCATAAATCCAAATTATTGACTTCCACAGGAAGTGTGGGTCAGAATATCAGTTCATGAACAGTAAAACATTTTTGGATTTGGATTTTCCCAACTCATGTTTGTGATTTCAAAATGCCAGAGTTTGTGGTATCAGCTCCTCCAAGTCTGAAGCTGTCTTTGGTTCTCAAACATGTGAAGCTGCTGTAGAAATACGGCATAAAACAGCTTCACATCGGAGGATAAACTCCCTTAGTGTGCTGAAACTGCGTTAACTAATTTTGTGCCAAGAAATGATCTAAAACGACAGATATCCTTTAGGTTTGACTGGTAAAGAGAAGTGATCTTTGTCGACTCTGCATGTTCCGAGCCGGTCCATGAAGCTGTGACAAAAATGGAGAAACGTAAAGTGTAAACATTTTTAAACATTAACGGATTAATCCAAATTAAAACAAAGACCAATCCCCGACCCGTCCGGTTCCTGTGGCTGCAAAAAAAGCCCAAATCATCACCTCACCTCCACCGTGCTTTAAAGTTTGTAAGAAGTCTTTGTCCTGATATGCCTAGTTTGATTTTCTCCAAACATTTTGCTGCATATTGTCACCACTTTTGCCTCATTCCTCCAGATCACATTGTTTTAGAGGTCTTGTGGTGCCTTCAGTAGTAATATTTTTTCAGATTTCTCCCTGAATCTCTACAAATGACTCATTCTTGTTCAGTGTTATTCCAAAACTCTTTAAATTCATTTTAATATCTAACATACAAACTGAGGCACATAGAGTTTTTTAAATTTTCTTTATTTACCCTTTATCTAACCAGGAAAGTCCCATTGAGACTACTGATCTCTTTTTCAAGGGAGTACTGGGCAAGACAGCGGCACAGATCATATCAAGATAAAGCTGCTGGGTTCTTGGTCAGATAAATTTGTTGGGACGTCCACTCTAGGGGGACTAGAGATTTTCCTTTGTGTAACTTCAAGTTGTATGTAAATTACCTTATAATCCTTCTCAGATAGGGCGAGGCAAGTTTATTTATACAGCACTTTTCAGTAACAAGACAATTCAAAGTGCTGAAGATAGAAGAGCATCAACAACTGTGACTCTCGGGCAATTGCTGATATCCCTGAGTTCATACACACCTCAGTTAACTGCAAAAAACTGCTTTAATAGAAGTGACCAAAGTGATGACAACCAACAGATCAAGTGTATTAGATTAGTAACCCCTGGCTTCTACTTTCCCTGTGAAATCCTGTTGAAGCATCAATGATGAATGTATTATTCCCTGAGACTGTTTCTTTTGGACTTAGGTAAATATTTTGCTTTAGATTAATTAATTCAATTAAATAAAATTGTATTTATATATCGCAAATGTATGAAACATGTCATCTCAAGGCTCTTTCCAAAGTCAGACTCCATCAGATCCTCCAGGTTGGTGAGAAAGTTTCCTCTCTAAGGAAACCCAGCAGGTTGCATCAAGTCTCTCCAAGCAGCATTCACTCCTCCTGAAAGAGCGTAGAGCCACAGTGGACAGTCGTCTGCATTGTTGATGGCTTTGCAGCAATCCCTCATACTGAGCATGCATGAAGCGACAGTGGAGAGGAAAACTCCCCTTTAACAGGGAGGAGAACCTCCAGCAGAACCAGAACCAGGCTCAGTGTGAACGCTCATCTGCCTCCACCCACTGGGGCTTAGAGAAGACAGAGCAGAGACACAGAAAGCCCAGAAGCTCACATTGACCCAGGAGTACTTTCTATGTTAGAGAAGACAGAGCAGAGACACAGAAAGCACAGAAGCTCACATTGACCCAGGAGTACTTTCTATGTTAGAGAAGACAGAGCAGAGACACAGAAAGCACAGAAGCTCACATTGACCCAGGAATACTTTCTATGTTAGAGAAGACAGAGCAGAGACACAGAAAGCTCAGAAGCTCACATTGACCCAGGAGTACTTTCTATGTTAGAGAAGACAGAGCAGAGACACAGAAAGCTCAGAAGCTCACATTGACCCAAGAGTACTTTCTATGTTAGAGAAGACAGAGCAGAGACACAGAAAGCACAGAAGCTCACATTGACCCAGGAGTACTTTCTATGTTAGAGAAGACAGAGCAGAGACACAGAAAGCACAGAAGCTCACATTGACCCAGGAGTACTTTCTATGTTAGAGAAGACAGAGCAGAGACACAGAAAGCACAGAAGCTCACATTGACCAGGAGTACTTTCTATGTTAGATGGTAATAGAGGATGATCTGCCTCCACTGATGATGTCACAGCTAACAGAACACCAGACCAGGTGTACCTTCTATGAAGAGAAAAATGACAGATCAAAAAGTGGAAATAACAACAAGCAATGCAGATTGGAGAGCAGTAGGAGAACTCAGCAGAGAGAGAGAAATAGACCCTGATGTCCTCCAGCAGCCTAAGCCTATAGCAGCATAACTATAGAGGTAGCTCAGGGTAACATGAGCCACTCTGACTAGAAGCTTTGTCACAAAGGAAAGTTTTAAGCCTAGTCTTATATATTAGGGCTTCATAAAAACAATGTCATGGCAATATTTGATTTTTTTTTTAGATTATAGGCATTTTTTTAATAGTCTGTGCCAATTTAACAAAGATTTGCTCATATGATGACAGAAGACTTGTTTCTTTTAGAAGTTCTGTCATATTTGACCAAACTGGTAAAACGCTGTTAAACTACAGGATCAGTTAATTTGCAAGCTGGCTAAAATAAAAATATACCAGTTTGCTTTCATAGAGCTCTTGAACTGTTTATGATGAAGAGGTAATGGTTTATTTTTTTACACCTAAAATAGCTCCCCCGGTGCATATTAAGATCAAGCCTTTAAACACCTTTTGAATTTTTAACTCTTCAGATCATTTGCACGTCTGAAATACCGAAACAAACACATCTTAAAATGTCTGTTTCATTTATATACGTGTAGTGTACACTGCAGTTTCACGCCTGATTTCTTTATGTGAATTTCAAGCAACAGCTTTTAGGCTTTGCCGTTAAAACCGATGAACCTCTAAGGCTGGATCGATGTGGGACTCATTACACAAAGAATGGCTAATGTAAGCCATCCCTCCGTCCCCTGCCACTAAATAACTTCATTTTCTGCCACTCTACTCATGTCAATCTCCCACTCATGCTTTTTAACCTCCTTCCAGTAGTTTTTCATCCCATCTGCCAATTTCACCTCTCATTGGGTTTCAAAGCCTTTTGTCGGCAGTTCTTGCAGCATCTTCTGTCTTATTCTCATCCAGAGAACAATTATTATTAATCTTTATGACGGTAGAGTTGAGACAGCAGCAGGAAGGTCTGACTGGAAAGACAGAGCTGCACAACCAGAGAACTACTGCAGGCGGTTAACGGCTTCAATGTTTAATGCATGAGCCCACCATCCGGCTGAGTCAGCAGAAAACCCAGAAATCTGTCACAGGGAGTTCTGGATGCTCTGAGGGGAAAACAGCACAATTTAGGTCTTTCCTGTCCCTAAGTTCCCGTCTTTTCTCATAAATTAAACTGCTGATTTCTTTAAAAGTGCCCTACAGAGAATTGGATGTAAACAAACATGACATTTAGTGTTTCTCACCAGGAGAGAGTTTTTGTGCATCCTTGCTAAGATCGTTGACACCTCGTTAACATTTTCTTGACCTTTTCTTTGAATATTTTATCCTGAAATTTGCATTAAAAAACATTGTTTTAATGTCCAAACTTTTTCCTACCGCTGTCTAACTTGCTCTCTGGGCAAAAATAGAAAGCAAATATCTTATTTGAAGAAGCTTTAATTACGTCACCACATCCTGTTGGATGCTTAAAAAATGTAAAACATCCATCTATCCCCATTTTAGATTAGTCTTCTGCTTATTGCAGATCTTGTCAGATATCGTACCAGATCCAGGAGAGAAACCCAGGCATCCTTCCTCCTAACATCTCTCTCCAGTCTATTACAGGGACTCCAATGCGTTGCTTTTGTAAATCCCACCCTCCTATTCAGGGGAACTGTCTGTTTTTTCCACGAGTTTAGCAAATTGTGACTGACAAAGCTAATGGCATCACTAAAACTAATTACATCTACTATAAACTAACCCTTGGAGAAGGTTTATCAACTTTCTCCACACTTCCTACAAACCACAGAGTCATCAGCGAACATCGTAATCCAAACCTATCACCATACCAAACACACAAATACACAAGATTTATGTAGACTGCTTAAAAAAAAAATAATTCATGCACAACAGAAGAATTAAATGAATGTCTTTAAAAACTTTCATATTTAATAAAAATATATATATATAAAAGTAGGACTTGCATCTTCATTGCAATGTCAGTGTCTGCAAAATAAATATTCCAAAGAAATGCTTGGACAGTGCTAATGAATACCAAACTATATAAATCCAATGCATTCATGCTGTTATTGGCAGTGATATATTTTATGATGTTTGTTATTTCAAGCGGCAGAAGAGGCTGTTGCCAGATTCAAGTTTTTTTTGTTGATCGTACAATTTGGGGTATTTAGTTTGCAATAAATGCAAAACTTAAATATCAGTTTCTTTATAGGTTACCATACCGTACATCATACCATGATCCCACATGGCATGTTTGATGTCATAAACGGTGTCATGGATAAGCAGTGATTAGTTTCTGTTGAAATGGAGCCATGACTAGGTTCTATTTGGAACAAGTAACTTTAATATGTGTTTAAAATATGACATATACCATTACCAGAAGATCCAAAAATCTCTTCTGTTGTTTTCTTTGTTCTGCAGACAATCACAAAGGTTCTGCTGCAGTATTGTGCGGTGCTGGCCAAGAGCTTTCCATCCTACTGTGAGAAGGAGAAGATAGTGAGTGCCGTCTGCTACAAAACTCTGAGCCGTTGCTCTTTGCTCAACGGCTCAAGTCAAAGTGGTTTTCATTTTCATTCGTCTTTGCTGTGATTCTTTGATTGGTCTGCTGGTTGTTATTTTCTAAATACGCCCGATCTCATCTCATGCGTCTTCCTGCAGCCCTGTGTGCTGATGAACAACATCCAGCAGATGAGGGTCTTGTTGGAGAAGATGTTTGAGTCGATGGGAGCAAAGCAGGTGAGTGTGAACAGGTGTACACACACACCGCACACAGCTGCAGTGTCTGTTTTATCCCCCGCTAACATCACCAGAGAGATTTCTGCATCATCTTACGGATGTAAAATCTCCTGAACGTCCGCTTCAAATCTGTGGTGGAGATATTTCTGAATGAATTTCTGAATGAATTTATTATTAGGCTTTAAAGAGCTCAAAGAAATTATTTCAGACTGTCAACTTAATTAATTCAATTCAATTTTATTACATTATATAGCGCCAATTCATGAAACATGTCATCTTGAGGCACTTTACAAAGTCAAAATCAATCATATTATACAGATTGGTCAAATATTTCCTATATAAGGGAACCAGTTGGTTGCTTTAAAGTTCCGACAAGCAGCATTCACTCCTGGGGAACCGTAGAGCCACAGGGAGAGTCGTCTGCATTGTACATGGCTTTGCTGCAATCCCTCATACTGAGCAAGCATGAAGCGACAGTGGGAAGAAAAACTCCCCATTAACGGGAAGGAAAAACCTCCGGCAGAACCGGGCTCAGTATGAACGGTCATCTGCCTCGACCGACTGGGGTTACAGAAGACAGAACAGAGACACAACAAGAGAGACAAAAAAGCACAGAAGCACACATTGATCTAGTAATCTGTTCTACATTAGATGGTAGTAGCGGGTGATCTTAGATTTTTAATATTAAAGTAGAACAGAGGTTTAAATATTAACATTTGTATCAAAGATGTTCAGATCTGGTTGACCTGTCTAGGTTACATCACAATTCTCCAGGTGTGAATAAATTAAATTACATCTAAAATGAATATGGAGGGTGCCTCCTTATTAGTGTTTTATCTCCCTAACTGTGCTCCTGTCCACACACAAGACCCCGTTTCTCTCTTGTGGACGAGATACTCACGCGAATAAACGTATCATCGTATGATTTTAATTTTCATTTATTATTTAATGGAAACGCCGCAAAGCGAAAATGTGGTTTTTTTATCGAAATTAGCAGAATATCAACAATGTTTTGCGCACATTTTGTAATGGAAACGCAATTAGTGTCGCCCTGATCACTTCGTGTTTAAGCGTGTTACATTTCCTTGTCCTGACCACACCACCGCTCATCCCCACACTTAGCCCCCCCCCCCCCCATCAGGATCCCCTGGCACTGCCTACTTTGGTGGTATTTTTTCAAAACGTGTCTGTGGGCAGGATTATGCCTCATAAGGACAAAATGCAAAAAGATAAAACGTCACGATAACAAATCTTGCTTAGATAAATGTTTTGTAGACAAAAGTAAAGTTGGAGGTTCTACATAAACATTTTTATGTGACAATTAAGGCTGATTGTCTGTCTGCTCTTGCACAGTTAACTGCGGAGGAGGAAAGGGTATGTCTCAGGATTTTTCTTTCACCTTCCTTCCTCCTGTCAGTAGAAAGATAAAACCCCGCCTGAACCCCTAAACGACTCCTGAACCTTATCCATCCCCGTAGGTTGTGTGTTTGGATATTTGAATCTCAAATTAGACTCTACTTCCTCCTTCTGGCGATTCCTCTTTTCTCTCCAAACAAAAACAGAAAAAAAACTTCTTTTTTTTTTCTGTTTCAATTGATTGCTGCTTTTTCCATAAAAGCTTCTGAATGAGGAGGAACCTGAAGAGTGCGATGAAGAGGTGGGTTTAAGGATAAACTGAGTTTTTAATTATGTGTTTTTGAGCTGGTTTAGATTAAATAGAACTTTATTGATCTCACAATGGAGAAATTCACTTGTTACATCAGCTCTTATAAGCAACAGAAGGTGCACACAGGAGGAAAAGGTGCATGAAGTATATTCAGTGCATCCGGATATATACAGTGGATGGGAAAAAAATAAAGAATAAAGGTTAAAAATAAAGGTTTGAAATGTCATATAACGGTACAGTTGTTGTCAGGGGTTTGATTTTTATTGAACTATTTATTTGAACAATTTTATTGTAGAGCAGGATGATCAGACAACTGTCTGACATCAAAATGTTGGTGAATTTCATTGTATCTGCAACAAGTTATGCATGCAGCTCAAATACATCGTTACAGCCCCACTGATATCTTGCTAAATGTTTTTTTAAATTGTTACAGTTCATTCAGATTGGTTGGTTTCCTGAGACGCTCTGCTTTTAAGAATGATCCACTGATTTTCCATAAAGTTGGAGTTAGAAATTCAGGAAGGCAAGGCAACTGTTTGTATGGGACATTTTCAGCCAAAGGCAGCTCATGGTTCTTAGACAGTGAATTTAATAAAGACAAACTTAAAAACATGAAATAAGACACTTAAAAGAGTTTAAAATTAAATAAATAAATAAAAGATGACTAAGTTGTAAATAGAAATGTTTTTTACCTTGTTTTAAAGGAGCTATGGGTGGGAGCGGTCTTCTGCCTGTTTTGTTCTCATTCTTGTAATGATCAGTAGGTTTGATCGTGATGGTTTATAATATTTCTGAGGATCTGAGATGCTCTCGCCAATAAGTGCTTTGTGGACCATTAATGAGATTTTAAACTCTACTCTGAGCAACAGGCAGCCAATGAAAGGACCCCAGAACTCGATGATAGTACTTTGTTTTTTGTAAGGAATCTATCAGCAGTATTTTGAATAGATTGTAGTTGTCTTATTGATTCTTTTGTAAGTCCTGCAAAAACAGCATTACGATAGTCAAGTCTGCTATTAACAAATGCAATAGCAAATTTTCTATAACTCAGTAGTCGTATGGGATCACCATCCGATTGAAACATCCAGTTTTGACCACCTGAACCACATTTTAACCACAAAGGCTTAAGCATCTCATAAAGTAGAAGCTGTTGGAACACCAGGTTCACTTTCCACAGCAGAGCTAGCCTTGCATTACCATTGACTGAGACGGGACTACCTTAAATGTACATTATATGCTTATAAAAAAGACCAAAAACAGTTTGATAATGATAAAATGAGGTTATATACACCAAGCGTCCATCCTGATAGTGTTTTGATAGTCCTTTTTAAGCCTAAATATAACCCAGCATCTGGAGAGATGAACAGATATAAACAGATGTTGCGTCATCTACTGGCAGCACTGCAGAACTAGTAGAAAGCCAGATGGCGACTACTAAATGACTACTAAATAATACCGGACAGAGCCTGACCCACTGCAATGCAACCATTATTAATTAAAGAAACCGATCTACGGCAACTCTAAGAGCCTCATATCAGAACATCAGTGCATTGGCCACACATCAAGGTGAACCAACCACGGTTTCTACCAGACTCCTCCATGCCGCCCCCACAATTAAAACACGCTGCGTTTACGATATTACACCACAATCCCACCATGGAGGCATCGCACATCCCCAAAACATTTGGAGAACTCTCACCATCCATGAGGCTTTCTCTGTGCACCAGTAGACCCGTCAGAGATGCTGCATCCATGCTCTTGCTTCTTTTTAATCTCGTGTTGCAGTCCAAGTCTGGCGTGAAGGCGGTGTTAGAAGCTATAAAATGTTATTTTCAACTTATATCTTATAACAAGCATGCCATAAAGAATGGTAATCACATGGAGGTTCTTTGTAAAGATTAATTACATGTTTTGGAGTTCTCATGTAACTTTGAATTTTTTTATTGTTCGCTTTTCTTTGTCTCTTTTATCCCCCCCATATGCTCACTACTAGGCTATTACTGATAATGAAGGAGAGGATGGCATGGTGGGTAGGCTGCAGTTGGAAGAAAATAATAATCTGCTTTTGCTTAGTTTTGCTTATTCTCGTGGTCTTTATGTTTTAAAATAACCATCTTTGTTTGGTTCCCTGGGGTTAAATCTTCACCGTCTTCAGTCAGAGGATTCCAAGGTGAGAGGGAACTGAACTTATCCATCTCAAACATCCGTCTTTTTTTCCTTCTTTAATTATTTTGTCTCATTTCTTCCTGTTTATTTCCTTATTTTACCAACTGCCAGTCTGGCTGCTCAGACTCAGAGGGTTCTGAGGTAAGATTGAAGTTAATTATGCATAAACGAAGTCTTGGACAGTTTTGCATACCTAGCAGCGTGGGTCTATCTGCGTGATGCTGGAACCCAAAATTTAAAATCCCATTAAATGTTAGTGCCTTTGGCTGGTACTAACATTTGTTTAGAGGTAAAATATGTTCGTAAAAAGAATACCATGGTTATACACGTTCCAGATTATTATGCTTATAGTTTATCTTACTGTGGTGTCAGCATTTGGCCAATTATTTTTGGTGTTAAAATTGTTGTCAAATTAACCTTGTTTGGGAAAACCGTCTGGATGTATGTCTAACTTTACAAAGCGTCCCTGAATTTATGTTGAGATGGATGGGGCCAAAAACATAAATGCAGAGCGCAAAAATCAACACTTCCTTTTATCAGTTAATTGCATTTTTATCAGCCTTGGTAAGAAATTGATTTGGGAAATGTGTTATCAGTAACTTACTGTTTAATATAGTTTCACTTTTAAATCCTGTTTTGTTGTATGCATAAACCAAACCCATCTGCTAAATAAATTACAAAAGGGTAAATCACCAGCCAAATATTTAAATATCCATCCTTCTATTTTCTAACCCGCTTAATCCCGAACCCTTTAATTATTCATCCATCCATCCTCTTCTTATCCGGGGTCGGGTCGTGGGGGTAGCAGCTTCAGTAGGGAGGCCCAGACGTCCCTCTCCCCGGCCACATGGGCCAGCTCCTCAGGAGGAATCCCAAGGCGTTCCCAGCAGAGAGACATAGTCCCTCCAGCGTGTCCTGGGTCTTCCCCTAGGCCTCCTCCCGGTGGGACGTGCCCGGAACACCTCACCAGGGAGGCGTCCAGGAGGCATCCTGACCAGATGCCCGAGCCACCTCAACTGGCTCCTCTGGACGTGGAGGAGCAGCGGCTCTACTCTGAGTCCTCCCCGGATGACTGAGCTCCTCACCCTATCTCTAAGGGAGAGCCCAGACACACTACGGAGAAAACTCATTTCAGCCGCTTGGATCCGGGATCTCGTTCTTTCGGTCACGACCCAAAGCTCGTGACCATAGATGAGGGTAGGAACGTAGATCGACCGGTAAATCGAGAGCTTCGCCTTTTGGCTCAGCTCTCTCTTCACCACAACGGATCGGTACAGCGCCCGCTTCACAGCAGACGCTGCACCAATCCGCCTGTCGATCTCCCGCTCCATCCTCCCCTCATTCGTGAACAAGACCCCAAGATACTTGAACTCCTCCACTAGGGGCAGCACATTCTCCCCAACCCGGAGAAGGCACTCTACCCTTTTCCGGTTCAAGACCATGGTCTCGGATTTGGAGGCACTGATTTTCATCCCGGCCGCTTCGCACTCGGCTGCGAACCGCTCCAGTGAGAGCTGTAGATCACGCCCTGATGAAGCCAATAGGACCACGTCATCCGCGAATAGCAGAGACGCAATCCTAAGGCCACCAAAACGGATCCCCTCAACACCTTGGCTGCGCCTAGAAATTCTGTCCATAAAAGTTATGAACAGAGTCGGTGACAAAGGGCAACCTTTAATTATTCATGTATACATTTATTTATTTGTTTATCTATATTAGAGTGAAAACAGAATAGGGAAGACACTGAAAACATCTAATTTCTATTACACCTACTGTTTGGTAAAACTGAAGAGTCTCTTATGTCCCTGTGGAGGAGTCATGAGACGCTATTTTTTCTGCAGAATTGCTTTAATTCAGCCACATTGGTGCGTTTTAAAGTACAACTCTTCTGTTTAAGCTCACGCCAAAGCATCCTACTTGGAATTAAGTCCAAACTTTGACTAGGCCACCCTAAAGCATTCATTTTGTTTTGTTTAAGAGCCATAAATAGTTGGACATGCTGGTGTCTTTTGGATTTAGTCGCTACACACATAAACAGATTTAAAGGTGGCAGCTGTGTGTCTCTGGTCTCACTTTTCCAGTACCACCAGATAAATGTGTGATTGGATTTTCTGTCACCATAAGCCACTGATGCAAGCTCCTAATGAACATTTTTCCTTGGATTTCTTTTACATGACAAATGTTCTTTTTTTTTTTACAAATTGGCTAAAAATTTCACATTGTGTACCGGTCTTTGGTCCTGGCCTGAGACTTTGCACAAAAATGCCTCTAGACTCTTCACTTAGAAAGACAGAATTTTGACGAACAATCTGAGTTGTGTGTTTTTTTATTTGTGAGACGGCGGTATCTATCTGTAACTGTTGTGTCTTTTCCTGTCTGTCCTGCTCTGAATGGTCCTGCTGTTCCCTCATAGGTTGACAACAAAGAGAAGGAGAAGGTCAGTCAGGGTCATTTTGTTTTGTGTGTAGTGCAGCTACAGCTAAAAAGTTTGGATCTTGGAAGCAAGTTAAATAAATTTTGTTACTCATTTCAGAAAGTAAATCTTGCATATTGTATAGATTTATTATCCATATCCAACCTTTATTCCTTGTAATTTTGATGATTATGGCACACAGATTACAAAAAAAAAACAAATTCAGTGTCTCAGTAAATTCAAACATTACATAAGATCGACTAACAGGACAATTCAAACAGAAATATCAGGTTTCTGAAAGGTAAGTTTAGATCTATGCACTCAGTACTTGGTTGGAGCTCCTGTTGTCTGAATTACTGCATCAGTGCAGCGTGGCATAGAGGCGATCAGCCTGTGGTTCTGCTGAGGTGTTCAGGAAGCCCAGGATGCTTTGATATCAGTCTCTCTGCATCACTGGTTCTGGTGTCTCTCATCTTAATGACAAAACCTAGATTCTCTACGTGCTTCTGGTCTGGCTAATTTGTTGGCCACTCAAGCACAGAAACACATTGATCATTGAGTTTTTTGTACCTTTGGCAGCGTGGACCGGTACCAAGTCCTGCTGGTAAATGAAATCAGCATCTCCATAAAGCTTGTCACCAGAAGGAAGCATGAAGCGCTCTAAAATAGAGGTGTCCCCATACCAAGTTTTTTCAGTACAAGTACGAGTACTGCAGCTAAGATACTTGCCGATTCCAAGTACCTTTATTGAGTACTTAATAAATTGGTACTTATAGATCACAAATAACTTAATAATATCATCGACCACTGAAAACGACTGACCATCAAAGGAGATGAGTTCTGTTAGAGCTTCAGTTATCTTCTCTCCTTCTTTTTCTTTTGGAGGGTCAGCAAACAACCTCTTGGTGTGTAGCACCACCACCTGGTGTAGAGTGGTATCTAGCCTTTGAGTTACAGTGTAGCCCAGCACAGGAGGAAAATTGGTATTGGGTTGCTTTTACAAGTACGAGTATGAGTACTTGATGCTGGTATCGGGACACCACCACTCTAAAACCTCCTGGTAGACGACTGTTTTGACTGTGGACCTCAGAAAACCCTGTAGACCAGAACCTGCAGATGACACGGCACCCCAAACCATCACTGACTGGGAAAACTTCACACTGGAACCTCAATGTGGATTCTGTGCCTCTCCTCTCTTCCTCCAGACTCTGGGACCTTGATTTCTAAATGAGATGCAAACTTTACTTTCATCTGAATATAGTAGTTTGACAACCGAACAAAAGTCTAGTTCTTTTTCTCGTTAGCCCATCTCGTAAGACGCTTGTCGCCCATGTGTTAGATCCATTTGTGCCTCAGTCCAGTCCTCAGTCAAGCTCCTTCAAATTCTTCCGTGTATTTTTCTTCACAATCCTTTTAAGTCTGCAACTATCCCTGTTCCTGGTACATCTTTTCCTACCACACTTTTTCCTTCCACTCAACTTTCTATGAATATGTTATGAGACACTGAATTCTGGGTTTTCACTCTCTATAATTAATAATCATCAAAATTACAAGAAACAGAGGCTTGTAATGTTTCTGTATGAGTTTCACGTTCTGAAACGTGTGACAAAAATATTGAACATTTTGATGCAGTACTCTAATTTTTTTTACCGTGCTTGTGAGTGTGAGGTTTGATCCGCTCTGTGTTTGTGTTCTGTTTTTACATGAAGAGTCCCATAAAAGCAGGAAGCTGCAGCTGTGCTCAGTTATAGACTTCAATAACACAAAAGAAATTAAAAAGATTAGTTTCCTGCTGTTACACTAAGTGTTGAGACATCTTTATTTCTTGTCTCAAAGCACTCAAACAAAGCGGCAGTGGTTTGCTGCCTGCTGCACACAATTAACCAGAGAAGATTGAAAATATGGCTCAAGTGGGAAAGACTTGAGATATTTCATACTGTCAGTTAAAACACACTATTAAAAGCAGAAACTGATTTTAGATGCTGCCTTTTCAGGTTTCATCACTGAGCACATGATTGTTCCTGAGATCAGAGTCCTTATGGGCAGAATTTAATGGATTTTAGTTTGTTTTGTGATCGTAGCAGTCGTTATCTGTCCTCCTGTAGGAAGAGTCCTCAAGTTATGATGAGAGCGAGGAGGAGCAGAAGAAGGTTTGGTTTCTTTGGCCTCATTCCCATCTTCATCATTTTGAAAACTAACCTCTTCTGCTCATGGACTCCTCCTCCGCAACAACTAAAATCTTCATATTTTAACAATATCCTCCAATCGCTTCTCCTTTGTGTTGACCAAGTTTCTCTACATCAAGGATGGCCAAGTCCAGCTCTGGAGAGCTGCTGTCCTGCAGCTTTTAGATGCATCCCTTCCCCAGCACGCCCAGATTAAATGATTGGCTCGTTAATAGGTCCCTGCAGAGCTTAATCCAGGTGTGTTGAAGCAGGTGTGCATCTAAAAGCTGCAGGATAGTATTTCTCCATGGCTGGAGCTGGGCACCCCTGATCCTATATGGTCCCCTTCATCACTCTCCAGTTATCGTCACTTTAATTCACATTTTTTGTGTTTTTTTTTCTTTTCTTCTGCCCTTCTTTGATCAAAAGATTGACAAGGAGAAGGTGAGCTATGAACTGAATACCTTGACACTGACGTTTCATGATGTTTTTTATTTTATTTGTTCAACGTTTGAACCAGTTTTCTTTCCTTTCCGTTTCCATCTCTTTTCAGTCTGAGTCCAAAAAGGAAAAGGTTTGTCTTGTGCTTGTAAATCCTTATCCTAAAAATAAAACTAATAATATTTCATAGCACTCTCCCTACATCTTTAGCTATTTTTTAAGCATCTTTATCCCTGGTAGAGCCTGAAAATTAAATAATCTTTTATCGCGGTAGCATCATTTCACACCAACATTTTTGATCCTTAGCCTGCAACCATTGGAGTTTCTGTGGAGGGAAAGATTACAATATTAAATAGCTCATCTTTTTTTCAACCCCTGTTGTTAAAACAATGTATAGCCTCCAGTCAGTGATAGAAAAGCTCTTGTTCTTCAACTATAACATTTCCCATGGTTGGTTCTTGCAGACAGAGGGATCTTTTCCTCTTGGTAAAATCTCTCTAGAGTCTAGACCATCCAGATTCCTGGGTGCTCTCTTATGGACCCTTCAGCTCAGCTCACAGGTTTTCTATTGGATTTAGGGCTGGGGACTGAGATGGTTACAATAGAAGGTTTTGTGCCTAAGGAACCACTTCTGTTTTGATCTGGCCGTATAGTTCAGATTTTAATGCTGTTTATAGGCCGTAATGGCCCATTTTCATTTTACTGGCCAAGTCCTTAAGATTTTATTTGAGATCCCTTGGTATTTCAAACAGTCGGTGATGCCTCGCTGATTAATGAGGATCCACAGGTCCTCTACCATATTTAAAGCTGAGGTCGGCGCAAGACCGTCTTATCTGGTCTTCAGCTCCTCAGGGGGATTACGTGAAAAAAGATCTCTCAAATTCACTCTGGTCTTATTTCTTTCCACTGATTCCTTCCTCTTCTTTTCATAAACATGAACCCGGTTAGCTTCTTGTGACTCTCAGCCATGTTCAAAGTCTACGATGAGAGCAGCGGAGAGCTACAATGAACGGCTAACTGCTAAGCTAACCACTAAGCTAACTGCTAAGCTAACCGGTTATATAAACACTAGAAGTGCGCATGAACAGCCAGCAAATGGAAACTAGGAAGGAACGAGCACGCACACTGGTGTCATGTGAGCGTGTCAGAATGATGTGAGACAATCAATAGATAACTTGATACCAGCTCTGTATTTTAAAGCAAGGCGGTTTTATTTATGAAGCACTTTTCAGTAACAAGACGATTTAAAGTGCTGTACATGAACAAAAGCATGTTTGGTTCTGAATCTGGATCTGCAGAGTAGATTTGAGCCAGATTTGAAGACCTGAGTGGTCTGGAGGGTTGATGCACTGATAGTCTCATTTAAATGGTCCAGCATAGACGAGGATCTGTTTTCCTCTGATGCAATCAAGAGAGTGAGAAGTACCTGAAGGCGTAGATCTTGTGTTTTTCAGCATAATTTTGTCAAATGTCAAGGTTGCATTGCAACTCTTTAACCCCACTCCAAAGGGAGAACGCAGGCTCAGAGAGAAACATGGGAACTAAATACCCTGCGACTGTTTCACCTGTAAGCAGCAGGTATTAAGGTGTGAGCCTGCAGGGGAAAGTGAGCGGGCTGAAACCAAAGCATGGTGCCATTTCTCATAGCTGTGTGTGTCCTTTCAGGCTGAAAAGAAGGACGAGGAGAAGCAGGTTGGTTGATCTGTGATCTCATTTCACCTCCATCTGCAGAAAGCTTCCCTCTAAATTTATTTAGCATTGCTTTAATTCAGTCCTCCCTGAAATGTCTCATCTTTACAGACGGGAAGTTGTCATTATTTTCTCTCATATTTTTGCAGTAGATGTTTAAACTTAAAAAAAAAAAACACACCCCAGCTAGTTGTGAAAATGTGAGAAATCTGTTTGATCGGGGGACAAAAAGCAAATAACTTTTCTCTCAAATGTTTTCATCCTCATTTTTGCCAAAGGAGGAGTCAAACGCCAAAGAGGTGGGTCCTTGAAACATATTAATCCTCCCGTTAGAAAGCAGAACACACAGAGCTTTATGGAACCTCACATTTTAGGAGGCAACCCAACACAAAATGCTTGCCATCTGCATATGTTTTTTAGGATTTTTGTCCTGCATTAGAAAATGTAATTACCATTTAATGCTGGATGCTTTTCGACTAAGTACAGGTGAATCTCCTTAAATTAGAAAATCAGTGAAAAGTTAATTCGTCTCAGTAATGCAATCGAAAAAGTCAAACTCATTTATAGATTTTAAATCTTTGATACCTGTTTATGCAGATTACGTCGTGTCATTTGGTGGTCTCTTAATTCCCAGGATTGGGTTTAAGATGCCGAATTAACGCAGATCAAGTGTCCATCATCAGATGGCCGCCTGACAAACCCTGTCCCTGATTTGTCTCGGGGGCGTTCACACCTGTAGTTTTGCGCTGACAGGTGTTGGTGCCAGGTGTGACCAGGGCTACAGAGCGCTGCATCCACAGATATTTCCACATTTTATCCACGGATGCAATAAACCTGATTTTATTCTCTTTGACCAAATCCTTCCGTTGTTTACCTCTGAATGTGGTTTTAGGTCATTTTTGGGGGCACAAAGGGCAAAAAAGACAGATTTATATTCTAGTCCTCTAATGTTTTATTTTTTTTGTTTGATGTGCGCTTTACAGTTAAAAGACGAAGTCAACAAGGTCTGTTTGCTTAGTGAACATCCTCTTTCCTTCCCACTACATGTGCTGCATGTGTGAACTTTCCACAGATAGAACCCTGTTGCAGATATCCTGATGTGCATCAATGACTTGTTAGATAGCAGCATCCTCCCTGGTGTCTCCCTTAGAGATCCCTGGTACCTGTCGCCCCGTAGTAGCAGTTTTCATCAAATTCACCCCCAGCCTCCAGGTTACATCACTAAAACAGTCTCAGAATAAAGCGTTGTGGCTGGTTTTGTTGTTTTACTGCAGTTGTTATTCTGTCCATCTATCATCGGGTGATTCTTCTTATGCTTTTGTCTCGTTTTTTTGTTTCTTCTGTCGTTCTGGAAAGACTGAAGCAACTGCTGTGGTCTCAACAAAGGTACAGTGAACTTAGATGGTCAGAGTATGACCTGTTTATTGGTTTAAATGTGGAATTTATTCAGTTTTTAGTCCTTTTTTCTGTCCTGAAGATGATTTTACTGCATCTTTGGAGTTAAAAAGTTCATTATAAGTACAACGCAGGTGGTATTTTGTAAAGATGTGATTTAAACATTTTTCATTTTACTAGATAGACAAACAAACAAACAGCTACTTCATCTGTACTGTGTCATATGAAGGGCTACTAGTACTGACCTTTGCACTAAAGAGTTCACCTTAACTTTACATAATTTAAATATATTTTTAATGCTTTTGTCATTTTTAAATCTATTTAAATACAAGTATGAATAAAACACTTTAAATGCAGCTCACTGTAGGGTTGTGCTATATATTGAACAGGCATAAAATAAGAGATGGAAAAAACATCTAAAGCATGCAAAGATGCAGGGTGGTGGGTCTGATGGTCAAAGGTTGGGAGACAAAAGCTTATAAAAGGAGCACATAATTAAATTTTAACCACCATGGCTGCACAGAGGTTCAGCTGACTCATCTACAGAGAAAACTTAAGAATAATATGAGGCTGGTTTCCTGCAGCAACTAAAAATATAAACTTTGGGACTGTAATAGGACTTCTTGGTCTACATGACTGCTGTAGTGTTCAGGGATTAAACCAAAGTTTTAGCAGTTCTGCACACCGATGCTTTATATAAAGATACCACAATAAAAGTAGGAGCAGTTTTCCCTTCATCTAGCACATTTCCTGTGCTTTCTTGATATTGTCAGGTCATGTTGTTGTTTTTTTTTAACTTCTGGACTGAAACTCCCAGCAAATGTCCCCGGCTGTGTTTGTGTGATGTACAGCAGCAAGCAAACCAAGTAAAAATGCTAAAAAGCTGCGGCTCTGTTTTGTAAACGCTTTACAGGAGGCTGCAGTGTGGCTGATTTATACACAGGAACCTGAATGTGTCAGCTTCTGTCCTCTAACAGGGTTGGCATGTTTGAAATTGGGTAAACCTCCAGAATCAGAACTCTGCAGCATATTTGTTGCAAATTCAAAATGCTCAACTTGATGAAAATCATGTTCCATGCTGGACAACTCTGCGTGACCTTGGCTATTTCAGGAGCTGGAAAGACTTTGATGCTAATTGGTTTTACCGCACTCAGAGTCCCTCGTTAACACGGCTGCGTATTTTTGTTGACCAAACTTTCACCTCCATCTATGCAACATTTATCAATTAAAATGCAGGAAGGTGGAGCGCTGTGGCTGGAACGCCGCTGCCCCTCTTTAGGCCACTTATATGTAGTCTGTGGCAGTGTGCCCGGTGTCTTCCAGCTAATAACTCTCTTCTGCAGTTATTGATGGAGCACTTTTAATAAAGGCTTATTGGGATGCCTGGCCTTGTATTCATCCAGCTGCTGCTTTGACTGCTCTCACCCATGGAGAACAGCTGAAGCATCGCAATGAGCCTCAGTTTTCTTATTTTTAGATTTATTGATGGTTCGTTACGAAGCTTCTCAAGGCCAGTTTATCCTGCAGCTCATGAAAGGCAAGTTTAATGCTGAAGGTTACTTGCAGGAAACGGCCACTCAGGAAACGGACACTCAGGGGTTCTTTCCAGGGAACCTTTGGCTTAAATGTCCACAGTTTAGCTTAGCCTAATGTTAGACATCACCTAAAGTGGGGTTAATGTTTATAGGAGTTGGTTGTTTTTTTGCAGACAACTTATGAAAACACAGCAGTTGGCTTTTCAATTAATTCTTATTTGCCATTTTTGTAATATTTTTTTAAATCTCAGCCATTAAGGTCATTATACACACAATCCCGAAGCAGTCGGGAAAAGCCTAGCATTTGATGTCATGATTTTCCAGGCCTGAAAATGGATAAAAGAAAATAATAAGATGTATTCCCTGTTAAATTTATAATAGGTCACTCGTTCCTTCCTTCTGTCTTTCTTATATATGTATATATATATATATATATATATATATATATATATATATATATATATATATATATATATATAAATACGTGTATATATATATATATATATATATATATATATATATATATATATATATATATATATATATATATATATATATACGTATTTATATAAAATCGATACAAAGATTAATATCAATGTTTTAAGAAACTATTTAATACCAATATTCTGGCTTTCAATATCGATATACCTCCCGACCCCTAGGGGGCGTTATTACAGTGCGCCATTACTGTTCACAGCAAGGAAGACCAAGTGAGACAAATTTGTGGAACGGCCGACAGGATTTTAGAAGCGCCTTCGTCCCTAAAATCAAACGTTTGGCACATTTTTGGTTTCTGTGATACGTTGAATGCATTAAACTAAATGCACTTTATTTTCCTGTTAATATGTCAGTGTTCAATTAATTGAACATAAATATAATATTTGGTTGGTGTTGTTGATTAGAGGACTTTGAGCAATAATTTGGAATTAATAAATATCAATATCGTCAAAGTATATATATATATATATATATATATATATATATATATATATATATATATATATATATATATATATATATATATATATATACTGTGTGTGTGTTTCTTTGATGGAATTTAGTACATTTTAGTACCGATGGCGATCTATGCTAACTGAAGTTGTGAGTGTGGGTTATATATATAGTCTAGCCTTACATGCTTTTCAAATGTATTCTTTTGCCCCCGTTAAAAATGACCACACTATATTGATATTGATATTATCTCTGCCGTATTTAATAACCTCACAGTCCTGCCACTTTAACATGACTAAACAAAAAGCTTGTGACATCCCCTCTGCCCCTCTTGACACACGGGCACAAAGGGTAACTAGATGGAAATAAACATTGGTTGTTAGAATCAGCCCAGTTTTACTTACCGAACCAAAATAATAAAAAATTACTATCATCACCTGATACTGACGTTAACACCGATATATTGTGCATCCCTACCTAGTTCCATACAGGTGTCCCTCCTTTATTCCTTCCTTCCATCCTTTTATTATATCGCTGCCTGTCATCATTCTTTCACTCCTTCCTTTGTGCAAAATTTAAAGCTTGTTGAAACATCAGGCGTAAACTCAAAGTAAACATTTGTATTTGATATTTTACGTAAATGTGTAAAAGACTGAGAACTCTGGAAAGCGCCGCCTGGAAAAGTCGTGGATTCTTACATGTATAATGCGTGAATGTTCAGCTTCCACTCGGCTTTAATTCATCTTTTTATGTTGAAAAGTAAAGCTGCTCCAGGAGGTTTACGTCAGCTTATCAAGCAGGTTTTCATTTCAGCCTCTCGTACATTTTTGAAGAACTGCTGGAGCTTCAGGAAATGACCTTTTTAATTGCTCCGCTCCGACACCCATGAGACGGTCTGAAGAGGCACAAAAGGCCTCGTCTTCTGTCTTTTCCCATCACATGTAGGATTTCTGCACAGATTAAATGCGTGATGGGCTCTCCTTTTCTTTAGCTGTCAGCACTTATTTCCTGCTGCACCACTGTAGGCAGCGCTCACACATTCATTTATGTTTCTATGTCTTACATGCAGAGTGTCCTCAACAATGTTTGCCTTTTCAACAGGCAACGTAATCCTTTATATACGCAACGAAATGTGTTAAATATGTAAAAACATGAGTGGAATCGGATAGATTAGTCACTATTGCTACTTGATAGTTGCATAGCCGGACTTTTGTGACTCTAGTTTAAAAGATAAACTAGCAGAGTGACTTCCTGATGTCTGTGGCGTCTCTGCATTGGGGGCCAGTGGGGCCCCACCAGAGGTCCCTGTGGAGCTCTATGTTCACAATAAACAGCGGGACAAGATCGTTCTCTCACCAATAAAAATTTGTTAGAAACATTTGTGTCCATATATCCAAGTCTGCCAGAACACTGAAAGTTCAGAAGCTAAATCCTCCTGAGGCGCTTTGATATTGGGGCCGACAGTTTGTTTAAATAATGAACATCTGAAATCGCAGTGAGCATGCTCAGTACGCTCTCAGTAGACAGACGTGGGGCACAAATCCTACGGCCACAAGCTCAGATCGTCCAATCAAAATACTGGAAATAAACAAGTTTACGTTCTGCTGGTTGTCCTTGCTGGCTTATTAAAGGATCGATGTGAATCTTTTCTGTTCAGTTAATGAGCATTATGAGTGAACCTTTATTTGTAATTCTGTGTATAGAAATACAATTACATTTAGCTTATATAAAATGGTATTTCTAGTGTGTTGGCGTATGTTAATTTGTCTGTTTCATTTAGAATTGATTAATGTCAGGTTGTAATAATCATAGAAAAATGAGTTGCTGCTAATAGGTGTTGAGTTTTTGTGCCCCACTTAACTCATCGTGCCAGAGACGCCACTAGTTCTGTTTATGGTTTAATTTCTGAGAAAAGTTATTGTTATAAATATGGACTGATTTTCTAACTTTATGTAGCAGCTAGCTGTGCTGCAGTGCTTACACTAGCCTGCAGCTGTGTTATCTTTCTTCATTTTTGCTCTTTTCCTGCAATATTTATGCTGTGAAATGTAAAAAAAAATAATAATAAGTTGCTATGGCCTTAAAATGGAAGAACAATCATAAAAATGAAAACTGAAAGTTTGAGAATCTCCTCGACAGTGAAGTGGCCAGATATTTCAGGATTGAAAACTCGAGACATCTGCCTGTCAGTGACAATATGTCACGTCACAGATTATCTGTCTGGTTGCATGCAGACTATCTGCGTGGCTCTTGTTGAGCGCAACTTGTTTTTAATTCAAGAAACCTTGAAATCAGGAAAACTTCCAGGGACAGCTGTTATCCATGGACTATCCCCGATAAACCTGGGACGTCTGGTCACTCAGCAGAGCAACCAGGCCTAATCTACTAAATGTTCTGTGACGTTCCGGCCCGGTTCTGGCGGCGGTGCCGACTCCAAAGTGTGTCCACCCCGTTTCCTGCTTCTCTCATCCGTTTCGTTTCTAACCATGTTGCAGCTGGACACCGAGGCTGCCAGCATCCTCAACGACCTGCAGGTGAAGCTCAGCACCGTCCTGGACAACTTTAGCGTCATGTTTGCCAAAAGGTAACAGCCCTTAGAACCCAAAGCTAAATAGATTATTTTTTTAAATGTGAGAGACGTAAAATAAAAGGTCGTCAGGAGATGCAGGAGCTGCCTCACTGAGTCCCTGCTCTCTTCCAGTTTCCAGAATCGGATAAACAGCTGCATGCGACAGATGGCGGAGCTGCTCTACCAGATGAAAGGCCCGCCCAACCACAGCACGGCGGAGGCCGACGCCGACGCCATGCTGAGGCCCCTCATGGAGTTCCTGGACGGAAAGTACGTGGAAACGATGCACACCGTTTACTGTAGAAATGGCCCATGAGGGCTCAGCTGATTCCTTCAAAGATAATTGGTTCAACCTTAAGTAAATGGAAAATTGGTCGTAATTAAATTATCTAGAATTGTGCCAAAGCCAACAAGAAACAGTGGAAACATCTGTTTAGCTTGGTGGTTAGACTCTTTCTCAAGCTGAGGTGATTTGTTCACTAGTGATGGAGGTGCAGACCCTTAATGGCTGTTGTTGCCCCCAGTTAATTAGTTATTAGTTATGTTGAGGAGGGAAGTAGTTTTTCACACAGGCCCAGGTTGATTTGCGTACCAGATTTCCCTTTAAAAATGAAATGAACTTTTTTTATATATATTCTCTTGGGTTATCTTTGTCTGATATTAAAATGTGTTAAAGTACGTTCACACTGAACGCCAACAAGGCGAGTGATTTACGTGTCGTCCCGATGTAAAGACGTGATTGGGAGCGAATTAGCGGTCTGCGATGCGGACGATGCGTTTTGTGACTGCCGCGAATTTGCTGAATAGAGCGAAGCAAAAACGTGAACAGGCGCAGTACACACCTGAACTGAAAGGGTGCTAATGGTCCATTTATTTACGCACAAAAATGTTTTTATATGTTGCATATTTAGACCGTACAAGTAGGCCATATTTCTATTGAGCAATGATGGATTTACTGACTGAAGACGCCTGTAGTCTGTGTCCTGGAGGGTGATCTGACCCCGACACCAACGCTGGGCAGCAGGTCCTCATACTGGATCCTGGACAGGAAGTACCGCTGGATGATGCAGGTGATGGTACTCAGCGAACCGGTGCGTCTCCAGAGGATCTGGTGGACCCAGGGTCACCTACGATTTCCGTGACTCTCTCTGTAAAGTCCCTCTCCACCACGGTGCGTTGAACAGACAAGAGGAACCATCAAGCTGTTAAACTCTCCTTTTATATGATGAGGCGGTAAAAGCATCTACGTTGTCAGCACCAAATGTTCGAGAGAGAGAGGCGAAATGTCAAGCGTTCAACGGAAGGCGATCAATGCAAATAGTTTCCCTTGTTCAGGTTTGTTTGATTGTACCTTAAAGATACCCTAAGAGTATCTAAAATATTACAAAAACAGCTAAATCAAAAAAAATTCTTCATGAATAATCTTTATTTATCATTCCAACATACATTCCAGTCAGATGTGTCCTCTGCATTTAACCCATCCCTTCTTAGGGACCAGTGCAGAGAATTATTTTACCACTAGGCCACCGCTAGGTAAATACTTTTTTTTATTTTTTATTTTTTTTTGCAGCTCTGTGGATCTTTATTGGAAGAACAAAATCCTGGATAGAAGTTAGTTCTCTTTCCAGTTTGGCCGGGCTCTGCCTTACACAGCTAAGGTCCAGATTACACCCTCTGGTTTCAACGTGAAATAACACAAAACTTCTACAACCAGCTTCTGAACGTTTAAGTAGATTTTCTGTAAAAAAAATAATAATAAATAAATAAAAAATAAAAAAAATAAAGAAAGAAATGCGAAGATATTTTTTCCTTGATTGTATAAAAACTCACAAATTCTCCTCAAACTGCTTCTGCTGCTCATGCAGCTGAGGTTGGGTATGTGTAGGCACTTTGCTGCCATCTAGTGGTCAGAATTATCTGACACTATGCCTGATGTTACTTGTTAGTCATCTTTACTCATCTACTTAACAGAAAAAACTGTGAATTTCAAATATAATTATAAAAACAATCAGACAGTAAAATATCGAGGTAGAATACCTGGTAATAAAATGTGTGTTCCTCTTTTTGGGTTGTTTGGTTTGTGTATTTCCTGTTTCCCCATATTATTTGACATCTTTCGTCATTCGTAAACAGCTATCATTCATCTTTGTGCACATTTCCTTACGCAGATCTCTAGATCCTTCCGATTTTAAACCCCCATCTTTCTGTTGCTTGTAATCCAGCCTCAGCGTCTTCGCTGACGTCTGTGAGAAAACGGTGCTGAAGAGGATCCTGAAGGATCTGTGGAAGATCGTCCTGGGCAGCCTGGAGAAAACCGTGGTGCTGCCTCAGTCCAACGACAGCCTGGTGAGAAAGCAACCCCCCCCCCCCCCCCCCCCCCTTACTCACCTCACCACAACTCCAACCCTCTACAACATTATAGTCACAAAAAGGCCTCAGATGATGGATTTATCTCAGAGATTAAAACACGAAAACCCCTGAATCAAAGCATCACACGTTCTTCCTTCAGGACTGTAATTTTCTGCCTTGTTATCTACAGTCCAGCAGACAAATTTCCAATTATAGGGGTAGAGGAATAGAAGAAAAAGCTTGCACACAGATGTCAATGAAAATCAGGATTCTGCCGAGGTGAACAGAGAAATCTGGATTCCTCTTGTTGTTTCAGGCACCTTGCTCTAAAACCACATTTAGCCGTATTTATGTCAGAAACTCACAAATTTAAATGCGTTTTATTTGTTTTTTGGACACTTTCTTATTGATTGTAAGTGTTCTTCAATAGATACTGTAATACGCACACATAGTAACTCTATAGACTCTATAGACCTGTATACAGCGTTTATCGGCTCTCCACAGCTCCGCTCCTCCTGCAGTATATTGGGAAGATGTTTCACAGTTTTTCCATGTGTTTTGTCTCAGTTTGTGTGTTTGTGATAAAATAAACCTTTCTCTCTCTCTGTTTGCAGGGAGCTCAGCTCCTCACAGCAGCAAAAGGACTCTCTAATCTCAAGGTAACAGACATGGCTTCAATCAGAAGCATTTGTTGCTATAAAAGAGTTCTGCAGGACCTAATTAGAGTTTATTACTTATTACTTTGTTCTCCTCAGTTATATATATATATATATATATATATATATATATATATATATATATATATATATATATATATATATATATATCCATCCATCCATCCATTTTCCAAACCGCTTATCCCTCATGGGGTCGCGGGGGGTGCTGGTGCCTATCTCCAGCGTTATATATATATATATATATATATATATATATAATTTTTTTTTTTTTTTTTTTTTTTTAAACGGCCTAAAATTAAAAATATACTTATTAGAGACTGCCACTCTTTGCAACCGATTAGTTCTTCTGATTCAATAAAACTTGATGAGACACTAAACTTAGTGTCTTAAAAACATTATTATTAGGGGAATAAAGCTACAGTGCCTCGCAGAAGTATTCCCAGTTGGTCTTTTACATAAAATCCCAATAAAAATTCATTGAACTTTGTGGTTGTAATGGGGTGCATGTAAGAACGTAAGGGGGGGGGGGGGGGGGGGGGGTGGTGAATACTTTTGCAACCACTATATGTGGCTCCATTTATTCTGTGCGCTGAAAAATAATTTCCTTTCTGCATTTGTACTGTGTGTTCGTGGTGATTCTTGTTTTTCCTGTATTTGCATACTTATCTCAAGTGTTGCTTTATTAGGAACGTTTTTTTTAATCGCTTGTCTGTGACTTTTTGTTTCTACAGGGAGGAGCTGAGGCCAAAACTCTGACCCATAAACAATGTATAATTATTGATGCGGGGCTGGAGACGATCAAGGTGGGTGCACCAAATGCTCCTGATTCAGAAAAAGTCCGCTGCATCTACACTTTTATTACACTGAAAAGAAATTATTTTAATATGATTATTTAACACCATAAAATTATTTGATATTCAAACTTTCTGGGAAAAGATGAGGAAATGTCTTGTTTAAAGTGTTCTAATGAGCAAAGCTTCAGATCAAATGGATAACAGCTGGACGTACAGACACAGAGATGCTCCAGCGGTTTGATCCAGGGAGCGAGGAACTCGTTCTCTGCCTGAGATTTGTAGTTTCAGGGCCTGAACGTGACGCATGAAGCGCTTTACAGACGGGTGGTTAGTCAACAGACTGCACCTGTCTGAAGGGAGACAGGTGTGGACGTGATGTCACTGAGAGGAGTCCATGCCGTCATCGGGTCTCCCACAATATGACTCCTATCAATCTGAATTAAATTCTGCCAATGCATTAATGCATCTGCAAGGCCTCCTTTTGCTTGGTTTAACTCCTTTTATCTGACCGTAGGATGCTCAGGAAACTACAGGTGTTGGTCATATAATTAGAATATCATCAAAAAGTAGATTTATTTTCAGTAAATCCATTCAAAAAGTGTAACTTTTATATCATATTCATTCATTACACACAGACTGGTATATTTCAAGTGTTTAATTCTTTAAATATTTATTTATTTATTTTTTTAAGAAAAACCCCAAATGTAGTGGCTCAGAAAATTAGAATATTAAACATATTAAGATCCAAACAAACAAAATTCTGAGTCAAACACCCACACTACAAAATAGAAGTATTTTTCCTTGATTAGAGCAGGTAAATAAGACTATTTGCCAATGGAATAAGATTTTTGCAATTAAAATAGGAACAATTCATCTCTACCATCTTATTTCAAATGCAGTATATCTAATTATCTTATTTCAGGGGTACAAATACTAATTCCATTGGCAAATAATCTTATTTACCTGCTAAAATGGGCAAATACATTAATTTCAAGAAGATTTAACTTATTTTTAGTTCTCTTATTGCAGTGCACACTCCCATTATCCCCGTTTCAGACATGCCAGGTCCTTTTTTCCTTCTTTTGGTTGTAAAAAAGACTCTTTTTCTTCCTTTGTTGCTTTTCAGCAATACTTCCACGCTGGAGGAAACGGGCTGAAGAAAGCATTCGTTGAGAAAAGTCCTGAGCTGGCGTCGCTGCGCTACGCCCTGTCGCTGTACTCCCAGAGCACCGACGCTCTCATCAAAACCTTCGTCACAACGCAGCACTCCCAGGGTGAGGCTCAGACACACTGAGGCCGGTTAGATGCTTTATACGGCTCTGTCTCGTTTAAACATTTCCTGTCTCTGTCATCGTCTCAGTGCACGACGGGATGGGCATCAGAATCACCGGCAGTGAGAAGATTAAACCTGACAGGGGTAAATCCTCTAAGCGTGACGCATCTGAATGTTGGACATCAGTGAAAACGAACCGCAGCTTTCTGAGATCTGCCTGGGTTTACTGAAAATAAACCACCTCCAGTATCTCTTTAAAGAATTTGGATCAATAGGAGCTAGAATGGCATTTAAATTCCCTTTGGGATCAATAAAATATATTTGAAACTGAATTTGAAGACTGGGACGTCCTCAGCTCTGAAATCTCTGCAGATTTATTCAGACTCTTATTTTTAAAAGGACAATAGTGTTTAGAGTTCAGAAATACCTGTTTTCTGTCATTGCTGCTTTAAAGCGAAGGCTGTAAATTAAGAAATTATCGCTTTATATAAAAAAAAGATTGACAACATATTACGTCGGTGGTGTTATTTAGTTGTCACCATTGTTACTATGAACTTATGAAGGGACCAAAGGACTTTTTAAAATGTTTAAAGCCCAGAGTGGAAACTAAAGCTGTGATAAAACCACGTTAAGAAAGTATTGGTGCTTCAGACCTCGTTAAGGCGACGTCACTCATGTTAATGTGTTGGCTGCCGTACAGGCTCGGGGGTGGAGAAGCCGATCGGAGAGGCCGTGCTGCAGATCGACATGCTGCTGGGGAAGGAGCGCAAGATCAGCATCAGGGGTGAGAATTTAAACCGCCGAAACCTTAAAGTTGTTCACTGAACTGAATAAGAACACGTGAAGCTCCTCTGACACGAAGAAAGCAGCAACGACGGCCTGAATGGCAATTTAAAAAATGAAATCAAAACGATTCCAGCTTTGTGTCACTCTGCTGTGGAGACAATCATGGTTCGGCATAACGAAGCCGTTTTCCTGGAGTCAGCATTAGAAATGTGTAAATTAATAGTGATTTAAAGTTAAAAAAAAAGAACACAAGCCTATTTACATAACAATGTGAGTTATTATATGCATGATAGTACAGAAAATGAGCATGTCGGGTCTGGCTGTGGCTGAGGAAGTTTAACAGAGGAGCCAAACAACACCAGGGCCTCAGCAGGAGGTGGGAGGGGGAAATGCTTCAGCGGCACCAAACGATGTTCACGAGTTAAAGGAGCGAAACTTTGGTGCAGCGATACCCAGCAGATAGGCCGGTATCTTCATGAGGTTTTCCTGAGAGGCTGCACTCCTGAAATCCCCCCCTCAGGAGTGCTTTAAGCAAAGTGCTGAGGCTGCACCGTCTGGCCAAATCCTAATCTGTAATCCTAATTTCTTTTTTTTCCCACTGGCCTGCTGCGTTTTAAAGGTGGTTTAAATGCAGCAATAAGAAGACATGATCAGAGCGGCTTAGGTGAGAGGGAGGGGTTTCCTTGTATGTGTCTGGGAGGTCCAGCATGTTCACTCCTCCATCGGGTTTTAAAGAGTCTTTAAACTGGTGTGGTTAAAACCTTCAGAGTTCAGGTTAATAACTCTGTCACTCAGCGTGAGCTTGAATTAGATCCTCTCCAGGCTAAACTACTCAATATGTGATCGGGGGGGGGGGGGGCTTCCTGGATGCCCCTTTGGTCCCACAGGGAGAAGACCCCTACGTATCCCTACTGACCTGGAAATGCTTTGGGATTCCTCTGAATTGTTGGGAAGCGGGACATCTTACCAATGTAGAGTATGTGAGGATGGATAGATGAATATATGCTGAGATTTTCTGGAATTATAACTAGTGTTGCACCGATAGCGATACCAGTATGTGGGGGGGGGGGCTCCGATCCAGCACTAAAATGGTGGTATCAGTATCAGCGAGCACCAACAAATAGGCACCGATATCATTTTAATGTTTGTATGTCACGTGAACGCAGGGTTTAAAAGAGATTATTAAATTATTAATGTAATTTTACTGTCTTACTGTTGCACTACTATTATACATGTTATAATTTCACCAATGTTGCACTATTTTGGCCTTTGAGAGCCAAAAGCTTATTTAAATACTGTCACCCATTCCAGGTAGGCAATAAAAGGTTCTACTACCCTAAGTAGTATGCAGTTCTTCATATATAGACACACACACACACACACTGCAAAAATGGATCTAAAAATAAGTTAAATGTTCTTAAAGTTAGTGCATTTGTCCTGGATTTAAGCAGGTAAAAAAGATGATTTGCCAATGGAATGAGATTTTTGCATTTAAAATAGGAACAACTCATCTCCATCATCTTATTTCAAGTGCAGGATGTCTAATTATCTTATTTTAGGGGTTAAAATACTCATTCCATTGGCAGATAATCTTATTTACCTGCTCAAATCAAGGACAAATACACTAACTTTAAGAACATTTTACTTATTTTTAGATCCATTTTTGCAGTGCACATCAATTTCAAACAGATGGTATCGGCTAATACAGCACAGCCAGGTATCGGTTAAAATAGCATCAACGCAACACTAATTATAAGTGGGAAGCGCTTCCTCTGAACCGATCTCTAAATGCTAAATTTTCTCCCTGTTGCTCATGTTCTGCTTCTCTTCTCTCCTCTCTGCCCGCCCAGTAATCGCGGTCAACGACATGAAGTGGCAGACGTCTGGGATGTTTCGGCCCTTCGTTGAGGTCTCCATGGTGGGTCCCTTTCTGGCCGACAAGAAGCGCAAGTTCACCACGAAATCCAAGAACAACAGCTGGACGGCAAAGTTCAACGAGACGTTCCAGTTGTGAGTTGGAAACCTTGAAGGCTCCGTCCACGCAGCTGCATTCATGACTGCGTCGCGTTATTTATTCCCCCTCCTCTGGTCCGCAGCACCTTAGGCAAGGAGTCCCCGGACTGCTACGAGCTCCAGGTGGCGGTGAAGGACTACTGCTTCGGCCGGGCGGACCGAGTCGTCGGCATGGCGGTGGTCCAGCTGCGAGACGTGGCCGACAGGAGGAGCTGCGTGTGCTGGTGTCCTCTGGGGCCGCGCATCAAAACCGACGAGACCGGCATGACGGTGATGCGCATCCTGTCCCAGCGGACGGCTGACGAGGTGGCCAAAGAGTTCGTGAAGCTGAAGTCTGAGATTCGCCCAGCGGAGGAGGGCAGATGAGCCGCGGCTCTGGATCCGCACCCAAAGCTCCTAAAGCGGGGAACGTGTTGACGACCGACGCCGTCGTTACCTTCGCTGAATAGTTAAGAGTTACTGAGGAAGAATTCAACTCGATACTCATGAAATATAACAAACCAAGTGAATGGGTTACAGAAGAAGAGGAACCTGGATGCAAATCAATCTGATCAACTACAAATTCTGGATTTGTGCCAGCTGGCGGTAGGAGGTTATACCTTTAAGGGGAAAATAACCTGAACAGCAGGTCTGTTTGATAAAAGGTAACTATTACTACTCTTGAGGCCTTAAGAGTCCTCATAAAAATCTCGTGTGCCATCAGTACCACCACCTATTGTGGCTCTGGACTCTAACATAAGACGGGTTAAAACCAGAAAACTGCTCCTGAATTAGTCTGAGTCCAGCAGCAAACTTTCACCTGTCGGGTTTAAGCCAGACTTTTTACAGCTTAGAGGCACCGATCAACACTCGTAGCACCAGATGTGTCTTATGTAGAGCCGGCGTTTTAATCCAGCGTGCAGGACGGCAGCGCGTGATCTCTATTCGCTGTCGCTTTTAAGCGTTGAGCGGGAGGTGACTGGTGCAAAATCACGTCATGTTGTAGCAAGTTGTCATTCGTGATGAAGCCTTAAACAGAGACGGCGCGCTGCCCGGTCGGCTCGCTTTCATTTTAAAGGAGGATTTCTGTGATTGCTCAGTAAACCGGTTAAGTTTTTAAATTAGAAACAAAGCTGCGCTGACCCACCATTAACTGAGATTTTACTTTTTTTTTAGCTTCGCTTTTTTATCACTGTTAAATCAAACCAACCAAACTTACCGGAAGACGATTATTGGGTATTCTTTTTTTTTTTCTTTTCACCACATTTAAATGTTTTTACAAGATGGTTAGGAATAATTTAGATGTTGCAACCTGTGGTCGTGCGGCCTCGTACTTCTGGAAACTTTTCCACTTCCTGTTTAGCGTTCCTGTAACCCAACCTGCAGCACCGACCGAACCGACTGAGGTGCATCCGGTAGATCTGCGCTCCTGAGTGCTGACCACGTGCCAAGGAAGGCGAGTGTTCAGCGAGTCCGTCCTCTCAGTTTGTGGATGCTGTCACAGACAAATGTGGCCTTTCTAGAAATCCCATGTTTCGCTACCGGTTTTCCAAAACCCATTTAACGACAGCCTTTAATAAAAACTATATATATATTTAAAAAAAACAGTCTGCAGTGAGATGAAGACCTAAGGGGGATGTTTTGCGTCGGCCACATCTGAGAGCTGAACACTCGCTCTCTGCTCAGAACAAAACTGTAAAAATAGAAAAGTCTAAGACTAGAGCATGTATTTATTGTACACAAAATCCACTAGATTTGTGACTTTTTTTTTCTAAATGTATGTATGTACTGTGAATTTGGGTCAATATATGTAATTATAAATATCCTAATGTGACATATGTTGAATATACTTGTAACAATATTTTGTACATAAAATATTTATGAATCATGACAGTAGTCCTGTTTGTTTTCTGCTTGGACCTGAAAACCACACGTTAGCAAACATAACATTTTATTCCTCTGTCTATAATCATTTTGCTACCATAGAGCTTGCAGACGTTTCCCTGCGTAGTTTTTCCTGCAGCCATTTTGCTCTTATAGGTATATTTTCAGTATTGTTGCACTTGTTGAACTCACAGGTGAATGCTGTCTGTTATACACTGCAAAAATGGATCTAAAAATAAGTAAAATGTTCTTAAAGTTAGTGTATTTGTCCTTGATTTGAGCCGGTAAATAAGATTATCTGCCAATGGAGTGAGTATTTTAACCCCTAAAATAAGATAATTAGACATCCTGCACTTGAAATAAGATGATGGAGATGAGTTGTTCCTATTTTAAGTGCAAAAATCTTATTCCATTGGCAAATCATCTTATTTACCTGCTCAAATCAAGGAAATCAAGGACAAATACAATAATTTTAAGAACATTTAACTTATTTTTAGTTCAGTTTTTGCAGTGTAATGTCTGTCTTATCGTTTTTAACAAGAAAGGAACAAGTCGAGCACTACAGTACAGTCTGTACATATAGTGTAACAGGTTACTATGTTTTGGTATTTTTTTGCAAATATTTATCCAAGGTGGGCTTTCTTTTGTGTGGTAAAATTACAAATCTGAGGAATATAACCCTAGGCTACTGAAAAAGCTTCCTGTGAAGTTAAATGAAATAACTTTTTGTGTATCCAGTAGGTTTTGTGAAAGTAACCTCTAAGTTCTAGGAAACTTAAGCTATAAATTAATGAAAAATAACATGTAAGTTTGGGAAAGAAGCTTGTATGTTCAGGGAGACTAACGCTTAAACATATGGAAGTAACTTGTACATTTTGTAAATTAGTTTTAGTTTAAAAAAAAGTCCTGTAGGCTCCAGTAAGATAAGCTGTCTGTCGAATAAGTAACCTGTGACTTCTTTAAATGTAACTTTTAAGTACTGAGTAAATTCCAAGAAAGTTTCCTAGAAGTTTCAGGAAATTAACTTGTAGGTGCTAGCCAGTCCTGGTTAGTATAACCTTTCAGTTTTGTGAAAATAATCTGAAAAATAGGAAAGTAAACTCTGATTAATTAGGATAACCTGCAAGTACAAAAGTTTTCCCCATAAGTTCAAGAATAATAACCTGCAAGTTCTGTAAATTAACCAGGCCACTGGTTAACACAGGTAAGTAATGTAAAGTCACAGGAAAGTAACCAGTGACATAATAAATAATTAAGGGAATGAAACTGTTAGGGGGAAATGACATTGTAGGAGCATATTGCATCTTAAGCAGATAAAGAAGGAAAATGTATTTAGGATTTCGTGATCAGTTCCCAACTCTGCAGAATTCTGGGATAATCAGATTCTGTAACACAGAACTTGATAGCAAGTTTTGTCACCAAGATGATTACAAACACGAACTTGTTAACATGCATATGTGTAAATAAGCTAAAAAAAAAAAAAGCATTTCAACTCAGCACCTTATGTCAGAGGCCAGTGATTTTTTTTGTCCTGAAATGTAAGAAAAGCCACATCCTAACACTTTATCTTGAATTAATTACACAGTCACATTTCCATAGATAGATAGATAGATAGATAGATAGATAGATAGATAGATAAAGGGAACACTTAAACAAGACAATGTAAATCCAAATCAATCACACTTCTGTGAAATCAAACTGTCCACTTCAGAAGCAACACTGATTGATAATCACTCTCACCTGTTGCTGTGCAGCTGGAAAACACAGCAGGTGGAAACTAGAGGCTGTTAGCTAAATACCTCCAATAAAGGAGTTGTTCTGCTCATCCAGGATGGCACATCAATGCCAGCTGTGGCTAGAAGGTTTGCTGATGGAGAGGTGATAGAAGAAGTAATGGATATGAAGAACTTGGTTTGTATTAATGATGGGAGTGGTACCAGAATTAATATTAGGAATGGGTCAGAATCAGCAATAGATATTACATTAGTATCTAAAAATATTGCAGGAATCAGTAATTGGAAAGTTTTAAAAGATTCAACCATAGGTAGTGACCATTATCCAATACTAATAAAAGTGGGTTGTGAGACAAGACAAAATTATATTGAAGGTAGAGAAAGATGGGTTTTTGCAAATGCTGATTGGGAAAAATATAAGAGAATTAGTGATGAAGAAATGCAAAAGGTTGATATTAATTTTGATGTAGATAATATAAATGCCTCTGTTTGTGAAGCTATATTAGGTGCAGCTAGACAATCTATACAAAGGAAAAAAGGAAGCGGGAAGAAGAAAATAGTACCGTGGTGGACAAAAGAATGTGACTTTGCTATTAAATCTCGAAATAAAGCGTTTCGAATGTTAAAGAAAAATCAAAATTTTCAGTATTTTATTGAATATAAAAGGTTGCAAGCTCTAGTCAAAAGAACTGTTAAATATGCAAAAAGGGTTTACTGGCAATCGTTTTGTGAGTCGGTTGGTAGAGAAACAAAAATTTCAAATATCTGGGGAATGATAAAAAGAATGAATGGAATTAAGAGAGAATATGGATATCCAGTTCTGAAGGATGGGGATATATGTGCTGTGACAGAGGAGGAGAAAGCAAATATGTTAGTGGAGAAGTTTGCTAAAATTCATAGCTCAAATAATTTAACTGAAAAAGAAATAAAAGCAAGAGAAGGTACAATTAATGATAACAGGCAATTGTTAATTAAAAATATAAATAGTAATGACTTATTAAATCTTCCATTTTCTTTTGTAGAGCTTAAGAATGCTTTAGGGAAATCAAAAAATTCTTCTCCAGGTAAAGATCAAATTTCATATATAATGATAAATCAGTTAAGTAATTCATCTAAAAGGATTTTATTGGATTTTTATAATAAGATTTGGGAAGTGGGTCATTTACCTAAAGTTTGGAAGGAGGCAATTATTGTTCCTATTTTAAAACCAGGTAAAGAAAGATCAAATCCAGGGAGTTATAGGCCAATTGCATTAACATCGCATTTATGTAAAGTAATGGAAAGAATGATAAATGAACGGATGACTTATTTTGTTGAAAAGATAGGGTATTTATCTAAGTTTCAAAGTGGTTTCAGGAAAGGTAGAAATACAATGGATTCTATTTTGTTATTGGAACATGAAATAAGAAAGGCACAAGTTAATAAAGAGAGTGTGATAGCTGTATTCTTTGACATCGAAAAAGCTTACGACATGATGTGGAAAGAAGGATTTTTGATAAAATTAAAGAAGATGGGAATTGGGGGTTCAATGTTTAATTGGATAAATGATTTTCTCAATAATAGATCAATACAAGTAAGAATAGGAAATCAATTATCAGAAAATCTTTATGTTGAAAATGGTATTCCTCAAGGAAGTATAGTTAGTCCATTATTTTTTTCTATTATGATTAATGATATGTTTGAGGATGTGGAAAATAAAATGGGTGTTTCATTATTTGCTGATGATGGAGCAATTTGGAAGAGGGGTAAAAATATAAGTTTCATCATTAAAAAAGTTCAAGAAGCCATTAATAAAATAGAAGATTGGTCTTTTAGATGGGGATTCAAGATTTCTGTAGATAAAACAAAGATTTTGTTTTTTACAAGGAAAAAAGTTTCTGAAGAATTAAAGTTACAAATTTATAAATATGATTTGGAAAGGGTAAAACAATTTAAATTTTTGGGTATATGGTTGGATGAAAGGCTTACTTGGAAAGTTCATATTGAGAAGATGATCGATAAATGCAAAAGAGTTATAAATGTTATGAGATGTTTGGTTGGGAATGAATGGGGAGCTGAGAGGAAGGCATTGAAATCAATTTATATAGGATTAATTAGGTCTGTTTTTGATTATGGATGTATAGCTTTTGGTTCAGCATCATTTTCATTACTTAAAAAATTGGATATTGTTCAGTATCAAGCTTTGAGATTATGCACAGGGGCCATAAGAACTACACCAACTTCAGCATTACAAGTAGAAATGGGAGAAATGCCACTAAAGTTGAAGAGATTACAATTACTTTCCACTTACTGGTTTCAGTTAAAAAATCATTGTGAAAATCATCCATGTCAAGAAATTTTAAAACCAAGTTGGGAAAAAGGGAAGAAGAAATTAAATTCTTTTGGGTGGATAGCAGATTCTAATATAATAGATCTTGAATTATCTCAAATAAATGGCAGTAGAACAGTTATTAGATCAATACTTCATCCATCTATCCTACCTGAAATTGATGTAGATTTAAGATTGTTGTATAAACGGAAAAATAAACAGGATATTTTAGATTCAAATATGGTTGAGCAATATATAGATAAAGAATATTATGGATATGTAAAAATTTATACAGATGCTTCAAAAGATTCAAATAATAGGAATGGTGTTTCGTTTGTAGTTCCAGAATTTAATTTTAAATCAGGTAAAAGAATTAGTAATGAAGTTTCAGTTTACACAGGAGAAATGTTTGGCATCATGTTAGCATTAGAATGGATTGAAGAAATTAGACCATTAAGAAGTGTAATTTGTTCAGATTCTAGTTCAACATTATATTAATTTAAAAACAATCATTCAGATAGCAGACCGGATTTATTGGTAGAAATTCAGCAACTATTATTCAGAATTCAAGCAATGGGATTAACTGTTTCTTTTATATGGATTCCTTCTCATATAGGAATAAAAGGGAATGAGATGGCAGATAAATATGCAAAAAGAGCAAGTAAATACAGTTTAATTGATATAATAATTCCATTTAGTAAAGGTGAAATAAAATCAGTAATTAAGAAAAGGATTAGAGCAAGGTGGCAGAAACAGTGGGAAGAAGAAAGAACTGGAAGATGGTTTTATAATATTCAAAGAAAAGTAGGATTAATGAGGATGACATCAAGGAATAGAAGGGAAGAAACAGTAATGTCAAGATTACGTTTTGGACATACAGGGTTAAATAGCACATTATTTAAAATGGGGATTCATGATACAGGAAAGTGTGATTTTTGTTTTGTTGAAGAAACAGTGGAGCACGTTATATTATTTTGTAGTAAATATCATATTGAGAGAAATGAATTGGTAAATAGATTACAAAACAGTAAATTAAAGTTAAACATAAAATATCTTTTAGATATGAACACCAAATCAGAGGGTTATTCTTTATTATTAAGATATCTTAAAAAGACTAATTTGATAAAACGGATTTAGTTATTTATTTATTTATTTATTTATTTTTTATTTTATTATTTTTATTATTTATAGTAGTAGGATATTAGAGTAGGTCATCCCGATTCACACTCCATTTCAGTTGGTGGCGGTAATGCACCAAAAGTTGTTTGCCAACCGCCATAAAACAATAGAAGAAGAAGAAGAAGAAGAAGAAGAAGGTTTGCTGTGTCTGTCAGCGTAATGTAGAGGATGGAGGGGCTACCAGGAGACAGGCCGGTACATCAGGAGACGTGGAGGAGGCTGTAGGAGGGCAACAACCCTGAAGCAGGACCGCTACCTCCACCATGCAAGGAGGAACACGGCCAGAACCCTGCAGAATGACCTCCAGCAGGCCACAGGTGTGCATGTGTCTGAGGGTGGTATGAGGGTCTGACGTCCACAGGTGGGGTTATGTTTACAGCCCAACACCATGCTAGGGCTGAACGATTTTGGAAAATAATTTAATTGCGATTTTTTTTTCTTTTCTTTTTTTCTGTTTAATTTATCATGTCTTTTTAAACATATACAAACAACAAATCAATTTATTTCCTCACTGTGCAGATTAGTTGCTAAAAGACCCGCAGCATCTAAACTCGGAGCAGAAATTATCGCGTTCTGCCTACAATATATTTCAACCAAAATTGCAATTTTGACTTTTCTCTGCATTAACCACAAGCAACAAAAACGGCCTCTAGATAAAGATGTCTGTAAACAAGGACGTTTTAAAACAAGAACTTTAAATGTTTCTCTTAATCAGAATATTATTCAAGGGAACAGCTTTTAGTTGATTTGGACATCAATCCTTGTTGAACATAAAGTGCAACCAACAAGCAAGTCTATGTATTAAACTGATTGACCTGTACTTAATGCTATGTATGATTATATAAACTCTAAAACAAGTAATAAAATTAGATTATCTCACTGCTGCAACTGTCTTCCCTTCCATGTGGAGGCAAACCCACTTTAAACATTTTACCAACACCTAATGGACGTGTATAATTCACTAATTGTTACATAGCCAAAAATTGCAGACTCTGCGATTTGGAAATTGCGTTATTTTAAATCGCAATTATATTGAAAATGCGAGTAATTGTTCAGCCCTACACCATGCAGGACGTTGGGCATTTGCCAGATAACACCAAGATCGGATAATTCTCCACTGGCGCCCTGAGCTCTTCACAGATGAAAGCAGGTTCACACTGAGCACATGTGACAGGGTCTGGAGACGCTGTGGAGAACGTTCTGCTGCTGCAACATCCTCCAGAGCACATGTGTCACACTCAAGGCCTGCGGGCCAAATCTGGCTCATCAAGAGCCAAAAAA
This sequence comes from Fundulus heteroclitus, assembly GCF_011125445.2. NCBI lineage: Eukaryota > Metazoa > Chordata > Actinopteri > Cyprinodontiformes > Fundulidae > Fundulus > Fundulus heteroclitus. The sequence goes on from NC_046372.1 coordinate 26,158,402, forward strand.
AATAATATATGTCATAAAGTAGAGGTGTATATCCTTTTAAAGTGTATAAAGTGGCTAAAACTGTGCCCCCTATAATAAATGTTTATTTTAACTGTGTAGTAACAGCATCCTGCCACTAGATGTCACTTTTCTCATAAACGCGGTAAAACAACCCAGAAATGCCCAAAAATTTAATTTAAAGTTTAAAGTGTAACTCACCCCAATATCAACCTATGTTTCCAGATAAACTGGGCCTAAGGTGCTACTTTTATTTTACTGTGCATTTTTATATTTCTATGTGAAGTGAAATTAAAATTCTGAAATGAAAAGTATCAATTATTCACGTGTAACCGGCCCTTTTAATGACTTCATGATGCCAAAGTGGCCCCATATAGAAATGAGTCTGACAGCCCTGCTCCAGAGTGACCTGCCTTTCCCCCACACCTGGATCCAACTGAGCCCATCTGAGGCATCATTCGATATTCATCTTTGTTTGTTTTGTCCTGATCTAACACCACTTGTATAACACTAATGAGCCCAAAGCGTTTCATGTCACAATCACCCTTTCACAGCTGATGGTGGGGAGCTACTTTTAGCCGCAGCTGCCCTGGGGGAGAAGTGAGGCTGCCAGACATTCGGCGGCACCGGGCCCTGGATGGTTGCAGCGGGGAGTTGGAACCGGTTGCAGGATGAACTTCCAGCTCCTGCGCCACTGTTGACCTCAGCATCTGTGGCCTACCGCTTCATGGCTGAGATGCTGTAGATCCCAACTGCTTCCACTTTATTATAACTCCACTGACAGCTGCATACGTTTGGCAATATGGTAAATATACAGTTGAACTAGTAGAGTGTCTTTGTCACATTAACAATGATTGGTTAAGGTACAGTGTGTAGGTCTACTTGTTAGTTTTCGATCCAGAGTACATTTTTGGTCAAAAAATATTGTAAGGTAAACGCCATGTGACTGGAGAAATTAATTGCAGTCACAATAGATGCCAGACAGTACCTCAGCAAATTAGAGGAAGGGTTATAGGACTTTATTGGACAGCATTTTTCTTCTAATGGAAGTGCGGTGAGAGCAAAAGACTAAAAGTTATTTGGTTTTTGTTCAGCAATGATTTGAACTCCCAGTTTTGGTCTGTGAGGCAGACACCCCGTCTACTTTTAAAACTAATCTTAAAACTTTCCTTTGTGACAAAGCTTCTAGTCAGAGTGGCTCATGTTACCCTGATCTACCTCTATAGTTATGCTGCTATAGGCTTAGGCTGCAGGAGGACATCAGGGTCTATTTCTCTCTCTGCTGAGTTCTCCTACTGCTCTCCAATCTGCATTGTTTGTTGTTATTTCAGCTTTTAACTTGTTGTTCTCTGTCATTTTTTCGTCATAGAAGGTACACCTGGTCTGGTGTTCTGTTAGCTGTGACATTTTCCAGGGAGCCAGATAATCTGCTATCACCATCTAACATAGAAAGTACTCCTGGGTCAATGTGAGCTTCTGTGCTTTCTGTGTCTCTGCTCTGTCTTCTCTAACATAGAAAGTACTCCTGGGTCAATGTGAGCTTCTGTGCTTTCTGTGTCTCTGCTCTGTCTTCTCTAAGCCCCAGTGGGTGGAGGCAGATGAGCGTTCACACTGAGCCTGGTTCTGGTTCTGCTGGAGGTTCTCCTCCCTGTTAAAGGGGAGTTTTCCTCTCCACTGTCGCCTCATGCATGCTCAGTATGAGGGATTGCTGCAAAGCCATCAACAATGCAGACGACTGTCCACTGTGGCTCTACGCTCTTTCAGGAGGAGTGAATGCTGCTTGGAGAGACTTGATGCAACCTGCTGGGTTTCCTTAGAGAGGAAACTTTCTCACCAACCTGGAGGATCTGATGGAGTCTGACTTTGGAAAGAACCTTGAGATGACGTGTGTCATGAATTGGTGCTATATAAATAAACTTTAATTCAAACAACTTCCAACCAGTATTTTATTTTTTTTTTATTTAGGTACAGTATGAACATCTGAAACACACTTCAATTGGAAGCCACACAATAAACAGCAGACAGTGACCAATTAAGACTTAAATTAAATCTTAACATAAACAAGTGTCCAGGTAAGCCAATATATTGGGGAGTTTGGAATAAGATAGAAACAGTCATAATGCAGAGAGGAAAGAGAACTTCTTCCAGCTCCCAGTCTACATTCAGCAAATATCTGTTGACGTAAACACTGAAATAAGATCCAATTACATCTCAAAGACAGTGAATGAATGTATAATACTGCTGATTAAAAATAAAATATCTGCCAACATTGCATCAATACAAGATTATTTTTCTCATATTGATTACCTTCAATATTTACAGAAATGTTTGAAGTTGTGTTAGTTACATGTAAAGAAGAGAAAGACGTGCCTTTAAGCAGGGCACCAGGAATGGTTAACATCCACATGTACCTGTGAGTATAGAAACACCCGTTTCTTTTGGGTTTTCTGCTACATAATTCCAGAAAACATCAGCAAATGGTCACAGACCAGTTCAAAACAGGATAACATTTCATGTACAGAACATTTAATACAAGATGTAAGCATCTGTTCATCAGACAGGTCTCTCATAGAAAGGAGATCTTGCATCTGGACAAGAATAACTGTATAAATAAAGGTTAAATTAAAAAAAAAAAAAAATCTTTCTGGCATTTTTGGTCCGAGTATTGTTGCCGTTTTACGTGGACAATTACCAAACTTTGTACAAACTTGAGAAATTCTAGTGCTTCTTTTGTTTCACTGCAAAATATCAATAAATCACTTCTTATGCTGCTCACGATAAAAAAAAATTGGAAAAAAATATTTATCTTCTACATAGAAAACATATTTAGTCGGTCTATAATTTTTAGATATTCTCCATAAATTTATATTTATATCCACTTTTACATCAAGTCAAATAACACAACAATGACATTGGTTGATTTAAAACCTAAAAATAAATTCAAAGATTTCAGAAAATGGGCAAACAAGATGATTAAACTGTTGATGAATATTCAACCATAATCAGTTGTCAAATACATATTCGTAGTTTTTATGTGTTATATAAAACTAATAAATTAATTAAACAAAAAATATATATACTGTATGTTCAAAAATGTGTCAAGAATTAATTAAACACATGATTAAATCTTCAAATGTGGAAACCAATACTTAAAGCGAGAATTAACTGCCTTTTAAAATCATGCAGAATTATTTCCGATGTTTATACCCACGGATTCTTGCAGGCTACATGTTTATTTATTTATTATATGCATTTTAGCCTTCATATATTTGTCACATACACAAATATTTATTGAATGACTTATTCATCATCTGAACTGTTGCACTACTGGGCCTTGATGATAAGTAGGAATGTAACGTTCAGGTATTTGCACCAAAGCGCCATGCTACGCTCTCTGGAACGCGCCGTAAATAAAAGTAAGTGCTGCTGGTGACCGCTGGGATGTTCACACGGTGGACATTTATGGATTCTTCCGTTTATATTGAACAGATTAAACACAATTTGTCAGCCTGTTTGCAAACACAGCAACATTAGAACTGCTTGGTTCTTTTTTATCGTTTTAATTTTGTGTTCAGGCTTTTTTATTATACGCTGTGACTGCAGCTGACTGTAACTGCAGAGTACTATGGTCGTACTTTATAAATAATGCTGATATGGTATGGTAGTATTGACAGTGTGCAGGGGGCCTCTGTAATCCCACATTCTTGGTTTAAAATCTGCCGTTTGCAAATGTTTCAGGGGCCCGGGGATACGGTGGTAGCGGTGGCCAGCAAAGGGCGACTATATGGTAAAATATATAAAAATCTCACTTTGAAGCAGCTGCAATTAACATCAGAAAATGTGCAGATATATTCAATCAATTAGAATATGCATTTCTGAGAGGCTTTTTGACAGATCAAAATTACCTTTTGGAAAAGAAAAACACATAATTTTGATTGAGCTAACATTTCTGCATGAAACATTTTGCTTTTTTATTGGACTGATGCAATATTTCAATCTTAAATGCTTTCTTTTTATTAGCTGGAGTTGGGGGGGGGGCTAATTAGTTGAAATAATGGCTTCAAAACATCATCAGCATGTGTTGATCTATATAACGTGTTTCCCTTAGGGAACTGAGTTACTGAAATAAATATACTTTTCAAAAATATTCAAATTTATTGAATATGTATAAACCTAATAGATACTAAATTAACCAAGTGCCTAATTTAGAGCCAAATGAACAGTAAATGTAAAGATTTTATTATTAAGGGAAGGTTTTCTGATTTGATTTGGCATTCTTTAAACAAATTTGTTTATTACATTTTTTCTTATAAACAGATATGCCTTTTTGTTAATCAGACAGTAAAGTTTGACATATGGCTTTGTTCAAATTTTACAGCAGAAAAACAATGAAGTTAAATTGCCCACTGGGTCTGAAGCTCATCGTTAGTAAGAATGGTTTGATTTCTTTTTGAGGGGGATATTTTATTTTGTTTAAAATGGGAGAAAAAAGAAACCTAGATAGATATTTTTTGGCTCTTTAATAAGACATTCAAAACAGACCTAGCTGTATCGTTACACCCCCACTAAGAACCCAGAATTAGTGAGCGGCGCGGTCCGGTTTACATCAAGTATGTCAGGCTGTGCTTCTCATTAGCGGCTAAACATCCCTGAACGAGTCAGACGTGCGACTGGCTGTCGTCGCCCGTTAGCGCGTGGCCGCTGGACTTGCCGTTGGTCCTGTTGGCGTGGGCTTCCCGCTGAGACTGCAACTGGTCCGGGAGCAGGACCTCGACGCTGTAACTGACCCGTTTGGCCTGGAAGATGCTGTAGGTGTTGTCAAATCTCAGCACATCTGCGGTCGACAGTGGGCGAAGGATTTTAGAGCGTCGGACTTTGTGCGGTGGCGTCTTCAGATAAGCCGATGGGCTACTCACAGACTCCCGGACGCTCGCAGGTCAGCGATCCGTCCTCAGGTACCAGGTGAGCGTTGTACCGCTGGCTGGGAATGACTTCCTCCATTTCAGACGCCTTCCTCCACTCGCCCTTTTTCGTCTTCAGAAACACCCCAAAACCAACGTCTGCACCCTCACAGGCAAACTGCCACCTGAAAGAACCAAAGGTGACAAAAACACTAAAACATTGATAATAATCTTTATGGTCATTGCAACATGCATTACAATGAAATGTGTTCTCAGCATTTAACCCATCCCCTTGGGGACCCTTAATCTGGAGTTAAGGGTCTTGCTCAGGAAGCCAGATTGGCAGTCTGTGGGAGTTGAACCCAGAACCTTCAGGTAAACTTTTGACTCCTACTGGATCTATGCCCATACATTATGATGGATGGTGCTCAGAGCCAATTAGCCTCATCTTTGAACTCAAATTCGATGTTACAGAACCGTGCCGCCTACACAGAACCACTTCAAATTTCTTTAACGTTGCCTGATCATCAATGATTTGCAGACAGTGAACGACGGACGTGTGTTTCATCAGACCTCAAATGTCTGTGCTTGAGGAGTAGTTTGATATGCAGCGATCAGGGTATACTGTAACCAGAGAACCGTGACCAGCGCCGCCCAGGTACCGTCATTAACACTTTGCTTTGAAATCTAGGCCAGACGTGTGCAGCTAAACACAAACTGTCCAGTCATGTTTGGAAGGGGAAGGGAAAGTTTCAATAGCACCAACCATAAACCAGATCGTTCTTATACTTTGAGGGTAAATAAAGGAACAGAAGTACAGAAAGTTGTGTCCTCAAGCATCTCAGTAATCCAGGTAGAGAAATAAAAATAAAAATGAGCAGGTCCTCTGGACGGGTTCTTCTTTGTTGAAACGTTTTGTCTCTTCTTTGGACCCGGGGGACTCCACCCTGTTTAACGCCGGGAGCTTTCTCTTCACAGAAATGGCTTCTTTTACTGCTCTCTCAAACTAACGTTCCTCCCTACCCAGGATGAGAACATCTTCATCCCTGAAAGAGTGACCTCTAGTCTGCAGATGACCGCCAACCGCTGAATCTTGGCCTGATGTTGCTGTTCTGTGCTGGAGACCCTCCCGGAGACCCTCCTTTTGGGTCTCCAGGTCCACTTGTCCCCTCTTACAACCATGTGATCGCGAGCAGGACTCAGCTGCCTGGGAACAATTAGCCTCCATCAGAGTACTAACGATGGCCTGATGGTCCTCTTTTGCATGTGAGCAACCAGTTTTGATTGTCACACTTAAACTTGTTGATCCCCTGTGCAAAGGTGCTGCTTGTAAGGCTGAGCTTACCTGCAACTCTATTTATATTCAAGAGAAGAAATACATTAAAAGAATAATAGCAAAAAATTATTTCTAAATAAAATTTTACCAAATAGCTAAGGCATGATTAAAATATCATTTTAAAGTAATGTTTGACTTTTATGTGAAAGCTGCAGTAAACTGCAGTGTTTTTAGTCCTGATTTAAAGGAGCCAGCCGTTTTCAGGCAGTCGATTTCAGGGTTGAGTAGCATGGAAAGTAAATGCCGCTTGCCGCCGTTTAGTTGTCGTCTTGGGAACACTAAGTGATTCAATCTCTGATGGCCTGAGGGAACTACACGACAAGCACTGAAAGAACGTTCAGGGCTTTATGAGACCATGGACGAGGCTTTTAAATCTATCGTTTCACAAAAAGGAGCCAGTGCAGTGATTCAAAGACTCCTGAGATATCATCAGACACTTTCCTGATGCTAATCCAGAGAACGGCAGCCCTTTTGGGATGAGGACTGTCCTGAAGAAGATATCTCCTGTAGGTTTCTCTGCTGCTACTCTGGCTGTGTTTCAGGCTGTGTTTTGGCTAAATCTATTTTTTTAATGAAAATAATAGATTTTCAGTGACATAAATGACAAAACCTAAGTTGTAAAATCATGCTAAAGTTGTTATCTAATCTATTGACCATTTAAGCTTTCATCCTAACAACCTCCCCCACAGAGACAGAAGATGCGAAATAAAAAAAAACAAAAAAATAAACAATTTAGAGTCTTTTGTGATTAACAACATAGCAGAACGTCACACCATGGAAGTACAGGCAGAAGCAGAGCTGACGAATAAACAGTTTGTGATCCACAAAGACAGTGGAAATCAAAACTCCCCCTCCATGTGAGCTAATTATCGGATTTTTCGGACAATAAGTTTCTCCGGAATATAAGTCGCAACAGTCAAAAAATTAGTCATAAAGAGGAAAAAAACATATCTAAGTCGCATTTATTTAGAAATCTATTTCACACAATCCAAGAATAAAAACTGACATTTAATCAAGTAAGGCAACTTATTCAATTGCACAACTGTATCCACAATCGGCTGAATAATATGAAACATGCGTGGGAGGATGAATGACGTATATTAGCACAACAAGCTAGCAACTTCTACCGGGAAAGTTCTCGTCAGAGCATTTAGGTCTAATTATGCTGAAATTAGACCGTGAGCGTAATGGTGCTACATGCTAAGCTAACAGTACGACGCAGATGTTTCAGAGCAACATAAAGCTCACGTAAATCAGCGAAGTTGTAAAAACACTCAGACAACAGAGCTGCAAGCTAGCGCTAGCTGCTATTAGCTTCACAGACAGCCCAGTAACAGGTTCTGTCACGGTCTGATTCCTTTCGAACTGCACGACGCAGCGCTTCACTGTATGAATGCAGACTGAAACAGTGAAACGTGTGTTTGTTGTTTAGAAGTTAATGTTTTAATACATTTTAAAGTGATGCAAGAGCAGCATATAGTTTTCACAGGCATAGAGAGCCCTCTTGTGGCTATTAGACGGTAATGTTTACTACTTGGTTCATGTTGGTGAGTATGATTTACCATTTAAAATGTATGGCTTATCTATGAAAAAAAGTGAGACTTATAGTCCAAAAAATATGGTATGTTTTACAGAAGAATAGCATGCTGATATTTCTAATGAATTTAGTCTGTGAGATGCAGTTTAAGTGACACAATCCAAGACTCAAACCTTTTGCAGAAGGAATGTAACATTGTCATAAGTAAACATAGTGGTTACCATCTAACCCGCAGCATCGTTTTGCTCTCTGGGATTGTATCAAGGAAAGGCGATAAAAGATTTTTTGTGGCATGCAAAATATACACAATTTAGGGTAAATTGTCCCATTAGTATACTGACCGGAGCACGCAGCCTGGGAACAAGATCTCATAGTCCAGCTGCTGGGACGAACCTCGACTGACGGTCATACAGTACTCATAATCCACTTTGACGTGGTCCCGCACGTAGTAGGAAGGGGGAACTGGCCCGACATGGTTTATCTGCATGAAAATCATAAAAAGTCAAAATACAGGGGATGAAAACATACCAGTTGAAGGTTAAAAAGAAATCGAAGCAAAAGAGGCTTGACTTACGGTGCCATTACAGCTGCTTGTAATTGTTATTCTCTTGTACAAAACCATCTTATTTAGACATTCAGCATACAATATATCACATGAAGCACAAACAGGATCTTTTTTTTCCACATTTTATCTGTTTATTCACACAAACTCAAAACAATAAAATTAGAATAATGTAACAAAATACATAAACCCAGCTTAAGGGACAGGCCTTTGCTTGCCCGACGTGATCTCTGCTTAATGCGTCCTGCAGTGTGACTACAAATATCTAGGAATAAAAGTGTAATCTGGACATGTCCACAGAGAACAGAAAAAGGAAAAATAATAGCAATTTAAAACAAAAAAAAGAGAGACAATAATAAGCAAAGCAGTAGGATCCTTCCAGTGAAGGTTGTTTAGTTTTAAAACACTTTTGTCACACAAGTTGTGCACGACTTGCACCAAACTGAGAAAAAAGAAACAAGAACAAATTTTAAAAAATTACAAAACGCATAAGGCTCGAGATTTTTCAAGTTATTCAAATGTCGAGATTTTAAAGGTTTGCAATTTCTAACCGTGACCATAAGGTCATAAATACTGTAATTAAAGGGGGAAGAGGTTAAACGGCTGCACTATGTTTGGGCCGTAGACCCACGCTGGTTCCATTGTCTCCATATCTTTAGTTAAAGACGTCTTTGTTCTTCATTTTCAGCACCATCTTTGTCATAGAGACTCAGCTGATAAATGTTTCCAATTAAAAATGTGTTTGTTGCCCAGAATATGTTTTCTGCAACATAAATTAGCAACAACCAAAAAGGTAACACTACAATAATAGAGATGTTTTTAATATCATTGCAAATGAAGGGTCCATTATAAAGTCAAACACAGTTTCCCTTCAATCTGAGGCGCTCTTACTTTAAAAGAAGATTAGCGCTTTGATTCCTGGCCCTGATTTCTGTATTTTATCATCATTTATCTTTTATTCTGATTCTAATAAATAAAATTTTGTATTATTTTTTATGCCTAGACCCCTTCCCTAACTGAAACAAACACACTAAAACATACTTAATAATGAAAATAGCAGTTGGGGGAAACAGGCTTAATAATGCACTCTAATAAATTTAAATGTTATTTTTAACAAACCTAAAAGTTAATATAGATTTCCTGTGACCAGATATTTCCTGATAAATGTACACCTTGTGCTGTAACAGCTGCAATCCAGATGTGGAGGCGCAACGTCTGGCCCGTTATCGTGGAAGAACAACGTGAACAGGGGGACAGGTCCCGAGCTAACCCAAATATCCCGGTACAACGTGAAGGACACATCTAGCTAACTAGAGGAGAAGTCACATCAACAAACGGAGAGTAAATTCCAAGACTCCTCTACGCAGTCAAAAATGAATTTGCCTCCGTCAGTTCCTCATCTGTCCAGGGCCAAATGTCTTATCTGAAGAAACAGTGACAAAAAACGGGTCAGTTTTCCAAACGTCTCCTGGAGCCGGACTCCTACAGCAACTTCTAGCGGGTGGCCACTAGTTTAGGCATGGGCCAGTTCCAGTTAGCAGCTTTTAAAAGTGTCAGGTTTAAAAACAGATCCTTGATTTAGTGCCGACATATTTTAGACTACTGGCACATTAAGAATCTGACTCATTTGACGAAGGGCCTGCAGTGTGGATATGTGAGATCTGGAGGAAAACTTATTTTAAATTAAAGGTTCTGGAAACTAAGTAGCCAACATGTAACACTAGACTTGGCCTTGAATTTCAAAGCCTGCATAGAGTAACTCAATACTGCCCCTCCCCCACCCGCTGCTGTACACTGCCTCTCAGCTGGCTTAACACGGCTACTATATGTCCTATTATATTCCACGGCAGTGGTGGTTTGAGCGCCACCCAGCTCTCCCATCGGGGTATTAAACCTAAATTTGGGCGCTCTAATCGGTAGCCTCGCTTCCTAAACAGACCACCAAACTAATTAAACCGTCTATATCTGTTTGTTACACTTGTGCAATTACACAAAGAGCAGAAAGGCGAAAGTTACTAGATCCTGTACTGCATTCTTCTTTTAACGTTTTTGAGTGAAGAACATGAAATTGCAGCATTTTTACTTTAGGTTATCATATATTAAGACCGTCCCGGCCCATGCCTGTAATGGATTGACTAAAGAGAATCTCTGATCTGCCAGGGTGAGTTATATCCACTGATTTTGCTATGTCAGCACTGCGAAGCGGGAAAGCGGTGGCATGAAGCCAAACTGAATAGTCCTGTTACAGAGCAGACAGGAACAGCCTTTTCCTTTGGCTTTGAACAATGTTGATCTGTCCGGTTCATTCATGTGTAACAAGATCATATTAAAACGCTCTAAACAATATCAAAACATTTACTGATCCGGTTACAGGAAAGCCTGGAGACTCCCATTACTTCCCTGGATGGGATATGATTTTACTCCTGTGCAGGAAAATGATTTCTTTGTTCTAGCTGCTCGGTCAGGACAGGTAAATCTGGCGGTTTTAGAGCTTGCATTACACTAATTTTGCAAGTCAAATGTAAATTCACAATATTCCATGGGCAGGGTAAATATTAGCCAGGCTGTGTTTCACTAAAGCAAAGCTGCAAGCTGCTACAGACTAGATGAGCAAAAGATTAAACCAAAGGAGCAATAAGTAAGAAATTTACTGTAAAATTAATCTAAATCATTCTCATTTCTCACCCAGGAGGGAAGTAACGTTTCCTAGAAACAATCAGTTCTCTCCATCAACAGTGTCTTAGTCACATTTATCTCCTTTCAAACCTAGAGGTACCGTCCAGAACTACTTCAGTTCAGACTGCAGCCCGTTTTTACTTCCTGGTTCCTCAGCCAATCATATGAGAGTCCCCAGGGTTCTCAAAACAGAGCGCAGCATTTGGTATTTTATTTTGGCAAAATACCAGCAGCCTGCAAACATGGAAGCCAGTAAGAGAAGCGGACCAGAAATAAAACAGAATAAAACATCATAGACTAAAATTCAGTGGGGATTCACACCAGCAACGGATCGTTGAGGAAACAGCTGTTCTCCATGGCAGGCTGTTGTTCCAATTTGAAACACTAGGTGTCATTGTTACTTATTGCTCCTTTAAATAATGCAAGAGTGAAGATGATAGAAATAATATTCATATCCCGCATTTCCAAAGCAGCCAACTATTTCCACTGCTACTTTGCTTCAGGTCATTTTTCTTCCATCTGTTTAAATCTACAGCAGGGCTGAAAGGCCGAAGTTGGAATCAGACTCGTATCCAGTAACAACATGTTGGAGAAACAACAGCATCTCACGTTTTATCCTCAACATTTTACATCTCGTTAATACAAACTCGTTAATTTTGGATATTTCTGGTAGCAAGTTAATGTTTAAACAACGAAGCCCTAAATAAAGATTCAGCATTGGCATCGCCTTCCCTCTGGGCTCATATTTAGGATCACATTGTTAAAGCCTGTTCTATCCAAATGAGTCAGCAGAACCTATCATTGCGCTCTGAACCAAATACAAAACTAAACAAAAAAAAACGACCCAGACTAGCTAACGTCCTACAGCTTGGATCCAGAGAGGGATGGGGTTGCATCATTGTGTTAAAACCCATTTCCGCTTTGGTGACACAGATGGGAAGACTGTGGCAAGCTAAGGTTGTTTGGTTGGAGCCGCCCACCACAGAGAGTGCTTTCAGCGGCCAGTTTGACTAGAACGGTGCTTTCCATTCACCATTTCACAATAATGAACCAGATATTTTAGAGCAAAACATGGTGCCTTTAAAACCACATCTGTTTAAAATAGCTAGAGCCTATCAGATGTGGTAATGGCACTTGATCTTTATCACATTTTGTCACAGTGGATATATTTTACAGCGGTTTTACGTAACAGACCACTTGCATAAGTGTGAAGTGAAGGGAAAATGTCCAAAAAGGGGTTATATCTGCTTATATATTGGGTCCTCACTGTGTTTGAAAGTCACCTGATTGGTAAACAGAGTCCGCCTGTGTGTCATTTAAACTCTGCGAAGGCCTCAGAGCTTTGTTGGAGCGCATTAGAGAACAACCAGCATCACGGAGACCAAGGAACCCAGCAGACGGGTCAGAGAGGAAGTTCTGGTTCGGTTCTAAGCAGAGTTGGGTTCTTAAACAACAGGCCAAGCTTTGAACATCTGTTCAATCTGAACATGGAGAGAGGATGGACCGGCTGCAGACCGGCACCAGAGAACCAGCCATGATGACTCTGGAGGAGCTGCAGAGTTACGCAGCTCAGGTGGGGGAGTCTGTTGAAAGTCCAACTATTACTCGTGCACAGCGGCGGCTTGTCAATAGGGGGCGCTTGTGTGCCGCCTCCATGAAAATTGTAGGAAAAGAGGTAGACAAAATAAACATAAATAACAAAATGTGTCTAATGTTGGATTTTTCTGCATTTTGGGTTTATTTGGGGTTGTGTATATATATATATATATATATATATATATATATATATATATATATATATATATATATATATATATATATATGCTTGCTGGTTCTGCTGCTTCTTGAAGATTTTCTCAGTATTTCTTTTTTGCGTCTCTGTTCAGAGGCTCAAGTTGTACAACTTGTGATGAAAAATCGGTTCAGTAACCTCATTGGCTGCATCTATCCGCGGTTTCTGCTTTGATTCAAGAAGATTTTCCAGAATACCATTAGATATGGTCTCATTAATCGTCACCTTTTATTCTAGCTGCGAAGGATCAGAGTACAGAGGTCAAGATAACCTTCCAGGCGATGATTACGGCTGTTTTACTACAAGTGTGATTAAAAACGTGGATATTTAATCAAGATTAGACAATCTACAAGGTGATATCAAGGGTCCAAAAGGCTAAAATATCAGAATATGGCATGTGTTGAGGATCTGGGGGGGAGAGGGGGGGTTACTAGCCGTGTTTTTTGCTTTGATTTTAATATTATAGTAGGTAGGGCCTTAGCATCTAGTAAATTGTTACTCAAAAAGAGACTCATTCATTAAACTTGGTCTAAATGCAGTGAGAAGTTTTGGGTTTTTTTTTACCAGGAAACAAACTAAATATCTTTCTGTTTCTAGACCAACTAAACAGAAAATGTTCAACCCAAAAAGTCAGAAGCTTTCTTTTAATAATGTAACCACCTGAGCCCCTTTATTTTGATCTATGATAACTTATGATTTTCTACTCTTTCAAACTTGCTGATTGTGCCCCGCGTTGCAAAAGGTTTGAACTCCGCTGAAACCGAAGAGGCAAAAATGTCTCCTGGAATCTTCGAGCAAAGAAATATTTATTTCAGATCTAGTTGTTTGTTACAGATACTCATCTTCTCCAACTTATCAGCCATCTCTTGCATGAAATAATCAGCAGCAGCGGCGGCGGCGGGTTTGCTGACTCACCCTGGTCCGACAACGAGGATCGCCATCAGGATCCGTCAGCTTCCCTCCGTAAATGGCCGGCAGCTCCTCTGCATCGATGTACTTCAGTAAAACCTCCTGCCAGTTAGCTGGGGTGGAGAATAAAAAACAGCATGCATATACAGCTATAGTGCAGTTAGGTTTCTCTCAATATGCTTAGTGTATGAAGAGGAAAATGTAGTTTAGGTTTACTGCACTGGCAGGAATAACCGTTGCACAAACGAGTTCAACGTTGTGCCATGCTCTGTTTCGTGTAATCTGTTGCACAAGTGTCATAATTCAGAAAAATGTTATGCAGTGTCCTGAAGTTTCATAAGACCAGTTTTACTGCAGTTAATTAGAAACAGTCGTGGTTGATATCTTTCCCAAAAGAGGATGGAGTGATCGCATTAGAAAATCACAATGATAGTATCAGTCAGGCTGAAATAACATCTTCTTTTTTGTCACGTGAGCCTCCAGCTGGCTTTTCAGCATTGTGCAGCACAATCATCAGGTGCTGACACCTGCTACAGCGAGACTCCAGCTGGCTGAATATTACACGCAGAGTGTGAACTCGTGACTCTTGGAATAGAGCAGCAAACAATTAGCACATTTCAAATAGTTGTGGTATTCTTGTAGAGCACACTGATATTGCTAGGATGCTTTATTTGTGAGACATTGTGCAGCTCTGGAGCGATGTGTCCACATCTCACCTCCCAGGATGTAGATCTTTTGCCGTGTGTTCTCGCTCAGAAAGTGCTTGACGAGGTTATAGGCCACAGGAAAGAGTTTAGGAGCTAAAGGAGGAAACAATATGACAATGTAAAATAATACATCATTTAGGAGTCTGCTCACACTAAATATAGAGGGGAGTTTTCCTCTCCACTGTCGCTTCATGCATGCTCAGTATGAGGGATTGCTGCAAAGCCATCAACAATGCAGACGACTGTCCACTGTGGCTCTACGCTCTTTCAGGAGGAGTGAATGCTGCTTGGAGAGACTTGATGCAACCTGCTGGGTTTCCTTAGAGAGGAAACTTTCTCACCAACCTGGAGGATCTGATGGAGTCTGACTTTGGAAAGAGACTTGATGATGTGATGTGTATAATGAATTGGCACTATATAAATAAAATAGAATTAAATTCAATAATCTTTGCACCCAATTCTAGTTTTCAAAAAGGATGCAAGTTACTCTTTGTTTAATGAATCCACCGTGGGGAAATAAACAGTTATAATAGGTAAAACACATCCATGTCCATGTTTAGTTAGCAGGTAAAGGGTGTTAATCAGCATTGATTAAGTTACAGACTACTCTGATCTTTTTTTTTTTTATATCTTATCATTCAGAACATTATTTTATTTTTAAATTTACCCTTAATAACAAACAGCCTCTTCAGGCCCTCTGGGTAGTTATCTTCAAACATCTGCAGGATCTGGTGTGGAAATGGAGCAGATGTTAACAACAAACTCTTCATTGTGAGAGAAAGTTTCACACACAGGTGGTTTAACTCTGTACCTCTCCGTATGTTTCTATCGCAGGCTTCCATAAGTGCTTCAGTCCCAGACCTTCAACGTCGTAGATCATCGTGATCGACTCGACATTACTGCCCAGCTAAAAAAACAACAACAACACAAACTTGCATGGTCAGAAATAATATTGAATTAAACTGTAATTCAACATAATCCAGCCAATTTTCACTATATTCTTATTATGGTTTATAAATGTTTGACAGAAGTGATAGTATGGCTTTAGAGCCTCTTCAGCCCTGACTGTCAGCAGACCTGTTCTGTCTGCAGGCTTGTTTGCAGCATAAAAGCCTGGAAAATCCTTGTATTGGTGATTATTTACACTCACTAAAAGAGAAGTTTTGTCTGAGCAAACGAGGAAAACCTCTGTGCTTCCACAGCAAATCTACTGGAAGTACAGAAGCTGGAGCTTCTTCCATTCCTGGACCCACAGAAGACGCCGGCCGTAACGCCGGCCGTAACGCCACTTACTCTCTCTGACTGCAGTGTGCATTCCTGCTGCAGCATCTCGCAGTCTCTGATCTTGGACTTGATGAAGTCCTGCTTGGACGCAGACAGGAAGAGTCCTTTGGGATCCACGGGTCCGATCACGTCGTACCAGACGGGGCTGCCCTCGCGGTCGTATCCACACATCCCTCCTGAGAGATACTTCTCTATCACCTGCACAGGGGAGAGGGACATTTTTAATCAAATGGCTTCTTCTGTGTGTCCGGTTCTTAAACGTCTTTGTTTTTTTCATGCTTTACCTCCGGCGGACGCCAGTCAGTGATTATTGCGTCTACTTTCATCTGTTTCCTGAACTCCAGGTGCTGAAAAAGAAGATTTGTTGGTGTTTAGCTTTAGCCGTAGCATTAGCGTGGAGGATTGCAACGGGTTCTGCATCCTAGTGGAGGGGCGATTAACTAAATGATGCAACGGTTAATCTTAACCTGCCATAAGTGCTTATTTAATCTCCCGTCTGTGTCTTATCTCGCTCAGGTTGCTGTGATGACTCAGGCTGAACCTTCACCCCCCCCCCCCCCCCCCGCTCCTCTGTAATCTGGAGCCACGCCTGCACTGATGTGTTACACCGTCTGAGCTGCGGCTAAGTGCACCTCCACGCATGCCATTCATTAAAAGCTAATAAATCCCCCATGACGGTACTTAGCTCCTGGTGTAACGTGTTCAGGACGCCTCGGCGGCTTTAGGTCCCTTACCTTTCGCAGCATGGCCTCAGACTTCTGCACATTGAAGTTTCTCGCTGAAAAAGAAGAGGCGGCCGTTATAATGCGAGCGGACGTAGTTGGCGCTAAAAAAAAGGAGTTAATATGGGATTCCACAAACGAAATGAACATTGTTAAAGGTGGTTTTAAAAAGTTCTAACTAATAGGAACACAACCGATAGAAGAGTTCTTTACAACACGAGTTAGAGATTCAGATGGACGCTGAGAAGGAAAGATTTTTCTCAGGGTTTCTTCGCTGCCTGGAAAAGGATCCAATTTGACTGTTTTCCAGGTTATAATGAGACATATCTGTCATTTAAACACCTGCCTTTCCTCCTAGTATCCTTGTTCTCCCTTCTTTCCTTCCTTGTTCCCTTACTTCATTTACTCTCTTTCTTCTTACAGCTGTCCTGCCATCCTTCTGTCCAATAAAACTAATTTCTGACCTCCTATCCTATATATATATATATATATATATATATATATATATATATATATATATATATATATATATATATATATATATATATATATATATATATATATATATATTCATTCCTTCTTTCTAAACATGCTTGTCTATCCTTCCTTCCTCTTCTCCTACATCCATCCATTCCCTTATTTCTTCCACTTGTACGACTTCCTCTTCAGTCCAGACTTGACTGGTCCATTTATTTATTGGTTTTTCTGCTTCACTCTCAGGTGTTCCTAGCTAGCAAAGTTTCATAAAACCACTCTGAGGACATGCTCGTGCTGAACAGAGTGGACAGGTTATTGTCTAATACTCTCAGTAAGGTGATTAACTCTGCAGCAGACAGCCTGGTAGCCTGGTTTATTCTGGCAGTGGATTACGCTGCCTTCACTCGTCCACCTTGGCACATAAACGCCTCTGGCACAGAACCTCTAATGCGACCCGACGGGCCTTTCTTCCACTTTAACCATGGTGAACGTTTTCACTCAGAAACAGCAGGTCCTGACACTTTCTAGCAGGAACATTTAGGGGTTAATAAGGTTGGTAATGTTGCTGACCACTAGTACAAAGTCTACAAAGAGGGAACTAAAAGTAAGATAAATTTTCTTGAAATTAGAATATTTTTCCTTGATTTGAGCAGCTAATTAAGACTATTGAGTATTTTTACCTCTAAAATAAGATAATTAGATATACTGCACTTGAAATAAGATGATGGAGATAAATTGTTCTTATTTTAAGACCAAAAATCTTATTCCATTGGCAAATAGTCTTATTTACCTGCTAAAATCAAGGGAAAATACACTCATTTCAAGAATATTTTACTAACTTTTAGTTCCTTTTTGCAGTGTAAACAAATCTGTTAACGTGGCCGACGGCTGGTACAAAGTCTGCAAATCTTATGAATCCAAAACAGTTCATAAAACAAATATAAAGATCAACAAAAGGAAAAAGACAATGTCTAAATATGAAGGTTAAAGTCAAAATGCGCACATGTGATCACAAGCTGTGAAAGATAATCGTGTCGTGACAGGAAGGAGACGGCGGAGGTGTTTAAAGCTGCTATAAAGTCCCGTTTTACTGAAGGCCTTCTGCACAGCTGTTTTCAGACATATGTAGACGATTAGACGCTGAACGAGCGTCGTTTCCCCCCCCCGGCTGTTTATCTGTGAAGGCGGAGCTTTCTCAGATAAATGTGGAGTAGTGGGCAGCAAAGGAACACAGCAGCATGTCTACCCCCCGGTTCATTTAATGTCAGAGCAGATCAGGCGATGTTTCCTTGTTTAGATTTTAAACTCTCTTAATGGCCATAAGGAACTTAAACTTCTATATAAAACATTCGTATGGCCTTTGGCAGACTGGAGGCATGCCTAGTAAAGGTATAGTAAATAGAAAGTACGCCCTCCTCCCTGTCTAGGGTGTCATATGTCAGGACAGGAGGTACTGAAATGATCCGGTATTTACCAGATTGGGAAATAATAGAAATATTAACTTGTGTACAAAAATGGATTTCCCCTTTTCCCTTGTTATTAAACCTTAAAAAAAAAAAAACTAAAAGCTGTAAGTACGCCCCCATGTTTCAGCCACCTGCAGAGCCGTCTTTATCAGCTGTGGACCTTTTTAGTGGTTTTCTTTATCAGTCGCTCATGTTTCTCTTGGGATTTTTTCTCACAAAGCTGCTTTGGCTCATTGAGGTTTGCAGACAGTTTCTGCACATCTTTCCTAAGGTCACGTCACAACATATCGACCCGTTTATAGTCTGGACTTTGACCGGTGCCATCGGTTGTCTTCTTTAGCTGCTACTCTGCTATAGATCTGCAAATCAAGCCCG
Source organism: Fundulus heteroclitus (assembly GCF_011125445.2). Classification (NCBI taxonomy): domain Eukaryota; kingdom Metazoa; phylum Chordata; class Actinopteri; order Cyprinodontiformes; family Fundulidae; genus Fundulus; species Fundulus heteroclitus. The sequence goes on from NC_046372.1 coordinate 26,177,143, forward strand.
AATCCCCCCCGCAGCACCGTGCCGCTGTGCTTGGCCGTTCCCATGAGGTGCTTGGTTTTCTCCAAACATGACGGGATGGAACCCTTCCAAGAAAGCTGTGCTTTAATACGGACATCACGCAGGCGGAGGCTTGTAGAGTCTGATGTGGAGCTCTTGGGGGGAGTTTTCTGGGTTGTCCACCTGTCTTAAATGTTTTAAATTTGCAAAGCAGGTGAGCTGTGCCATAAAGTCAAGCTTTTACCTACGTGGATTCCCGAGCTAAGGTCAGAAGCAATCTCTCAAAGATCTGGAGATATTACGCTTCATATCTTCCACCGATTCCATTCCTTATACTTTGCATTCGCTGGAGAGGCTGTAGCGACACAATAAAGACATAAAATGTATCTTCTGCACTGAGCCATCTGTCAAATGTCACGTTATTACCAGAAATAATCCCAATAAAATAAACGCTGCTGCATCCTCTCAGCAGGTCACTTTCCCCGTTTTATTTTCATTTATGCAGAGGAGGTTCAGCTCCATCCACGCTGAGCCTGGCTTCTCATTGGTCAGCTGCACCGGCTGCCTCTGAGCTACAGGACCGATTTCATAATTAGATTTTTGTTTTGTTTTGTTTTTAAGGCACTTAAAGAGCTGGCAGCTCTAAATCTGCTTCGCCTTTAGACCCAGCCAGGAGGCTCAGGGCGGCTAACTGGCATGCCGCCGAATCTCCGGTTTTTACGTACTTTAAACTGGATGGAAACCATTTTAGAAAGCGGTAAATTCTTTCTGTGCCCTAATAGCTGCCACCTTGGAATTTACAGGAGACGTACCCTCGCTCTCACCATCACTGTATTTATTGTTGCATCACAGCAGAAATAAATACTTTTTTTTATTCGGCACATTTAGCCTTGTGACATCAAGTTAACACAGTTCTCTGTTTGGACCAAAATGGGAAGATAATTGGGATGTATTTTGACTTTCTGTAAAAGATGTTTACTTGTTTTATGTGGCAAATCCCTCTGGAGCTGACCTAAGCTGTTTAATCTCATTCAGCCAGCGCCTCAGGTTCCATAGAGGATGTTATCTCAGTTTTATCTCAGTACAGTCATCCACCGTTCCCATCTTCGCCCCCAGACGCACTTTGCTCCAGGGTCCATTCGCTGCAAAAGAAAAGTCTGCACATCTTGACTTTATGTTTCAGCTTGGCTTTATTCTAAGAACATTTTAATATAATTAGTAGATTTAATGGAGCTACACAACTATTAGAACTTTGTTCAGTCTCTTGTTAGCTCAATATGAACAAATAAGGTACTCAGATACTTTTTTTTGCCTCGCATAAAAAGGTCTGGAAAAATCTGGAGGTCTCCCTGTTTTTTTTTCCTCCAGCTAGAAGGTTAACATCTTGAATTCGGCAACAAAAGACACCGATATGCAAACATGTCCAATATCAGGAACCATTTCTGGTTTTATTCTGAGAGGACGCAGCGAATTAGACCAACTGTAAGACAAGTCACCGCGGCAACATTTCTCTTTGGCCACGGTTCATATTACACATAATAAGGCAAACTGTCAAATGAACAAGGTTTGTTTTGGGGTTTTGTAGCATTTAGGAAAGTCACAGATAAGCGATAATGAGGTAATAAGGTGCTTATTGAACAATGATGATTTGAGGCTTTGTTTACAGAAATGTGCATTTAGACATTCAGAGATGATGGTGTGAAGTAGGCAGCAACATTAAGGTGTTAGTAACATCAGGGGGCGATTGCCCTCACAGCTTTTGGGAAGAAGCTGTTTCTAAGTTTATTAGTTCTGGCTTTGAGGTTCTGAAGCGTTTACCTGCTGGGAGAGGGACAAGCAGCGCATTGCCTGGGTGTGGGGGGTGGGGGGGGGTGCATCAGTGGAGATGCGTCTGGTCCTTCTTTGGACTTATTCTGCATAAACTGAGTCCAAATTCTGTAGACGGCGTCCCACAATCCCCTGCTCTGTTTTCCTCTCTTTGCAGCTCCCATACCACATAGTTATGCTGAGACCTAAAATGCTCTCTATGGTAGCTCTGTAGAAGTTCTTTAGCTGTTTAGTGGAAAGTCCAGACCTTGTCAGTTCCCTGAGGAAGAAGAGCCGTTGTTGGGCCTTCTTCACCAGGTGAGACGTCAGATTTATTAATCATAGAAGTGAGAATATATTAAACTGTATTAAAAGTGGTCCAGCACCAGCAGCTCTCCATGTCATCACCGACTTGACTCTGGGCCTTAAGCAGCTTGGATTCTGTGCTTCTCCGCTCTTTATCCAGGCTCAGACTAGGGCCTTTATTCCCAAATTCTGGGGCAGCCTTTAAAAGACAACTTTGGGCAACTGAGCTACATCCGTCTCATTTTCTGCTCAGTCCAGGTAAGACGTGTCTGCAGCGGTTCAGCAGCGGCTCTTGAAGCTCTGACTGATCCTGCCATCCACGCGCCGACAGTCACCCCAAACTCTTGGAACAGGCTTTGCTTCACAACCTCCTGTTGCTTGTGCAAGTTTGTCTACCACGCCTTTTTCCTTCCACTCAACTTTCCATTAATGTGCTTGGATCCAGCGTCCTGTGAACAGGCAGCTCATTGAGTGACGACCTCATACAGCGGAGGACATAAGCCGGTGAGCTGATGCAGAACAGCCCACGAATCAGCAGGCTTTCCCATGACTTTGTAGAACGCAGCATGACCATAACGATGTTCTAATCTTCTGAGAAACTGAATTCAGATGAGGAGGGGGTTGCCTGACGCACCTTTCATTCACAGAACCACCACCACTTCCCAGTAAAGGCTACCCGGCTTGGTACAACACACACCCCTGTGGGATTTTAACCGAATCGTGTCCCAAACATCTCATTAATTGCAAGGAAAGAGTTTAAATAAAGGCAAAAACTGTGTTCACTTTAAGCTATTGACTGCACCATGTGGTCAAAATTCAAAAACACTGACTCATTAGTCTGGGCATTCGCGTAAAAATCTAGTTTTACGCAGCTTAAATGGTAAACTTTACATCCGTGTCAGGATGAGATAGCTTTGCTTGTTTAGAGCATTCATCCCAGTAACACAGCTTTATTGTTCGTGTTTGGCGACGCAACAATCAGTTTCCCAGAGGGCAAAGCTGGCATTTCATAACTGGCACAGTCACTTAGCGAGGCTTAATTAGGAGAACAAAGCGCCCTCAATGCTGTCTGAGTTCTTGGTGAGAAACTATTTCTCAAATATCTTCTAAAACCGGGACGTTTAAATCCAGCAGAGCAGCATGAACAGCAGCAGAGCCCTGCGGTTATTGTGCTCCGTTCTTAATGCGATTAAGTCTGGATTAGATCGATACGCAGACTGTTGGTCCTCCGCTGCTGAACTAATCAGAGCAGGACCTGCTTTAGCTTCCCATTTCCTCCCATACCAGCCTAATGCAGCCAAAGACAATCATACTCTGTAATTCAGCCATCAGCCGCCTCGGCCTCAGGTTCAGCTGACCACGACTCTCCTTCTGAACTTCTGCAAACTCCCTTAACGTGTTGCATCAGATGCATTCATGTAGCAAACCCCTGCAGCTTCTGCTTACGGCTGAAGAGCGATGACACAGATTTTCCCCCTGCGAGTGCGCGGAGAAGATTCCCGGAAAGGGAGGCAGACATCCAGCCGCCGGAAGCAGAGGGCTGATTGGAGAACCGTCCGCGGCACCGGGTTTGATTTAGCAGGCGAAAACAAAAAAAACATGCAGAATTTATTAAGAACTCACCTCGGAGCCAACGCAGCAGGAAGTGGTCATGCTGTGCCGGAAGTAGAGGAAGAATGTCTTGTATCTTCGAGCGAAACTAAAACAAATAAAAATCAGATTTCCATGAGAATCCAGCCCAAACCTTACAGTTAGGGTCAGGGGTAGAGTTTAATTCATTAAACATGTCATCTCAAGGCACTTTACAAAGTCAAATCAATCATATTACACAGATTGGTCAAATATTTCCTATATAAGGAAACCAGTTGATTGCATCTCCTGAAAGAGCGTAGAGCCACAGTGGACAGTCGTCTGCATTGTTGATGGCTTTGCAGCAATCCCTCATACTGAGCATGCATGAAGCGACAGTGGAGAGGAAAACCTCTCCATTTTTATTTTTCAGACGTTACTCCTGCTTTCACCATGGCCTTTTGTTTTCTGCTCTTATCTGCGTTGCACTCGACAAACTGCCTTTTTTTGCTGCCCGTAAACATGTTTTACAGGAGCACAAATTCAGATCTGCCCTCGGGTTATTATGTTTCCAACAACACAGACGTCACAATGGAAACATACTTGCAGCCATCTTAATTGGTTTAATTACTTAAAGCTTGTTCCACAGTTAAAATACGTAATGACACCTCTAAAGTTTAATGTATTCCAGATATCTTATTTACTTCCATTGTAGCCCAAATTAACAACAGCTGAGGAGCTAAAATTAGTTCTTCCCACCCATCAGTAATTATTCTAACCGTGCCATGCTCGGTTTTAAAGTATTTGGAAGGTTTTATATGGTTTGTTTTATAAATGAAACCAAACGGTTTGAAAAAGTTGTCTGTGAATTGATTTTTATCAGTTGCTGCTTTTTATTTATTTACGATTGTTGTTTTTGTAAAGCTAGTAGGTAATTTCCTATTTATCAAAAACGTGCAAAGACAAAAGTCCAAATGTCTTTTGTCCAGAGAGTTTGGACTCAGCCAAAGACGGAGGACAGCATGGACTGAAGTCCACTGCGAACAAAAGAAAGTTTTGTTAGTAGAAACTCTAAATCCCCGGATGCACAGCGTTAGCCTTTATCCAGGACAGCTTCCAGGAAGGAGGCGCTTCACTGACTGACCAAGTAAAAGTACCGCATCTTTAAAGAAACCTCGGATCCGGTATCATTAAGGTCTGCCTACTGAGTAACTGCTGACCTCCATGAAGACCAACGAAAAGTACAAGTCAGGGCGGGGTTTAAAGAATATTCAAACCGTGATTTGCCGGAAAAAAAGCCTTAATAAGTGTTAAAAATTTGAAGGCATGTTTTGAGCAATCCATGCGTCACATGACCTCTCAGTATAAACACACCTTTCCTGAAAGATCCCAGAGGAGCAGCAGCACTAAGCAGGAGGCAGAAACACCATGAACCTGCTTCCCCACAGTGAAGCATGGTGGTGGCAGCATCATGCTGTGGGGACGTTTTCAGCAGCAGGGACTGGGAAACTGGTCTCAGTCCAGGGAACGATGGATGGTGCTGAATACAGAGATGTTCTGGAGCAGAACTGATGTCAGTCTGCCTGTGATTATAAACCGGGACGGAGGTTCACCTTCCAGCAGGACAACGACCCGGAGCGTCCTGATAAAGCAGGGCTCACCAACGTTTCTGAAGCCGAGCTACTTCATTGGTACAGCGTCATACGAACCAGTACTAACCTTTGAATAAGAAGAATTAGAGCTCGCTTTAACTTTATGTAATATAAACATGTTTTTAGGCTGTTATTATTTTTAAATCTATGTAACTCTGGCGTATCCAAATTGCGGCCCGGGGGTCATTTGCAGCTCCTGTGCATTTTGAGAAAGATTTGGTCCACCAGCAAAGGTGGCTGATGCAAATGGCAACTGTTCCTTTTTATTTAGGGCAAAATTATTATCGACAAGTTAAATTCTTACAATTGAAAATGTTGGGTAAAGCACAAAGTGATCGTTTTTCAATAACCACTTTTTTTACATTCTCTTTAAATTCATTGTAAATAGTAGCACAGCTATTCAAGGATGTTTTCTCAAATGCAGACTTTGGTGCATTTAATCTGATTTCAATTAATTTCTTACAATTGGCAAAATAGAGCAAGGGAACATACATCCCTTTATATATACACATACATCCCTTTCTGGCTGAATTTCTGACTAATTTGTTTAAACAAAATTATCATGTTTTGCAGAGCAGGTAAAAAATAACAAATTCACATAATATTTTGGTGATTTATTAAATTTATGTCTCCCGAGTACGTCTGACTTGACGATTTCAGCCCATGTGCCAAACAGTTTGGACACCCTTGATCTAAATATAAGTATGATTAAAAAGGAAGAGAAACTGAATAAATAACATTTTACATGCAGCTCACTGGAGGCGTGTGCTATTTTTGAACAGGCTTGAGGGCGCCACCTATGGTCCTGGGGGGGGGGGGGGGGGGGGGGGGGGGGCGCTACCTGTGCTAAAGCAACACCTGATGGGTTTCAGGGGAAATATTCACTCAAAGTCCAGACCTCAATCTAACAAAGAATCTGTGGTTAGATTTGAAGATCTCTGTCCTGAAGTAAAAACCATCCAACATGAAAAAGCCGGAGCAGTTCAGCCTTGAGGAATGAGCAGAAATCCCAGAGGCCAGATGTGGTGAGCTCTGATCCAAAGACATGTGCAGCTGGAAATGCTGCAAAATGCTACAAAGTTCTGACTTTAGCAGGTGAACAGTTATTTCTCTTATTTTGTCCCATTGCACTGCAAAAAGGGAAGTAAAAGTAAGTCAGGTTTTCTAGAAATAAGTATATTTGTCCTTGATTTATGGAATATGATGTTTGGACTTAGAATAGGAGCAACTCATCTCCATCATCTTATTTCAAGTGCAGGATGTCTAATTATCTTATTTTAGGGGTCAAAATCCTTATTCCATTGGCAGATCATCTTATTTACCTGCTCAGATCAAGGTAAATACACTTATTTCAAGAAAATATGACTTAGTTTTAGTTCCCTTTTTGCAGTGTGGTTGTTTGCTTCACAATATAAAAATTTAAATATTCAAATTTGTTGGCATGTTCTAAAAATGAAATTATGCAAACTCTCAAACGACGCATTTAAGCTGCAGGCCGTGAGGCGACAAAACATGAAAGACGCCAGGAGGGGTGAATACTTTGGCAAGGCACTGTTTACTGTTTGTGGGCAAGATACCAACAGAACCAACTTTAAGACCCGGAGGTTCCCTAAACCAGATGCAGACGTCTTCCTAAGTACTTCTGACACAAACAGCATCGCCACAGAACCAAAAACAGTCAAATAAAAACACACGAGTTCTTCTAACATCTGCTGGCTGTCACTGGGACTGACGGCGAGTTTCTGAACAGGATTTCACCTCATCCTGTTGGACCTTGAAGCTCGGCCAGTTTTCCCACACCAACAGGAGGAGCGTTTAAACCTGGAGCCACCGCCCCTGAACCGTAACAAAGGACTGATGCGTGTCACTGCAATGCTGCACCTTTTACGATGAGCCTGAAATCCTTCAGTTACTTTGGGACGTTCCCATCCTCTGTGTTCCGTTAGAGATAACATCCTCTGTTTGGCATCATGTCTTTGTTAAAACTGAACGCCGTCTCCACGCACCTCCCCTCCCACGCCATTATTTATCGGACACAGCGTGTACCCTCTCCTGTTACTTTTGTAACAATTAAGTCCTGCTTGGTGTTTGGTTGGAGGACTCTTGTTCAGGTGTGGCTCTCTCCGGTGGGTGGACCTGTTCTTTATGAGCAGCTTGACTCCCTGAGGAGAGCTGCTAGACTGAAGCATGTTGGGGCTTGTGTTGCTCTCAAGCATGCAATAAAAAGCTAGCATTGGTTTTGGAAGAGTTTGGCCTTCTTGATGTTTTAGTTTTGCCTTAACCCATGTGTGTGTAGCACTTTGCACAAGTATCCATGCTGCAAAAACGGATCTAAAAATAAGTAAAATGTCCTTAAAGTTAGTGTATTTGTCCTTGATTTGAGATGATCTCAGTATTTTGACCCCTAAAATAAAATTATAGAGACGAATCGTTCCTATTTTAAGTACAAAAATCTAATTCCACTGGCAAAATCAGCTTATTTACCTGCTCAAATCAAGGACAAATACACTCATTTTAAGAATAGTTTACTTATTTTTAGTGCTGTTTTTGCAGTGCATGCTCCTTGAAGCATGGTTAGGGTGTAAAACTTAACCTTTGGACTCAGAATGCTCCTCAGGTGCCGTGCAGAGGCAGCCCACTACTCCCTGGGTTAAATGCAGAGGATGAATTCCATTGGAATGTATGTTGCAATGACAAATAAAGATTATTATTATTATTAAAATAATATCACTATCTTTGATGGGGCATCTAAGAATGAACTGACTATGTAATAACATCTACCTCAACCAGGGGCCTGCAACCTTCACAGTCTAAAGAGCCATTTTTCCTACAGTCCACTTGAATTAAACTCGTTCAGAGCCGCAAATGTTGCCTGGCCTTTTGAAAAGAGACAAGTTATAATTTTCGATAAAGATCTACTGTAGGAAATATGTTGTCATTGTTAAAGAAACGCCCTTTCGTGTCTATTTTGAGGACGGGATGTTGATATTTGTGGATAATGATGTCAAAAAAAAATCATAGTTTCCAATATAATGAAAAAATATTAATTTGAAATTAAATATTACTGGCACTTTTAGCATCGTTCTGTTGTGAAAATTAAAAGCAATTAGCCCAAGAAAAAACTGCTAAAACCTGCATTTAAATACCATAATAAAAATATAATTTGTAGTTATTAAGAGCCACTGTGGAAGGTCCAAAGAGCCACAGGTTGCTGACATAAACCAACAGGCCGGTGTGTGGAGTGCATAAGTCTGAGAAGCAGGCGGGAACATGGTGACTCTGGAGGAGCTGCAGAGTTCCAGTGCTTTTTGTGAGAGAATCTTGTTACAGGACACCTGTCAGACATGCACTCTACAAATTAAGCCTTCAAGGAAGAGATTAAACCAGCGAGACATAAACACTGTGAAGAGCTCCTGGTCATTTCTAGAAATTAATCCAGATAAAAAAAAAGAAACGTACTTGTTCCAGTGCCTCAGCCTGCTTAGGACTGAGGTCTCCAACTCTTCCGCTCATGTCCCTAAAGACCTGGAAGCTGGCAGCGCTTCTTCACAGTCAAATCCACAGACGCACGCAGTTGAGAGCAGGCCGGTAGTCCGTGTTCTGACGCCGCCCTGTGATGCTCCTGTACGGCTACAGTCTCCTGGTACCCTCCGCTGGCAGCCGGCTGCAGGCGGAACACACAGCCGCAGAGGACGAATGTAAACACGGCTCTCACTCCGGCATCGTCCGCAGCAGATCACTTTAAGCGGCTGACTCGGCCAAAGATCCAGGAGAAAACAAGAGGAGTCACTCCGTCTCAGCAGAAGAAAAACTGAGGATCCGCCCACAAGTACGGAGGCCCAAAGGTGCCCAAAGTCAAACGAGTTTGTTTTTTGTTTTTGTTTGTTTTTTTAAGTGTGGCAAACATTTAATTGATGCTGGAAATGGATGCATAAATATAGTCTATGAATAAAATGTATACTTGTGATCTGAAATATTTAAGTGTGATAAATAGCAGAAACCAGAAATTATGGCAATTACTTTCAACAGCACTGCACCTACTAAAATATCTGCTATCATCTGCTGTGATTGCTAAGTGGGCCTTGGAGCACAGCTGATTTCTAAGATGCCACAGACTCGGGTTCCATCCATCCATCCATCCATCCATCCATCCATCCATCCATCCATCCATCCATCCATCCATCCATCCATCCATCCATCCATCCATCCATCACCTGACATCGCCATGATCTCAACTGACTCCTTTCGATGCGGAGAAGCAGCAGCTCCTCTTTTGAGCTCGCCCGGATGATGACAGACTGGAGTAGGACCCACATTACTGCAGATAAAGCCCCAATCCATCTGTCCATCTCAGACTTGGGTTTAAAAAAGTAAAACTTTTACCGCCAAAGCTAGTGGGGCCCCGATTTAATTAGTCTTAATTGGGTCTCAAGTAGATGTGAAAATCAGAAAATGTGAGCAACAAATCTAAACCCCATATGGATCCTAGTATTTAACCATTGTATTTCTTTATTAAACACATCTAGGGCTTCATGTAACCCACGAGCAAGCCATTAAACAGCCATATATTTAATCCATTTCCACCCTAAAACAAGTATAGCTAGGCAACATCTGCAACAACAAAGTAAGGTATAACCTAATTAAAGAGAAACACTTGGTAATTTACTTCCATGTCCCTCCTTAATAGTAGCACTCAAAAATGTGTAATAGTCCAGATCAGTAGTTTACCACAAAGACTCTAGTCCTGTCAATTTAAATAGGAAAATAACTGAGGGGAGAAATCGCTTTAGGGCATCTGGACTCAACACCTCAGCGCCACAAGTTTTACAAAATAAGAAAATGTTGAGCTTTTATGGCATAATTAGGGCAACAACGATTAACAACCGCTCCTACTTCTGAGCAAGCACACGTTTGTTTTGTTTGTTACTTCTGAACCGAATATTCCGTCTCAACGAGCAACGGTGGCTTTAAAACCAAGACGGAAGCGTAAAGGGGACAACGCTCTTTGTTCAACGTTCCTCTTTGAGGAAAAAGCGAGTTTACGCCATTAAACATCTTTATAAACAGTAGAAATTGCATATTGTGCTAGTTTTTAAAATAATTTAAACATATCCATCAAAGTTCAAAGGTAGCCAACAAGTATTTACAGGATTTTCTGGAAAATCTGAGCGCTATTACACAAGATGATGCCCTCCGCACTTCCGCTTAGAACCGGAAGTTTCGTATTTTTCCTGTTTACATCCAGCTAACAGCCAGAAACAGTCGGCTGCGGGATTTGCGACATAATGTCTGACAGTTGATGAGTTTTGTGTGTTTAACGTTGCTTCCTGCTGTGTTTTCGGGGGGACATGGTTTCGGCTCACCGGCGTTGTCTCTGGTTCCCCGCACCGCTGCTGGTCCCGCTGCTGCTGCGGTGGGCCGGGCTGCTGGTGGCCGCAGAGCAGGTCGCTTTGGTGGAGGTTTTTCTGGAGCAGCAGCCCGCTGTCAGCGCCCTTCTCCAGGGGGAGGTGGTGGAGTCCAGCCGCGGCAGCAGGAGCTCAGAGACCCGGGACGAGGAGCTGGAGGGGAACCTGGTGTTGGTGAGACCTCCTGGTTGTTTTAATTATATTAATTTCCCAGAATGATGTGAGAACATTAAATAAACCTGATAATCTTCCCATGCATCAGAAACATGCTGCTTAAAGTTGACAGGGTGCAAAGATGAGTAGATTTTTCTGTAAGAACATTCTTGTTTTGCAATATCCAATAATTTTTTTTTTTTACACTGAACTGAATAAATAATAGTATAAGAAATCTGAATAAACAACTTATTAATATTGTAAAAGCTGTCCCAGTGATTCAGCTCAAAAAGTTTAAAGTGGTATATCAATTCATTGCACACAGGGTGATATATTTCCAGCGTTTAGATTTATGATTAATGCTGACAGCTCTTAAAAATCTAAAAATTCTGGTTCTCAGAAAATCAGAATTATGTAAATTTAGTGTCTGCATGGGGGATTTTTGAAGCTCTGACTCCAGCTGCAGTCCACACTTTGCCACTATCCACCTAAATGGGCTGTTATCCCTGTTTTCTATGCAATTGCCACACTTTTTCCTTCCACTAAACTTTCCATAAATAAACTTGGATCTAGCGCTCTGTAAAAACCTAGCTTCTAAAGCGGGGCCCTTTTGTTACTTCCATTCCTCGTGGATGTTTTCATGGAATATCTGCTGTCAAGCGGTCTCCTCTATGATTGTGTAGCCCTTAACTTGACTATAACATTTAATTTCTCTTATTAAAACATCTTGTTTTGTTGCCCACATAGGATTATATATTTTTAAAACTGATTCTAATCTGTGAGGAGATAGAAAATAGGAGCGGAAACTATGGCTTAGAGTGAACGCTGATGGTTTTCCACATTTTTAAGGTTATAAGTTATTTTTTATTTAAAGACAGAAGACATTGAGCTGCCGCTGTCAGAACTTGCTGTATGGATTTGTTTTCTTTTTCTAGCAATTTAAAGCAACAGTATTCTCAACAGGGCTGAGCTTTGTTGCCTTGCAGTGCGACGGTCCTGGCATTGAATTCTCTGCGTCGTTAGGATGTTGTCTCCATGCATGCGTTGGTCGTCTCTGGGTACTCCGGCTACCCCGTCATGCTTCAAAAGAAACCTCCAGTTGGGCTCCTCAGACACTCCTTTGGGGATTTGTTGTAGCAGGGCGTGCGATCAGGTCATTTGGTTTCTCATCTCCAGGTTCGAGATGACGAGACGCAGCCGAGCGGAGGAGGAGACGAGGACGACAGCAACCAGCAGGAGCCCTGGATCGGCGTGGTGCCTGTGGAGATGGACGACAGCAAAGCCTCAACCGGGAACCAGGAGTCCTTCGCTGATGCAGTGGTTAACAGAGTAAGACTTTATTTCTGGCCCTGTTTATTTAGGGCTTTTTTTTTTTACTTTATCATGCAAGAAATAGCATACAAATGTAATTTGTATAAAAAAATAGTCACAGCTGAAGCAGGGCTGCACAAAACTGCAAACTATAAACAAGCATTAAAATTAAGCAATTCAGATTAAACCAATTTAAAAAAAAAACAAGTCAAACCAAATTTTGCTGATGTTGAAAGCATAAGAATAAAAATGGCTTTGTTACAGGGCTGGACGATCTAGAAAAAAAAAAGAATATCGATAAAATAGAAATCATATTGATCGATCTCGATTATTATGAACATATTCAAAATATACATTTTAAGTGCAGCCCTGGACAGTTTATGCTGCTGTTTAGTGACTTATTTTTAGATAAATACACAAACATTGAATTCAAACTCAAATCTTTATTCAACCAACTTTTTATGTTTTCTTTTTATATATATAAAAAGAAATCCTGTTCTCTGAACTCTTTGAAGGGGGCGGGGCTTTGTTCCTGGGTCTGCTTTGTGATTGGTTAGGAGGATGTAATGACTGTAATATTAACATACATGCTAAAATGCATAAGGAAGGAAAACTCTTATTCTTTTTAACTTTTTACAGACCCTGTTTTCCATCATCGATATACGTCTATAGATCGATATTTATTGTTATTGAATTATCCTCCAGCCCTATTGGGAGAAAACACAGGACAGAATCAAGAAAATGTCAAGTCCGTGTAAATGTGACACAATAGGATTTATTTTCCTCTTACCAAGAAAGAAATCCCACAAGGTTGAAACACCTGTGGGGGAGAAATGAGCCGTTAGGTTGTGGCAAGTCAAAGAAATAAACCCAACAGGGCCAAACTGTCAGCTGAACTAAGGAGAAAGTTAAGGGACAGAAAACGCTGCTATTCTAATCTAACAAAGAGACTGAAAACATGAGGGGGGGTCACCGACCTGCTTACCTAGTGTGCATAACAGATTTAAAAGCAGCACTAACCAGAGACAACGTGAGCAGAGACACACACCGCCGCCATCTTGTTTAATCTCAGCTGTTGCTTCTCATTGAGGTTCAGAGGATGTTTTTATTCATGTGTAAAATGTAAATTTCTTAAATTTTTTTGTGCACAAGATGAAGCGGGCTTTGGTCCTCGGAGCGTCGGCGCTGATCATCCTGGCTCTCAACCAGAACTCAGTCAGCGAGGTAAACCTCTCCTCCATTATCATGGCCGCAGTTCTAACGTCGTCTGATGCTTTTATTCTTCCTCGTCCGTTTGGTCGTCCTTTCTGTAGAAATCTTTGTGCAGGCCTGGTGTGAAATGTCCATTTATTTATTTTTATTGTGTGTTGTAGATGGATTTGTCTCAGGTGCTGTCCAAGCCCATCGTTGTGATCCAGACGTCAGAGAACGTCACCAGGCTGTTTGGAGCTCTGCTAAGGTTCAGAAAAGTCACGTTTTTACAGACACAGCCTCACATTTCAGTTCCCCCGGTCCTTCAAATCCAGACATGCAGCTGCAGTTTTTTTATTTTTTTTATTTCCGGGTCGCTCACATTAGAAGGTATCGCCTTCACAGTCAAAGTGCTGCTGAGTCCAGCGTCTGTTTCCACCTTTTCTCATCTTACAACCACAACCATTGACAATTTCACCGGCCTTTAATGTGACGGTTAAACTGAAGGGGAACAAAAGGGAAAAGCTAGTTTATCTTTTTTTTTCAGCAAATGAAAAAGTGTGGCATGCATTTTTATCCAGTTATCATTTTAAGAACCTCCTTTCTCTGCAGCTGCAGGTCCTTCGGGGTGCGTCTTACCAGCTTTGCACTTCTAGACTCAGACATGTTGATGAAGTACCTCCTCTTCAGTCTGATTGGACGGAGAACATCTGTGAGCATCAGCTTCTTAGTCTTCCCACAGATTTTCAATGAGCTTTCTGCCCTGGACTTTGACTAGGCCGTTTTAACAATTTAAGGTGCTTTTGGTGCAAACCCTACCATCGTAGCTCTGGCTGAACGTTTTATGAGGGTTTTCCTGCTGGAATCAAACCTCCGCCTCAGTCTTAACTCTTTCAGAACCTCAAACGTTTAAAATAAGATAATTAGATAAACTGCACTTGAAATAAGATGATGGAGATGAGTTGTTCCTATTTTAAGAGCAAAGATCTTATTCTATTGGCAGATAATCTTTTTTACCTGCTCTAATCAAGGAAAAATACACACATTTTAAGAACATTTTTACTTATTTTTAGTTCCGTTTTTGCATTGTGCCGTTTGTTCTCTAACAAACCTTTGAGGCCTTCAGAGAGCAGCCGGGTTAATATTGAGGTGAAATACACATTAATGGACTTTGTTTACCAACCAGACTGCTTCTGAAGGCAAATATTTGGTTTTATTCAGGTTATCAGAGCAGATAAGGTTAAATAAAAATGCATGTCACACTTTTTAAATCCTTTTTTTTTTATGTGACAACATATAAAATGTTGCTTCCTCTTGGTTTTATGCCCTAAAAGCAAAACCTTAGAATTGCAAAGGTGTGTATTGAGTTTTTTAGGTCTTTGAGAAACAGCTTTTTTTTTTTTTTTTAAAAACGATCTATTTAGTATGGAAGCCCGTTTCCGCCACATGAAAGTAAAAAAATGGCACATAGAAAGTCATAATTATGAGATACAAAGTCATAATTATGAGATAAAAAGTCATATTTATGAGATAAAAAGTAATAATTATGAGATACTAAGTCATAATTATGAGATACCAAGTAATAATTATGAGATACTAAGTCATAATTATGAGATACCAAGTCATAATTATGAGATAAAAAGTCATATTTATGAGATAAAAAGTAATAATTATGAGATACCAAGTCATAATTATGAGATACCAAGTCATAATTATGAGATACTTAGTCATAATTATGAGATACCAAGTCATAATTATGAGATAAGTCATAATTATGAGATACTAAGTCATAATTATGAGATCTCATAATTATGACTTAGTATCTCATAATTATGACTTGGTATCTCATAATTATGACTTGGTATCTCATAATTATGACTTTCTATGTGCCATTTTTTTACTTTCATGTGGCGGAAACGGGCTTCCATAATTTGGTCATCTTTGTCGTTCTGCTCAATGGGCAATGAAATATTCTCATTCACACCAGTAGTTTGGTCGCTGCAGGATAATTAATTTTTATTGCTTTGACTGCAGGGGTCTTCGGGCGACGGCCAAAATCACGTATGAGACGATCCTACAGGACAACCTGGTGAGCCCCGCCCCTGTGGCTGCGTTTCTGGGCCGGTGGCGCCCTCTGGTGGTGAGTGAACAGGCGACAGGCCGGGCTGACTGAGCTGATGCTGCTGTGTGTCCGGGCAGGGAGCCACGCTCACGCTGTGGTCCAGCTGCGGCCGGTCGAGAGGCGGTCTGTACGGGGAGTGGCAGGGCGTCATCTGCACGGGGGAGACCAACTCTCAGGTCCAGGTGGGGAGGCGGGACCAACACACACACACACACACACACACACACACACACACACACATCACCTGCTCTTATTTCTAACCTGCATGTCTGAGAGTCGCTCTGGGAGTTTGGGTAGTGTCGCTGGAGGTTGGTCCGCTGCGCCAACGCTTCAGGTTCTTCTTCTTCTCTGCGGGTTTCCAGAAGTACCTGCAGCAGCTGTGGGACACCGTCCTCCTGGTGGCGCTGGTCCTCTGCACCGGAGTCATCGTTCAGGCCCGCTGGCAGTACCAGGACCGCCAGCTGAACGACAACTCAGAGGTACTCGCCTCTTCACCATCCGAGGTTCTGCTGAGATAAACGAGGCAGAATAGATTTACGTAAACCGGCGCCGTCTCTCTGCGAAGGCTGCAGCTCTGACCACAGCTCAGACGCTGCATTTCTACATCCATCTTCACCGCTGTCCTCCTCAGCTGATTGAATCCAACCAAGACTCAGTTGACGGGTCAAACTCCGTGAAAAAAACAACAACTTGCTTCTCAGCTGTTGACTCTATAACTGATTCATCATGGGATTTATTTATAGGGTACCTAAAGTACTTATTCTGTGCTTACAGGGTACCTGCAGGGATAATAAAATATTTTATTCCCTCCCGTCGTGCTGTACCTGTAGATTATTATGAGGTACACACTGGATACTTCCAGGGTACTCAGATCTGGATCTGGCTACATTAAGCTGATGAGGACCGCAATGTTTTGGGTCTCAATCTAAACTAAAGTAAAAGTTTGAGCATAAAGTTTGTAATCAAACCTCAGATGCTCTACTAGTACATCAGCATCGTTATTTACCGTATTTTTCAGACCATAAGGCGCACCGGATTATTAAGAGCATTAAATATTCTTCCCAGGTGTGTAATATCTCTCCTCCACGTCCACAGCTCTCTATCGTCTCTGTCAGGAGGACAGAGTAGGTGGACTACACTGCCCTGTTTATAACATAAGGCCAAAATAAGCTTTATATTTAATTAATTTACTAGGTTTATTGTTGCTAGCGTGTACTCCAGGCGTGGGCTGCCTAAATGTTTCCACATATTCAGGCATACTGTGAGCTTAGAGAACTCCACGCTGACTCTCTCTGGATGTTTTACTCTTCATAGTCCAGCGTACTGCTGCCTACATTTATTGTGGCAGATTCCTAAAATGAATGTTGGGTTCTTTACATGAATGCACTTCTAGTTTAGGTAGTGACACCACTGATCTCTATTTATTCACTGGAGTGCTAATTTTCCCGAAAAACTGAAGTCACTGGCCGCCATCTTGCTACTCCCTACTCTCACAGAATCCCATAGGATTTGGTTGCAACAACAAGCAGTTTTCTGGCTGTGTGAAAACGTTTCACAGGTAATTCTACAGTCAGTGGATGTACTAAAACTATCAACTACTAGGAAATTAGGTGCTGAAATATTTTACATGTTATTCATATTAAATATATATATATATGTATATATAAATATATGTATATATGTATACATAAATATACATATGTTTTTGTATATTGTTATTTATATATATATATATAAAACATGCAAAATGACATGAGAAAATCCTCGTTATTCGATGCTGTAGCGCACATATTCCCTAGTTACTGGAGGAAAATAGGGAG
Organism: Fundulus heteroclitus; assembly: GCF_011125445.2. Classification (NCBI taxonomy): domain Eukaryota; kingdom Metazoa; phylum Chordata; class Actinopteri; order Cyprinodontiformes; family Fundulidae; genus Fundulus; species Fundulus heteroclitus. The sequence goes on from NC_046372.1 coordinate 26,194,475, forward strand.
TACCAATATGGCGGCTGGTGGCTTCAAAGCAACTCGTTCTAACAGCGGCGATTAGCACTCCAGTGTATTATATAGCTCAGGTAGTGACACAGGTTACCGTAATGCTCTGAATATCCATTTAGCGGAGCGGCTTCATTGTTAACCAAAGTCATATTTACACATTTTAACAGATTTATGAGCACATAGTTCCACATAAAATCAGTCAGTAAGCACAGCAGTGATCAGATATAAGGCGCACCATCAATATTTGAGATTTATGGATAAAATGCACCTTATAGTCCAAAAAATACAGTAAGCCAAAAAATGCAAGATGCAGCGTTTCATGCGCTGCTTTCAGAGTTTTTTGGTTTTTTTTTTTTCTTTTTTTTTGGTTGTGACGACTCAGCAATTTGGAAACTCTATAAAATGTTTTGCCCTCTATAATTATCATCATGTTGGTCTGCTGTCAGCTTTATTTCCTCTCTGGTGTAATAACTTAGTTTCTCTTTCATACTGTAGAGCCTTCAGGTGATGTGACACAAACGATTTGTTTTAACTTGGTTTTTTTTCCTCCCTGCAGCTTCTTCCCAAGCAGGACGTCCTGAAGAGAATGTCGTCGCTGAAAACCAAAAGGTACCGTCAGCCCAAGCCCTGGTGCGACCCGTCCCAGCAGGCCGAGACGGAGAACTGCGCCGTCTGCCTGGAGCCGTTCAACAACAACCAGGTGAGCCTCCCTTCGTCTGCAGCCCTCAGCTGATTGAACGCCCCCCCCCTCTGAAAATCTTTCCTTTGATGTCCTCAGTGTCTGCGGGTCCTGCCGTGTCGTCATGAGTACCACAGGGACTGCATCGACCCCTGGCTGCTGCTGCAGCACACCTGCCCTCTGTGCAAACGCAGCATCCTCGGTGAGGTCCCGCCTCCTCACAGCTAATCCACCTGATTGGACGCTTTGGCTGAAGTCTTCCTGCTTCCCCCCCCCCACAGGCAGCGTCTGCAGAGACAGCTAACGGTCGCTTCGGTTCCTGCAGACGCTCCAGACCGACCTCATCCCGACTCTTCCTCCGTCCAGCCGTGGGTCCTGGCAGCAGCTCTTACCTGCAGCTCTTACCTGCAGCTCTTACCTGCAGCTCTTACCTGCAGCTCTTACCTGCAGCGCTTACCTGCAGCTCTTACCTGCAGGCGGACCCAACGCTGGCGGCGTAGACTCAAGCGTTACGAAGCGGTGCGGTGGAACCGTCCCGGGAACGTCTGTTAACTTTAGAAACACGTGGAAGTCCCCTGTGAATATCTGCAGAAGCGATGATGTGAGAGTCGCTAACGTCTTAACGTGAAAACTGACGACCTCTGTGTGTGTTTGTTAGCTTCATGGACGACTTCTGCTCTCTTTAATGATGTCAGTGACTCGCCGCTCAGTTATCTTGTTTCTGTTTCCTGGTTCAATCCCTTCTGTGTTTTATGTATTGTTTTTTTTTTAAGGTTAGCGGCGCTAAATCTACAGTTCTGGTCAGAAGTCTGCATCACAGGCAGCTTTCGTTTTCCAGGGTGAAAAGATTAACTCAGGTTCCAAATTATACAAACACGCCTAAATCTCTACGTAACTAATATTTAGTTAAATCTCCCGTAGAAAGTTGCACCTGGACAATCTGCTTTTATTAGCCGTCGACAAGCTTCTGGCTTGAATCTGTCCTACAGCTGAGATCTGGTAGGAGTTCATTGAAATATGTTGGTTTCCTGACCCAGCTTTAAGGTTTAGCTCCTAAAATTGAAACCGGTTGTAATTTCGTCTGTAAGCCTAACTAATCCCGTCTCTAACCAGTTCTGATCTGCGTTCTGGGGTCAGTGTCCCATTAGAAAACCCAATTATGTCCAGATTTCAACCATCTGACCCAGAATGTCACTCTCAGATGGAAGCACATTGATTCAGACGCTCAGGAACAACCGAATGCTCAGCGATGACGGTGGAAGTCGAGCTGATTTTTACACCACGTTGCACCTGAGAGGGTCAAGAAAAGAAGAAAATAATCTGCTTTCTAGGAGTCAGCATGAACAAACAGCAGGTTTTAACGTTCGGCATCATGCTGCGGCACCGTCTCGCTGTCAGCGGCACAAAGGATGCGTCAAGATGTCGAACATCCGGGAAGAATTACAGAAGAAGCAGGTTGACGGCTGCAGAAGCTGCAACTAGGAGACGTTTATCCGTATCTACTATTGGAGCCTTTCTGCGCAACATTACTTTGACCCTATTTGGGTTCATAATAAATCTGAACTCTAATTCACATATTTAAAAAAAAAAACAATGTTTAATCCTTCCACCCTGGAAAAGAAGGTCCAGAAAACGTCATTTAAAGCACAACCGATGACATTCATGCCATTGAGAGGTGCGTTAACTCTGGAGGAGGAGATTACGGAGAAGAAGAGGTAAAAACCAGAAACTAAAGGCAGGAAAAGGTTCTCCATCATCGTGTTAGAGACGCAGTTCTGCTGCCGTGTCTGATTGACTTTAGCAGCTTCTTCAGAAAACAGGAACAGTGCTGGGCAAAAGGTCTTCATCTCATTTTCAATATTACGCCATAAAACACCCAGAAAAGTTTATTCCACGTACTTTTGATTCAAGTTATTCTCTTAAGTCTTGGCTCTTGATCCACTTCAGTACTGGATCATTTAGAGGGATTTTAGCCTTTTAGCAGCAGTCTGGCCAAACAGTGTGATTAGGTTTATTTTCCTGTAGTTACATTTATGGAAGAATATTCAGAAATATGGAGGTTTAACCTCAACTAGGAGAAAGTTAGCAGAAAATCTGTGATGTGACTTTAGGAAGCAGGCGAACTATCAGAGGGTGAAGATGAAAGCCGTCTGTGTCCACCCAGAGTCAGATTTAATAAAACAGAGTGAGATTATGTTAGAGAAAAAATAACATTTACAAAAGTTCCACGATTAGTAAGAAAACTTGAACAAGAAACTTTCAACTGTAATGGATTAGAAAGCATTAAAAATGTTTCTCCTCAGGCTGAAGACTTTTGCACGGCACTGTTAAGCAGGTCAGAGTGTAAGGGTGACGCCCGCCCCCTGTTGGCCGCTTTTTAAAATGCAGCTGTTTGACTTCCTGTGACCAAATATCCACTTTATCTTCACTCCCTGAGCTTTGGACAGAGCAGATGTTCCTCCAGCTGTTCACCGCTTTCAGGCTCCCATAAAGCCGCTTTAGGACTCTAGCTTTACTCTCAGTGGCATTAATGTTTTTATTTATTTCCAGCAACAGTGTTTAAACCTTAAACTTAGCCGGGTTGGTCAGAATCCTGAAGCAGCTCCAGTCTCACTATGAAGGGATCACAGATTTATTATTGTTTTGTTTTCTTAACTATGCATTTTGTGATAGATGACTCAAACTGGAAGGATGTTAAAACATTGCATTATTTATTATCAGCTTTTTTTTTTGTTATGTCACCTTCCAAAATATTAATTATTTGCTTTGTTACAAAACTGCTGACATATAGACGGGCTCTCTGTGTAGAAAAGAGTTTTTCTGTGTGGCAACACGACGCAGGATCTCCCTCCTTTCCGCCGTGCTTCCAGAGACCGTCATGGAGTCGTGTTGTTGGTGAGCAGAACTGGACGTGAGGCCCTGACCGGGCTCAGGGTGCACTGGAGGAGCCGCTCCGCCGGCTGCTCGGGTCCACGCTCCATCCTTTGGTTGCGGTTCTTCCAGATGAAGAGGAAGCTGCCGCCTCTTCCAAACCCTTCGTCTTTTGTCTGTTTCCATCTTTGCACCGTGATGTCAAAATAAAATGGATTTGTTACTCGGCAATAATCAAAAATAAGACGAGTCTAATCTGTCGCCGTCTCGCACTCGGAGCACATTAACGCGCTAAGAAAGGAAATCTTATGGGTCGCCTCAAAATATTTCAACGCAAAGCCTAAAAACGTCAAAGATGAGTTTTGAAAACAAATTAAATCGTTAACCAACGACCAAAAAAACCCGCGGCTTCCTTCTGGGCGGCTCGCCACCAGCGTCTGAGCAGAATCGCACAGTCCGTCTCGTCTCCAGGACCGTCGTTGGGGTCAGGAGGGAATCATCCCTTTGTTCCTCTTGCGGTCCGCCATGGAGCGCCGGTTGTGGTTCCCCACGCGGTTCTTGTTGGCCTCCTTCTTGCGTCGGTCCAGGAACGTCTCCAGAGTTTGGCCTTGGCCTTTGGGTCGCCCCACAACGTTACCGGCGCGCTCAGGGCGAACGCTGGAAGACAAGGGATGGTGATTTATTGTTTTTAGGTCTGAAACAGAACACCGGGCCCAGAATATTTTTATTTTAAAGGCTCTTATTCTTAGAGGAGATGAAAGATTTACCCCTTCTTCTGCTGCATGGCGGCTCGTCTCGCTTCGGCCCTCTCTCTCAGCAGAGCCGGGTCCTGAACGAACTGGTCCCGGTTTACCTGGTTCTGACACACAAAGATTCACCTTTTAATGAGCCGCTGGTACCGACCCGTCACCACAGGGTGACGTCCTTCTGTTTACAGCCGTAAATCAACACGTTTCTCACCAATGTCTTTAAAAGTGTAGGAATTTTGGAGATAAATCCTAATAAAAGCCTAAATCTTGTATAGAAATTATTATTTCTTTAACTTTATATTACAACATATTTCCATTTGTTTGATTCTGGTTTCCTTTGAAGACAATTAACTCTTCTGGTTCTTGTTGGATCTCCGCTTCATATTCCTTACAAAAGATGATTAGGAGAACAAAGAATTACTTTAAAACTGTTAGTGGTGAACGTCTTCGCTTCATATCCGTAAAAATGAGATACAAAACAGCCGCGACTGCAAGACGGGGCAAAAATAACTACCTGTGGGGGGGGGGGGGGGGCAATTATGTCACTTATTGCTACCAGGGGGGGGAAAACTTTGATTAATTGTGTAAAATGTTTGCAAAACCCACCAAGAACTCCCGGAACGGTTGGGATTTTTACTTTTGTCGTTTAATTCTGTTTTAATATCGCCCGTTTCCATGAGAGCATTAATAAATATTAATTATCATTATTGATTGCATTTACTGCGTCCTCTTTAACGGGACTATTTAATTTAACTGGTTACCTGATCATACGTTTTATTTTTACATTATTTGTGGGGCTCTGGGTCTACGCAGAGTGAATGTTTAAGACCGGTACTTTGTATTGCTCCAACATTTTTTTTTTTTTACTGAAGCGTTATTTCAGGTTAAAAGGCAAATTTTGTTGCTTCCTTAATAAGGACAAAAGCAATAATTAGGGGACAATTCAGCCCTGGTTTAAAGAAATATGTAGTTTAAGCAGCGCTGGAACAATTTAAGCAAACGTGAACGGTTCCGTTTATTTTAATTTTAACTTGAATGAGTATCTTTGAATAATTCACTGGTTTAGAATCGATTATATTAAGGTATCAATTATTTTGACAACCCTAGCGCCAACCGTCCATCTTTTTCTGAACATCAGAGGCTAAATCACAAAGCTTCAGCAGGAACCTGCTGAACCGCTGCTATCAAGCAGTGATTGCTACATAACTTCCCTTACCTGACTCCGCCAGATAGATTTGCTCCGCATATCCATCTGGAAACCTTCCGTTGAAGTAATTTTGGGAAGGGGCGAAAATACTGGTCAGCTGATTGGCCTATGTTGGTGATAGACGGGCCAAATAAACCAATCAGATTCGTCGTCGCTCGTAACAGAGCGACGACGAAAACACAACCACAAGCCAAGCTACTCTTGCTGCTGCAAGTAAAGGCTCGTTAGCCCAGCAAAGAAATACTCTGTAATTCCGATAAAACTTGCTCGATAGCCACGCTAACGCTAGTTTCATCGGCTGAAGCCGCCATGTTCTTTAGACTGAACTGACGCGCTTCCGGTTGCGTCACACCGCAACCTGCCTCAAAGCCAACGCTGATTGGACGTTCGTTTGGTGAACGGCTCCAAATTTTCTTTAACGGAGAGTATCCAGACTGATCTGCGAGTGAAACCTTGAAACCTCGCGAGATCAGGATGGTCTCACGAGGCTATAACTTCCCCCCCCCAGCGGTTAAAATGTGTTTTTTTCATGGTTGTAGGATATTAAAATGAAGTTAAATGATTTGATCAGGTGGAACTTTCTGCAAGAATGATTCCACTAAACAAAGTCTACACAACTGACCATAAAACCTAAGGCAACTAAAAAAAAAAAACATTTAAAGGTGAATATTCTGGGTCATCGCATGCCTTTAAAGACGGATTAATAAAAAAAATAAAAATAAAAAGACGGATCAAAGCTGAATAATTCTCTTCAGTACCTGTGAAGCATCTTCGTCTTCATCTTCTTCCTGCTCCTCCTCTACCTCTGCTTTGGTTCCTTTTCTCAGTACCTGTGGGACGGTGAAAGGTCTGCAGGAAACAAAAGAAAGAAAGAAAGCAATCCATAAACATTTATTAATTTTTGCTACATAACTTAATGTTCCTGCCAGAAATCTCTCTAGACAGTAATATCCAGATAGATTTTTCTAGGACAATTATAAAACTCAGAACTGCAAAACTCCAAACTTTTCATCACGTGGGCCAAAGTCATCAAGGCAAAAGTACTCAAGGGCCAAAAAATAATGTTTGAAGCAGAAAAAAATTACCCAAAACTTGTACTGCAAGTTATTTTTTTATCTGCTCCACAAAATGAAATTAGTCACATTTCCTGTAGTTTAGTTCTGCAAAGTTTACTTTTTATCTAGTTTGCAAATTTTTTTGGACTCGATTGAAAAAAATGTAACAACATTGTTGGCTATTCTTAGCAATAAGAAGGTCAGTCTTTCTTTGAAAATGTTTGTTTTATTTTTACCCAGTTTTAAGAAATGATGTTAAAGCATGTTTTAGTTCACTAATATTTGCATTTGAGTAAAAGTTGTTGTATAAATGTGGTCCTAATGACTATGAAACCAAAGAGAATGTACAAATTGTTGTCATTAGAAGACAAATGCTTTGTGTTGGTCTGACATTTTTAAATGTAAGAAGATCTCAACTTGTCTTTAATCATTTTACCCTAATTAAAAATGAAGAGATCTGCACTAACCACCTGTACTGATGGTGAGCCAAATCATCCTGAAACCTGTCCAGGGGCCACACATGGCCCCCGTGTCGCCCTTTGGCCCCGCCTGGTTCAGACGGAGCCTAAAAGCAGCAGGAGGACGTAAACCTGAGAGCGACCCACCTCCTGCTCAGTAAGCTGTCTCCGTCCAGGTCGTTGGCGCCGACCTGGTTCATGTCGTAGGTGTCGTCGTACTCGTCGTCGTAGGCGTCCAGGTCGTAGGCGTCGCCGGCGGGCTCCCCAGCTTCAACCACGACTTCGTCCACCACCGTCTCATAGGTGCGATAACGAGCTCGCTGCTCCTCTATGTGCTGCTTGTCGTTCAGCAACTCTCTGGGGTCCTCGCCTTTCCTGCGGGACGAGCGAAGCGCAGAAAGACGGCAGCCAGTTTAAAAAAAAAGCCACAGATTAAACTGCATTGCTTAACACCAAAAAGCTTTTTTTTTTTCTCCGTACCTGCGGCCCTTCCAGATGCGGGACATGTCCACCTGATCCCTGCGGAAGACGTCAAACTCGTCGTCGTCGAAGACGTTGGACCGGCTGTTCAGAACAGCAGGAAGCTCCTCCTTCACTGGTCTGTGGATGCAGGGGAGCGTTAAACTCTGATCACATCAGAATGTAGGCTGCTTTGGTGCAAAAGTCTCCAATCATCACTTCAGACCACCCAGAACTTCTGCTGAGCCTTTAAAGAGACCCTGATGCAACAGTTTGCCGGACTTTTGCTGCTCTTCTAAATAATGCGTAAACATTAGGGTGGTTTAACACGTTTAAACCTCAGTGTTCCCCCTACCATTCTACAAGGGGGGGGGGGGGGTTCCCAAGAAGGTCACGGCATGTAGTGAATTATTATACATACTGAAGCGTGTTCAATTAATTTTGAAAAGATTAGCCTTTATAAATGGTGCCAGATCACATCCTGAGCCATTTCTGCCTCTAGGCTCCCACATAATTACATTTTTCAGTTCAATTAAATCTTATTTCTATAGCACCAATTCATGATACACATATCATCTCAAGGTTCTTTCCAAAGTCAGACTCCATCAGATCCTCCAGGTTGGTGAGAAAGTTTCCTCTCTAAGGAAACCCAGCAGGTTGCATCAAGTCTCTCCAAGCAGCATTCACTCCTCCTGAAAGAGCGTAGAGCCACAGTGGACAGTCGTCTGCTTTGTTGATGGCTTTGCAGCAATCCCTCATACTGAGCATGCATGAAGCGACAGTGGAGAGGAAAACTCCCCTTTAACAGGGAGGAGAACCTGCAGCAACATAACAACGTCGACAAGACTCCAGACAGGTACATGCAGAGCCCATCTTAACGAGCTAAATGACGTGACGGGATTTGGAGACGCCTGCTTTAAACTGTTCAGCAGGAAGAAGCTGCAGCAGCATCAGCTTTCTGCACCACAGACTGACAGATGTGTGTTGGGTGTCTGAGGCTTCGCAGCATCTGCTGCAGGTCCACCAGGTTCTGCAGCTTTTTCCCCGCTGTCATCAGACTGTTGAACCCTAAACTGGACTCTGCATCAAACATGCACAGAACTGAACTTTATGGCCATTTAAGGCCATTTCGCATCAATATTTTGCACTATACGAACGTTGCTGAACTTTTATAAGTCATTTAAATTTAAAAGTACACAACTGAACATTTACTGCATTTTTTTGCACCATTATGATTTTGCACTGCCAACATTTTTCAAATTAATGCTCTTCCTGCACCACTATCTTTGCACTACAAACATGGTTGAACATTCTTCTGAACACTTTTTTATAAACTGTCTCCTGCACTGCTACACTTTCTATTGTAATGTTATTTTATCTCGATTGCAATCTCATTACATTGTCGTAAGCTGTATGCAACGATACACTCTGTACCTAAAAACCAAGAATAAAGTTTGTCCAAGTCTAAGTAATGTAGGAATTTACCACAAGAAATAGAAAATAAGTGTTTGTTAGACTATGAAGCTCAGAGTCACCCAGGTTCACATGCAGCTAAACTCACAACCTTTCTGGAGGAAACACTGAACCCCAACAGGACCTTTGAAGTGACACCATGGATGAAACTGCCCCCCCCCTCCCCTCCTGGTGGATGTTGTTGTAGCCTCAGACAATGAGACGGTACCAAACGGTGCTACCTGGGCATGGTGCGGTCCAGCTTCTCCAGGTTGGGGGCCAGGCGGTCCTCCAGGATGTTGTTGATGACCAGCTCAGAGTTGTAGCCGTATTCCTGCAGACACGCCAACAGGAAGCCTTCCCCCAGGTCAGGAAGCAGATCCCTGATGCAGGACAGGAGCGACTCCAGCTCCGGGCCGCTCACAGGACACACCGCGCCCTGAAAACACCAATAAGTCCATATTTTACTATTTGTTACGGGAGAACAATATAAAAACATTAGAATTCACACATTTTAATTGAGTCTTGCTTTTGTTTTTGACACACTTTAATCTTTTACATCAGACAAAGTATACACACCAACCACAGCTTTAAAATAATTTGATTTTCTAAGAGAACCTTTTTACAACTCTGCGTGTGACGCAATTCCTCACAAACACAAAGTATTTGCTCCGTGTCTTTGCATCGTAACGTGGAAGATAAATGATTAATTGTTTTAAAGTGTTTTTACTAGGGCTCTAAGATTTTTTTATTTAAACAATAATTGAGATTTAATTTGGACTTTTCTTTACATAACAGGCAACAGAAATGGCCTCTAGATAAAGATGTTTGTAATCAAGGACTATTTAAAACTGTTTTCATTAATCAGAATATTATTCAGAAGAACAGCTTTTAGTTGAGTTGAACATCAATCCTTATTGAACATAAAGTGCAACCAACAAATAAGTCTATGTAATAAACAGTTTGACCGCTACTTAATGCTATGGTGAGATTCCTGAAAGTTTCTGGTAAAACAGTATGATTATATAAACTCTAAAACAATTAATAAAACTAGATTATCTCACTGCTGCAACTGTCTTCCCTTCCATGTGGAGAAAACCCACTTTAAACATTTTACTGACACCTAAACCTCTGATCTATTAATTGTTACAGAGCCAATAATTGCAGAACTCTGCGATTAGGAAATTGTGTTTTTTTTATTGCGAATATATTGCAAATGAGAATAATTGTTCAGCCTTAGTTTTTATTAACAAATCTGTGCATTTTTAATCCAGACCCGTTTTATCTGATTAAATAAAATCCAGTGAAGCCGGAGCTCTGCATGAACAAACCGTGAACACAGCGAGATCAGACGATAAAACAGAAGCGCCGTCTGGATCAAAGCATAATCATCTGCAAAAGTGGCCTAGTCAAAGTCCGACACTTGAAAGCTGCTGTTCCCAGAAAATTTATCAATTTTCCCAAAGACGGGAAAACCTCCGTCTCTAGACGTGCAGACGAGCTCAACATAAATGCACTCCGCACTTTTCAGATTTCTATTTACAGATACCGCCGTGAGAACCCGGCAACTTTTTCCTTCAGCTTTACATATTTGTAATACTTTAAGTGTCTCTTTCCCATAAAATCCAAACCCGGAGGTTTGTGGTTGTATTCTGAGGTTTGTGGTTGTATTCTGAGGTTATGTTCAGAAACCGAAGGACTCACGTTGTTCCCTCTCTGCGGGACGTTGATCATGGCCTCTGCCCCCCTCAGCTCTCCTGATTCTCCCCTCGACTCGTCGACCTGCTGAGGCCTGAAGCCGTCTGAGGAGGCAGCCGCGCCGCCTGCTGCTCCCTGATTGGCCGACAACGAGGAAGCTGCTGCGCTCTGAAGGTGGCCCTGCGGTCTCCGTCGCCCCGTGCTGTCCCAGGCGCTTTCAACCCCCTGGAGCAAATAAGACGTCCTCGTCTCATCGCTGAGGAGGAGCGGCCAGTTAAAGAAGACAAGAAACCGGCTTCTGGGGCAAAAAATGCAGGTTTAAAACGCCCTAAAGCTTTTACGCATATATATATTGAACTGAGCATAAAGTGTAGCTGCGGTTTGCAGCAGAGCTACTGGAGACGCTGCCTTCAGGCAAAAAGAGATACATGACAGGCAGAGCTTGTTGGAGGAGGCTGATGTCGTCTGCGAGGGGAAACTGCTCGTCGTAGTCGACCAAAAACCTGAAAAACACGATTAAAGTTAACGTGTAGCACATTTCAGCAGCGAGGCGGTTCAAAGGGCTTTACATCATTAAAACATAAGAAATAGTCACTGATTGTTAGATCAGTAACAGACATTAAATTAAATATCAGGTGAAAACATCAAATATGTTGGTCGGTGTTCCTGTTATTATGGCTGAAAGTAAATCTAAACAGGTTTTCAGTCTGATTTAAAGGAACTCTGAGTTTCTGCTGATTTACAGTTTTCTGGAAGTCTGTTCCAGATTTGTGGAGCACAGGAACTAAATGCTGCTTCTCCATGTCTGGTTCTGGTTCTGCAGAGTAGACCAGAACCAGAGGATCTGAGAGGTCTGCAGGGTCTTTAATGTATTTTGGTGCTAAGACATTCAGGAATTTATAAACTACTTCAGTTTTCTCTACTGAACCCCAATATGGGTTGTTTCATATAAAGTATTGCTGTTGCCCTTTAGGGTCTTATTTGGCTTGTAACTTGACTAAAATGTATTTATTTTAGGCACAAATCAGATTTTTTCTGCTATAGTAGTTACATTCAGCTGTGGCATCACATAAACAGGAGAATATTTTATGCTTATGCTGAATGTTAACCCAGAAGCTGATTTAACCAGAAAAACAAATTAAACATTAAATTATGTTTTACTTTAGCCTGCATAACACAGATGTGATGAAATCTGGAGGTTTGAACTATTAAAGACCCCAAGATGGCCTTACTTTAGTTCTTAAACGGACATTTTAAAGACATTATGAAAGTATCACAACTTAACATGTTAAGAACATGTTGCACTGACACCAGTTCTTACGCCATAAAAAGGTTGGATAATAAATATGGTTCTCACCTTTTCTCAGGTAAAAAAGATGTGAAATATTGCAGAAGTTCCTCTGCAAACGTGTGCATGTTTTCTTGGCTGCAAAGATGAGAGAACAGAGCGTGATCAAAGAGCGTGCTGATGCATTTGTGTGGGTTTAGCTGAGCTGCACGCTGGGCTCACCCCTCCAGGATGGGCTGCAGGCAGGTGTGGTGCAGCAACAGGTGAGTAGTCTCCACCACCTTCCGGCAGGAGTGGCTCAGCCTCGTCCACAAGTCTTCCTGCAGGCTGCAGACGAGTAAGAGCTGAACTCAGTACTGACCAGAACACATCCTGTTATTTTCCTACAATAAAACCCTGCGACGGCTGCTCGCCTTTTATCGTCAAAGTTCCTCCTCCTGATGGCTTTCTCAAAGTCCGGGACGACAGCCTCGTAGAACGACGGCAGTCTGGCAGCAGAAGAAAGAAAACACACGGTTCTTTTACGCCGCCGTGCCCCACCCTGATCTCCCAGCAGCCAAGCTGCAGGTGGGCTCACCTGCTGAGGAAACCGTGGGAGTGGAAGCTGGAGCAGGCGGCAGGGAAGGTGTCCAGGAAGGCATGGATGGTGGTGGTCGAGTCGCACAGGTACAAAATTATATCTGCAAGCTCCTGCAGGGGAAATAAAGGCAGAAATTAATCATCAACGCCGATTATAACGCCACATCTCGTCTACTGTGCAATCCTTCACAGTTAGTTTATAAAACAAAAACACGATGATTTTATATCCTTAAATTATACCAGAATAAATCAATCTAAAGATTTTATTGACTAGGATGATTTTTTTTTAATATGTGATGATTTCAGAACCATTTCTGAATTTATTTGTTGTTTTAAACAGATGCAACAAAACTACGCTCTGTTTATTAAAAACAAGCTTTAATTGAAATTACAGCATTTTAAAGACCAAACATTATATTATAGAGCCGGCAAACCTTAAACAGGAGCTATTCTACTGGCTCTGGTGATCACTTCCAGCTCCAGGTGACTTTTTACATTAAAAATAAGGTTTAGTTTGCAGGCTGGTCATTTGCTCCCCTCTAGTGGCCAGTTAGGAGTTAGGTTTCATTTCCTCTAAAGAAGTCCTCAATCATGGTTGTTCCACAGCTGGCACAGAGACTTTCAGAGGCGTTTTAGGCCTAAAGTAAGTTATGATGCAACGCTGTTTTGAAGGGAGATATCAGATCAGCTATGAATTAATGTTTTTATATTAGCAGCATCTGATGCTGATAACTGAACTGATAACAGCCTCGTTATCGTCTGTGTGAACAGAAATAAAAACTACTGCATGTTTGGCTGAAGTGACCTCAGGTTCATGCATTTTCCACTTACTTTGTTTATTTTAAATGACAACATGTAAGGTGTACAAAGGTTTACACACATATTCCCAGGTTTCTTTTTTTCAGTTTTAGATAAAAGACGACACCATTTTCAACGCTGTGTCTTTGTTTGAATAAATGATTTAATGCGGTGAGATAAAATTAAACCCTCCACACGCAAAATAAAAGTCATTATGTGTAGAAAAGTTAGACTTTTAACTGCTTCCAGTCACTTCCATTATGTTTTCATTCTAATAGTGAACCAACAAAACCTTTCAAATGCTAGGTTGAATAAAACTTTAAGTAATATTTTCTGACTGAGTGTTTTTATTGTGAAACTGTGTTGTGATCTCAGAGCACGGGGGTGGGGGGGGGTGTAAAAGCAGAGTCTGACCTCCAGGTTCATGCTCATGGCAGTGGGCTGCTTCTGTGCATTCAGCTTCATCGGCTCCATGGCCGCGGCTCCTTCACACCGCAGACCGCATTTGTTGAGGATCGTGTCAAACACCTGAGATTCATAACAAACAAAAAAAATGACTCACTTAAAATTAACTAATGCAGAAATCCATTTTTCAAAGCTGGTTGTACCTCTCACCTGTAATATTGTGGGGAGCGTCTCATCCAGGTCGTTGTAGTAGGCTGGCTGCTGAGTGAAAATGTTCTCTGGAAGGAGAAACAAGAGTGGAGGCAGATGAGCGTTCACACTGAGCCTGGTTCTGCTGGAGGTTCTCCTCCCTGTTAAAGGGGAGTTTTCCTCTCCACTGTCGCTTCATGCATGCTCAGTATGAGGGATTGCTGCAAAGCCATCAACAATGCAGACGACTGTCCACTGTGGCTCTACGCTCTTTCAGGAGGAGTGAATGCTGCTTGGAGAGACTTGATGCAACCTGCTGGGTTTCCTTAGAGAGGAAACTTTCTCACCAACCTGTATAATCTGATTGATTTTGATTTAGTAAAGAGCCTTGAGATGACGTGTTTCATGAATCAGGGCTATATAAATAAAACTGAATTGAATAACAATTGAATAACTGATACATTTAGTGGATTAGGAGACGTTCTCGATCGGCTCACCTATCATTTTATGCAGCAGCTGGCTGTTGCCCTTTCCAAAGAGGACACACAAATCCAGAATTTTGGGAATGTCAAACAGGAAGTTGTCGTAGATAATCTCCCCAAACACGGCCGGGGTGAAGAAGTGATCCTGTTTCGAGAAAACAAAAAGAAATGTAGGTTTTAGTAACAAATCAACACCTAAATGTAACGCTCAGACCTCCCTCTGCCCACACCTTGGATTCTTTATGCGTGGCCATCCGGAGGAAGGTGAGGAAAACCGCCCTGTGGACGGCACGCTGCACATCTGCCACGGCTGGCGACAGAGGCAGCGGGGCGAGGTCAAGGCCGCGGGGAGCCTGGTGCAGGTACGAGTCGAGACACCTCTGCAGGGACTCGTCAAACACCACCTGGTAGAAAACGCAGATCAGCCACTCTGGGTTCCTTCATCCCTGAGAACCTGCAGCAGCAGCTAGCCGCCCCGTACCTGACACCAGAACTTGTCGTGAGGCAGTGCCAGCAGCCACTCCAGATCCTCGGCTATAAATTTGGCACGCTCCAAAAACTCCTCCACCTCAGCAGGTGAGCCGTTCTCCGGCGGAGGTGTATAAGGCACGAAGCAGCGCTCCTCCTTTCTGTCGGGGTGCTGGTGGAAAACGTGAAAAACAAATATGAGACATAAAAAAAAGGCGTTTGGGTCAAATGTTGTCATGCAGAGATGTTGGGACTGAACGGACCAGCGCCGGCAGAGTGCGCTCCTTTCCTGACGGGCCGGGCTCGGTCACCTGTTGCTCGTCCAGCGGCACTCGAGCGCAGGCCATGGCTGCTCCTCAGACTTTTACTCTGAGCTGAGGAAACGAGGAAAAGACAAAACGCTGGTTTGTTTGTGTGGTTCAGATTCTTGGGGTCTGTTGGGAAGGCTTTATATAAATTAAAGTTTATACTGGACCTGACAGTGAATTACTATCTTTTGCAATAAATGAGACAAAATAAAAGATCAAAACAAAAATTCACCACCAGTACTGAGAAATTAGAGAAAATAGAGCAAGCAAACAAAATATTCTTAAACAAAATAAAATACTTTGACATTTTGAATGTTTTTTTTTTCTATTTAGGTTGCACAAATGTGCATCAGTTATACATTTCTTTAAGCTGAGTATGATATTATTAAATACTGCACAGTATTTCTTCTCAGGTTGTAAATCTGCCCTCATACTGTTCAGTCTATTTTTTTTAACTACATTTTAACACCGCATGCTCCTGTTTGTCTCTCACTTTGCTGCTAGGAACCCTAAATTTCCCCCATTGAGGGACAATAATGGAGTTTCTATCCTGTTCTATTTGTGTTTCGTTGTGAGAATTTGTCAAGACTCACAGATGTACGTCTTATATCTGACATCTTTCTATATCTGGCAGGGGGAAAAAAACATGCTGAATAAAAGCTTCCAATCCAGAGATTACAGTGACTGACAAAAGCCGCTCTGCAGGGCCGTCTTGAATTGTTTGGTCTTTTCCAAACATCCGCATGGCAGAAATGTCCCGTTGGTTACTTTTGAGTAGTATAACGGTGAGTTAAATGCATTTATTTACATGTAATTCCCTGACTGCAGTGGTGTCCACTTCCACAACAATTTGCTCAACAAACAGCTGGACCAGGAGTCTGCAACCTGTGGCCCTGGAGCTGGAGCAGCTCTTCCAATTAAAGGTTTTGAAATATTTGACAGTTCGTTTTCTGTTTGTTTTGTTTGCATGGAATAATTGCTTTGAATTTCCACAACAGAACGTCACTGAAAGTCGCAGCAACGCGTTTTAAAATCCTTTTTTTAATGTGAATAACTAGGTTGAAAACTATGTGCTTTTATTTCAAATCCTCTTTTTCCCCCCAAAGAGTTCCTTTCCATATTATAAAAAAATAAAAATAAAAAATACAAATAAAACGACAGTTCTTTTAAAATGACGACAATTTTCCTAAAAACATATTTTCATTAAATAAAATGTTATGTTATGTTATTATTTGCCCCTAAATGAGCTGGACTGAGGGGAAAGATGGAGGGAGAGAGAGAGAAATAACTTTTTATACCGTTGTTAAAATAATTGTCATGTAAACAAACGTGTGTAGAACCGTGAAACAAACCAACTATTCTACGTAATAATTAAAACTATATTTTGTTTTTGTTTTGTTTGGTTTTTTTTGGGGGGGGGGGGGGGGACAAGTTATGTTAGCTAATGGCTAATGGTAACCAAGCCTAAAGGTATGAAACCTGTAAAATCTGGAGTTAGACAGCTGACGGCCCCGCAGTGACTGAAACAGGGAGATATTAATGATTAACTTCCACAGTTAAAACATTTGGTGGCCTGAGTTGTTCTCCTAAAACCGGCCGCTGTTTAAAGCCACCGGGTAGCCGGTTTAATAGCGGCTGCTGATGAATGAAGGACCGTTTTAACCACCTGGTTGCCTAACCACCGTCCCCGGCCGTGACTCAGCGGAAAAACAAAGTGTCCCGAACCGGAGCTGGAGGAGCCCGCTTACCTCTGAACACGACGCCCTGCGGCTCCGTCAAGCCATCTCATCGCAGTCCGACTCGGTTTTCACCAGTTTCTCTTTCCAGACGTCTTGTGGACATCTGCGCTAACCAGGAACTGACGCCTGCCGTGTCTTCTTCGGCGTTAAGCACACAGCAGCTGCCGGAAGACGCCTCGACCGCCCCCTGGTGGCCGAGAATGGAAATATTGAATATCTACGTACAGTTTTAACGTACAGTCAAAATATGGTATGCTGCAAGGTTGCATGATCTACCGTCTCACTTCTCCAGTTTTTTTTCTTCCCCCTCAAACAAAACAACCAAGCAAAGACAAACGAAGAATAAAAAGTATAAAGTATAAAATAAATACGTCATTACTTAAAAAAAAGAATAAATAGTCCCACACATCATCAATCAGCAGTGATTCCACAGCACAATGTGTTTAAATGTCCATCCAGGAACTCACTGGACCAAGTTTCTAACAACGATAACGTTCTCCAGTTCTCATAAAAATGAATTACTGGATCTAAGGAACGGTTCTCGGATCCTTTCGGCTCTGTTGCATTTAGAAAAATCGGTGCCATTTATTTCTAAGATGTCAGATCAAATTTTGTTGATAAACATTGACAGAAAAAAGGGGTCAATAAAAAGTTCATTAGAAGTTCATTTTAGCCTATCATGTAGGTTAATATTATAGTCATTCACAGAGAGCATGCATTCTTTTTTCTTTTATAAAAACTTGCAGTTTTGGTAAAAAGTTGGTTAATAAAGAGTTGAGTTTGAATTCAGTGTTTGTGTGTTCTTTATCTAAAAATAGGTTGCTAAGCAACAGCATAAAAAGGCCAGGGCTGCACTCAAAATATATGTTTTGAATTTGTTGATAATTATTGACATCGATCAATATTATTTTTATTTTTATCGAATTATGCCTTTTTTCCATAGTTTCCATCCCTATTATAAATGCTTATTAGCTTAAAAATAAACCGTGTAAAATAACCCAAAATATAAAGCAACCCGACCTGTCCAGGGTGTACCCCGCCTCTCGCCCATTGAACGCTGGAGATAGGCACTAGCACCCCCCGCGACCCCATGAGGGATAAAGCGGTTTGGAAAATGGATGGATGGATGGATAAAGCAACCCAAAACCAAATTTTAGTAAAATTCAAGGTAATAAAGAATAAATAGCTCCAATAGTAGCATTATTTAAAAATATATATATTTCAGTAAAAAGCATGATGCAGTCAAACTACTCCTTAAAAACGTTTGCCAATGGTCAGAGGTGGGTAGTAACCCGATTAAATTACTTGAGAATGTGAAAAAAGATCGATCCATCCATTTGTGCATCATGCACATACCTAAGGGCAATTTAGAGACTAATCAACCCAACAGTCATGTTTTGGTGTGTGTGTGTGTGTGTGTGTGTGTGGTGGTGGGAGGGGGGGATCAGACACATCCAGAGAGAATCCACACATGTCCAGGAAAAACATGGAATCTCCCCAAAGAAAGACACCCAACAGGGGTTGAAACCCTTCCTGCTACAAGGCAGCAGAGCTACCAACTGCATCACTGTGCAGCCCACAAAAAAAAGATACAAAAGGGGAGGAAAAAAGGGATAATTCAGATAATAAAAATTATCACCAATATGTATTTTCATTCCAATACATTTCAGTAGACTTTTCTGGTTACTTGTGAAGAAACCAAAAATAAATAAATAAGTGGTGTCATATACCCCTGGAAAGCAAGAAAATTCACCTAAAGATTTTAGCCACTCATTTTTAACATTTTTGGTCAATAATGTCCACAAAAAGAAACTTGGGAAGTTGGAGGTAGAGTTCAAATTTATTTTGGCATAAAAAACTGCATTGATTATTTATTTGTTTTAATTATTCCTTAACCTTCATGGGCTTCTCACGTGCATCTGTGCAGAAAGTAATTCAAACTTGCCCTCCTAAAAACAGCTTTGACCGAAGGTGTATCGTCTGTGAAAGAGAAATTGATGGCATTGGTGTCTGTAATCCTATTTTCTACACATATTTTCCATCTTGGTGAGAGAGCGCTGATGTACTGCATCCTCTTGAGCTCCTGGGATCTGATGGCGCCCCGGAAGAACTCAACAGAGTTCACTGGAGTGTCGCAGTGACGGAGGACATCCTTACTGGAACTAGGCCTGAGGGTCTGATGTGACCAAGATAAACTCACCTGGTTCACAGGTGTCCAGTGTATGCGGCGGCAACCAGGTGAGGAGCACAAAGACACATCTAGGCTGCAGTCAAGCACGGTGGTGGGAGTGTCATGGTTAGGGCGCTGCCGGTTGTAGGAGGCAACAGTTTATTAAAAAACGACTGACTGAACCAGAGCCTGATCCCCTCTCTTTTATTTTCCTAAATTTTAATCATGTAAAGCACTTCACTGCAAAAACGGATCTAAAAATAAGTAAAATGTTCTTAAAATTAGAGTTTTTGTCCTAGATTTGAGTATGTAAATAAGATTAGCTGCCAATGGAATGAGTATTTTCACCCCTAAAATAAGATAATTAGATATACTGCACTTGAAATAAGATGATGGAGATGAGTTGTTCCTATTTTAAGTGCAAAAATCTTATTCTATTGGCAGATCATTTTATTTACCTGCTCAAATCAAGGAAAAATACACTAATTTTAAGAACATTTTACTTGTTTTTAGTTCAATTTTTTCAGTGTTTGCATTGTCTTTGTACTGAGATGTGCTTTACAAATAAATTTGCCTTGCCTTGCCTAAAGAGTTCCTCCTCGATTTCCTCGCACTGGGAGGATCTCTGCTCCCACTGTGGGCTTAAAGTAGCCGTGTAAAGATTTCTGTACCATCAGAGATCTCGTTAGATCTCGTTAGGGGAGAGATCTTAGATGTCTACCTGCAGCCTGCTGCTCAACAAGGACTCCTGAAGATTTCTTCCACATTTCTGTTTTTTACTAATCATTAAAACATTTTTTATTTGTTTCACTGTAGCTTTTTTTCCCCACCAATTTGCAAATAAAACCGTAATCTTTCCCTGAACTGAATGAAGAAATCATGAGATCTGAACCGGGACTCAATGAGGACACGGACACAAACGACTTTCATAGAAAACAATATTTATAAAAAGTCTGTCATGACAAAGAAGGCTAACAATAAACTACATTGCATACAATACTTTGAAAAATGATCCACATATATATGTCTTAGCGTGTTCTTATGCTCTGTTTTCAGTACAGTTTTAACGTACAGTCAAAATATGGTATGCTGCAAGTTTTCATGATCTACCGTATCACTTCTCCAGGTTTTTTTTTTTCTTCCCCCTCAAACAAAACAACAAAGCAAACGACAAACAAAACAAAAACAGAAAATATCACTGCTGCAATGGCTTGGAGTGTAAAGTACAAAATAAATACGTCATTACTTAAAAAAAAGGAATAAATAGTCCCACACATCATCAATCAGCAGTGATTCCACACCACAGTGTGTTTAAATGTCCATCCAGGAACTCACTGCACCAAGTTTCTAACAACGATAACGTTCTCCAGTTCTCATAAAATCTAATAACTGGATCTAAGGAACGGTTTGTAGGATCTGATCTGGGATCCTTTTGGCTTTGTTGTATTTAAAGAAAAAAAAGAAAAGAAAATCGGTGCCATTTATTTCTAAGATGTCAGAATGTTTAAAGGGACAGAGACGTGGCTCACTGCATCCACACACACAGACGGTGCAGACCGCGATTAAAAAAGTCATACAGGATATCACACTCTGCTCCCTAAACAGCCATAAACCTTTTCACCTGGCGTCTAAAGATTTCTCTTGACTAGGTCACAAAAAAAGAAAAACGTTAAAGGGTTACAGCACTCAACTTAATTGTTCTATATTTCAGGCTGAAGTAATCTTAAGTAGTCAATATAATAGTTTTTACTGCAGTTTCTGGGAACTGGAGAATTTAAGTCCTCAGAGACGAGTGCATTAAGATTTTAAAGAAATATTCAGTAAATTAGAATATGTATTTCTAAGAACCTTGTTTGTCAGATAAAAAGTACCTTTAAAAAAACAACGACGTTTAAGCTGGTATTAAACTTACTTTTCATTAAGCCCCAATTTCTGCATGAAAACTTTTGTTTTTTTTATTGATCTGATGTAATAACTTAATTTTTAAAGCTGTGTTTCTATTAGGTGGACGTGGTAAAAAAACAAACAAAAAAAAAACAGAAATAAAGGGTTCAAAACGGCATCCGTCTGTGTTCATCTATACAATATGTTTCTTTTAGTGAATTGAGTAACTGAAATAGATGAGCTTTTTAAATATTCTAATTTACTGAATGACTGTAAATGACCTCCTAAAGGTCAATTAAACCTTCTTCTTCTTGCCCAGGCATCAGCTAATCAAGAAAATAACCAACCGCCTGCCTGGGAGAACATTTTCATTACGTGGTTTTCAGGGGACTAAAAGTTGGAAATGAAACGATTTCATTGATTCCTTTTACATAAAAACAGATCATTTGTTGTGATGGAATGAGTTACCGGATCTCTGGGTGGGCGTTATACTGTAAAACGTCCCGTATCAATCTGAGCCCGGTTCGTACGGCAGTGCTTGTGCGCGGTGAAGTTCTGACGACAGCGGGCTTTCTTTACCGGAGCCGAACGCAACTCTGCAAATGTCTTCAGTGCCGTTTCTGTGAAACTCTCTCTAACGTTAAAGATCATTCGGTTTTTATTGCCTTGCCCCATATCGCCTCATTCAGGAGACGTAATACGAGTTTTTTCCAGCCCATTTTAACAGCTTACACTTTAAAGTAAACCTGCCAGGAGACGTCTGAAGAAAAGGAGTTTTGTTCAACCAAAGCAGAGATAATTTGGTGTTTTCCAGAAGAAAATGCATCAATTTAACAATCCATCAATTAGCAACTCTTTGCTGATTATTTGCAATTTAAACATTACCAACTACTTCATGAGTCTCAAGCAGACCAAACGTTCTAATTTTGAAGGAAAAAAACCCCAAATGGAAACTTTAGGAGAAAGTCTGGCAGCTCTTTGGTTGTTATGTGGAGACTTTTTAGATCCTCTGGTGACTAAATACCTGTTTGTAGATCAGTTAACTGTTTGATAACGAATAAATATCCATGAAAGGATCGCATTCATAAAACTTTTAGGCCTGAGGGGTAAATTGATGGAGGAACTTATTGACCACAAAGTTCTGCTCCAATACAGGATGGTAAATACAGATGTGGTCATGAGGCTGTTAAAAAACAACTGTAAAACAATAGAACATTTGAATATGCATAATAATAATAATAAAAACGTCTAAAAACTATTCTTAGCTATATAAATGAAGGGCACAGATGGTAAACTATAGAGAAATGCTGCATTTTATCTGAAAACCCAAAACCATTAAACATGATCATCAGCGACTCGCTGCATAAAGACGATGAACCAAAACAACGAGGCGTCAGAAATCCCTTCACAGAACGCATCACCGCCATGTTTGGTCTTTTAAAGTCAGCTTCACACGTCTAACATGTGCAATAAATCTTTAAATGATCACAGCCAAAACAAGTTCAAATGGAAGTCAGTTTGTGAGGAATGAAATCCAGATCTAGAGTCCTTCAAAAGTTGTGTTTTTTGGTTTAAAATGTGAAGGCATGAAACAAACGAATGGGTAAAAGGTCCACAGCAGCTTTCTGCTTCCACAAAGGATCACTGGAATAAATGACTCTGCATGAACTTTAGTGTAACATCCAAGCCGGCAACAATAAAAGGAGTAAAGATAAGAGGGGGACATAATCATTATTAAGAGGAATCAAAAGCCTATTTTTTTTTTTAAAAAGGAGAATGGCTTTGTCTTTGTCGACTGATCCAGTTGAAGTTTTAAACCGTTAAAAGGGAGGAACAGTTTGCAGGAAGAGGGCAGATGGGCCTGAACTGTCCTGCATGTCAGGGCATTTCGGACGGTGCGTTCCTGCCGCACATTCGAGTCCCAAAAACTCCCCCAAGATACAGCAAAACCACAAACTAAAAAAAAACTAACATCTTCTATCATCCTTCCTTCATTTGGGCCCAGATTCCATCAGTAAATCCCACTGAGACGGTCGGTGCTAGCCCAGCTGTATGTGTCCTGAATACGTGGTGAGGAGCAGCATGATGGCGAAGCCCGTCAGCAGCCCGGCGTTCTGGATGCCGAAGGTGATCAGGAACCTGGTGCCACCAGCATCCTCTTCCTCCCGACTCACTTCGTTCATCTCCGGAAACTGAGAGGAGAGAACGATTAGATTTACTGTAGCGAAGCCGTTCCGCCTGATTCATCCCATATCTGCTTATAAAATAAACGGTTCTTGCTTTTATTAGAAGATTTAGAAGGAAAACTAAATGCTACTGACCAAATTGTTTAACATGTAAACGTAAAAAATGTAAAAACGAGGTCCCAAGCTAACAACAAGCAGCTATAAATCTGTGATCAGAGAGAGAATAAACACCCCTGAAGTTCATTAAACACTAACTCTTCATGAAACGAGGGGTTTTGGCATTTTGCTGCTCCTCAACATGCAGAAGTGCGTTAACCCAACGGCCAGACGGAGAGACATCACTGATTACATTCTGCATGGTGTAAGAAGGATGTAACAAAATGATTTGAATCAGAAACATTTTTATTTGGTCATGATTTGGTGCACAATCTAGGCTAGAGTTGTTGCAGTGGTCTAGTCAAAGTCCGACTTTCAACCTGATGTGCGTTTACTTTAACTTGTCATAATTTAGGGTCATTTGGAGGTAATTAAGAAGGTGATGATCCATCTTTCTGGTACGATAAGAGATAGAAACCATCCCAGGAAAAATATAAATTAAAAAAATCTACTATAAGTGTAACAGAGCCACCAGAATCCCTCGTGATAGTTTGCAACGGTTCCATGTTTTGCTTTTGTCCTCTACCTTCTTAAAACTAGTTCTCCAAAAAGCCCCAACATGTTTATCCTCGTTAAATAAATAAATAGCTTACCATGTCTGCCAGGGCGATGTAGAGGAACATTCCTCCAGCCAGAGCAAAGATCCAGTTGGGGGAGAAGCTGTTGCCGGCCAGGATGCCAAAGCCCATGCCCAGGTAGCAGCAGCAGGCCGACAGGAAGTTGAAGAACAACGCCTGCTGGATGCTCATGCCGGCATTCAGGAGGATCACAAAGTCACCTGCAGAGGAAAAAAAGAAGGGACCGGCTAAACACCACTGACAAGTTATGCTTTAATAACACTTATATAGTCTATCTTCACCTCCCCTTGTGTTTCCCAGACTCACCGAGCTCATGAGGGAACTCCTCACAGAGGATGGCCACAGAGGTGCTGATGCCCTGGAAGACCGAGGCGGTGAAGGAGGCTCCGATGGCCAAGCCGTCGATGAAGTTGTGCAGACCGTCGCTCAGCGTGATCATCCAGGCCAGCGTGCCGATGTCAGAGTAGGTCGTTCCTTTCAGCCAATAGCAGCCGCCGCCTCGGCTGCCGGACCGCGCCCCTTTGTCTGGACTCGGAGACTCCTGAAGAGACGGGAGGAGATTTGGGTGACGACATTTAGAACAAAAAGCAGAATAAACCTGTTCTCTAAAGCAAAGGTTCCCAAACTTATCAGCCTGCGTCCCCCTAAATAACGCTGCTAGAAACTGGAGAGCACCTTTTAGCAGGTTGGGGGCATTTCAATTCAATTAAATTTTATTTATATAGGTTATAAAGGTTCTTTCCAAAGTCAGACTCCATCAGATCCTCCAGGTTGGTGAGAAAGTTTCCTCTCTAAGGAAACCCAGCAGGTTGCATCAAGTCTCTCCAAGCAGCATTCACTCCTCCTGAAAGAGCGTAGAGCCACAGTGGACAGTCGTCTGCATTGTTGATGGCTTTGCAGCAATCCCTCATACTGAGCATGCATGAAGCGACAGTGGAGAGGAAAACTCCCCTTTAACAGGGAGGAGAACCTCCAGCAGAACCAGAACCAGGCTCAGTGTGAACGCTCATCTGCCTCCACCCACTGGGGCTTAGAGAAGACAGAGCAGAGACACAGAAAGCACAGAAGCTCACATTGACCCAGGAGTACTTTCTATGTTAGAGAAGACAGAGCAGAGACACAGAAAGCTCAGAAGCTCACACTGACCCAGGAGTACTTTCTATGTTAGAGAAGACAGAGCAGAGACACAGAAAGCTCAGAAGCTCACATTGACCCAGGAGTACTTTCTATGTTAGAGAAGACAGAGCAGAGACACAGAAAGCTCAGAAGCTCACATTGACCCAGGAGTACTTTCTATGTTAGAGAAGACAGAGCAGAGACACAGAAAGCTCAGAAGCTCACATTGACCCAGGAGTACTTTCTATGTTAGAGAAGACAGAGCAGAGACACAGAAAGCTCAGAAGCTCACACTGACCCAGGAGTACTTTCTATGTTAGAGAAGACAGAGCAGAGACACAGAAAGCTCAGAAGCTCACATTGACCCAGGAGTACTTTCTATGTTAGAGAAGACAGAGCAGAGACACAGAAAGCTCAGAAGCTCACATTGACCCAGGAGTACTTTCTATGTTAGAGAAGACAGAGCAGAGACACAGAAAGCTCAGAAGCTCACATTGACCCAGGAGTACTTTCTATGGTAGATGGTAATAGAGGATGATCTGCCTCCCCTGGTGATGTCACAGCTAACAGAATGCATTCCTTTTTTATTTTTAGAAATTCCGAGAATAAAGTCATAAAATTGTGAGAGGATGGTATTGATTTTATGAGAACTCACACAAAAGGCCGCTGTGTTTATTCTCATTCTTTTACACCTAATTTAATAACTTTATTTTCGTTATAATGAAAAAAAGCATTACAGCCATTGATGATTAATGAAAATAAATTACTAGCCACAGAGGACTACATTTCTGCAAAAAAATAAATAAATACATAAATAAATGTTTGAGATTAATTTCACATATTTGAGAGATAATGTCAAATAGTCATAAATATTCCATGATTAAAGGCATAAATTATATATTAAAATATTTAGGGTCAATAGTTATAGCTGCGTCCAATAACTATCAGACCTGTAAGATCAAGAGATCTCAGAAAAAAAACATGCATGACAAAATAAAGATCTCTAAAAACATTAAATCATGTCCCGATCTACCAAAGCCATTTTTAAAGCGAACAACAGTGAGGCCCACTTTCCACTGTGTAGGATAATGGTGGCGAACCTTCCTAGGCAAAGCCATACAAAAATAAATCCAACAGCGCATTAAAGACTCATCCAGGGGGTCAAAAAATAAGACGGAGCAACGTCTAAAGCTCCTCCCTTCATTTAAGGTCAGTGTTCCAGACTCAACTTTAAAGGAGAAGTCCGGTCAAAATCAGAATTCAAACCACTGAAAGTACTTTAAATACAAAACTACTACATACTGTGCAAAAAAATATACGTTTTTTTAATTATGAATAATTTTCATTTAATCATGTTTATGTGGATGAATCCATCTTGGTCAAGAATAGTACTGTCACCTCCCATTTTTTGACGTCACTCGGCGGACCCACAGTTGAGCAAGTTTCAACGCTCTGTTTGTCACGGCGCACTATTTTCCAACATGTCGACGACTGGTGCTCTGTACGAAGCAGAGAGTGATGAAGTACTTAGTGACAGTGATGAGAGTTCTGTGGAGCTATCATCATCTGATAGCGATATGGATTTTTTTAGAAGAGTTTCTTGACAGAAACCGGACTTTTGACGGAATCCAGCCGTACTTATTTCCAGTGCAAACTCAGTCGGGTCCTACAGTATATATGTATACACGCGTGTGTGTGTGTGTGTGTGTGTGTGTGTGTGTGCGCTCCGCTGCAGCGCCGCAGCACGGCGCTGCAGCGGAGCGCACACACACACACACACACACAGCGGAGGAGAGATTGCTGAAGTGACTTAAGTTA
This sequence comes from Fundulus heteroclitus, assembly GCF_011125445.2. Taxonomy (NCBI): domain Eukaryota; kingdom Metazoa; phylum Chordata; class Actinopteri; order Cyprinodontiformes; family Fundulidae; genus Fundulus; species Fundulus heteroclitus. The sequence goes on from NC_046372.1 coordinate 26,221,270, forward strand.
TATATTTGCCCTTTAGTAAATAGGGCAGGTGGTCATTATTGTATAAATATTAAAATATAAGAGCGTTCCAGCACATGCTGGGGCGGAGGGATACCACATCACATGTGGTATCCCTCCGCCCCTCTGCTCGGTGACCATCCCCGCAAATTCTAAATAAAAAATTCTAAAATAAAAAATAACTTACCGAAAATCCTCGCTCTCATGTCATGTTCAAAACATTCTTCTTCAAAATGGTTGTTGCATATGACGTGTTTTCTCTCTGGCCAGAAGTTAGATGGCAAATCCGCTCTGTTCAAGTTGGCAATCCAGCGATGAGCCTGGTGGCTCATGAATCGGGAAGTTGAAATAAGCAATGTTTTTTCTACTTTTACCAGTTGTGTTGGAACATCCGATGGCCATGCACGTGGGCATTGTTGCTTCAGCAAAAGCTCTTGGGAATGTCAGCAGTGAAGTCCTCTGGAAATCCGAAAAAATTATTGATGATTGCAGCTATGTAGAACGGCTCCTATTGACTTTGCATGGAAAGCGGAGAGAAATGCTGTCGCCGCTTCCGCTTTTCCACGCCCCAGGATGTGATGTCAAACGCCCCTTACTGCCCAAATATGGGCAGTAATGTCAGCCCCCATACACAGTGATTCAGACGACAATTTATGTTTTTATTTTCTTATTGATTAAAGATAAGTTCATTAAATAACCACAAACGTATTAGTTTTAGTTATAGCTAATGATACCCTGATTTTTCCTTGTTGACCGGACTTCCCCTTTAAGAAAGAAAAGATGGCTTCCACACCAAAATCACCAAAAAGACCAAAAAGCCAATCTCATGTTTACTAAAAAAATATCCTGATGAACCCCAAGTTTTTTGGAAAATATTCTGTGGACTGATGAGAGAGAAGTGGAACATTTTGGAAAGGTGCATGCCGTTATAGTTGATGTAAACTAACAGCATTTCAGTACAACAACAACAGTGACAGTCAAACACAGTGGTGGCGGTATGATGCTCTGGGGCGGCTATACAACAATCTGTAAATGATGGGCCCATTAATTCTGGCCATGAGCACAAAAAGGCTGAAGAGAATCTCCGGTCATCGGGTTGCTGTCTTAATCTAATGAAAATCTACAGCAAGTCCACTTCTGACTCGGTAAAAAACGAACAAAATTAAAAAAAAATGTGTGTGTGGCCTAGTCACAGCCCAAACTTATATAAATCAAATTGGCAGAAAGGATCAGACAAATTTTCCTTCACAGCAATGCAGTGGCTGCACAACCAGATATTAGGTTTAGGGGGCAGTTACTTTTTCCACATAGGGTCAGGTTGGTTTGGAAAGCTTTGCTCCTTTTATTGCATTAAATCATCATCTAAATACTTCTATGTTTAATCATCTGACACATATATGATAAGAAAAAAAGCAAAAACATCGGATCGTCACAGCTCTTTGCAGATAATTGTGAACCCTTCTGATTAAAGTTTTTTAATGCAGTAGAATAACTTCTCCGTTTTTACGGACCTGTGGCGTCTGCGTGGAGCTGAGCATCAGCTCTCCCTCCTCAGCGTCGTCCACTTTCCCCTGAGCCAGACTGCCGGCTTCTCCGTTCTGCTGCAGCTTCTCCCCCTCCTCAGCATCCCTGTCCGGGGACGAGTAGTGGTCGGCGCCGCTGTAGTGACTGTGGCCGTGGCTCTGAGATCCAAATGGCAAAAAATTAAATAAAAAAAATAAATTAAAAAATGCAATCACTTTTTGCACTGCTGACTGTCTATTCACAGTACCAATTGTTTACATATACATGTGCAATACCGTACTTTAATTGTATTATGCAATTACCTTCCACTGCACTTTAATTTAAATAGCTTCTGTCCAACCTTTATTTATACATTTTATAGTAATAGCTACCTGTATATTATGCTCACAATTCTGCCTTTAGTAATAGCCATCTGTACATATATTCATAGTACATGCAAACTCTGTTATAATAAAAATCATCTGTATATTATGCTATTGTACATATCTGTAAAACTCTATTCATAGTAATATCCACCTGCATATTATATTCGGTACATATCCAGCTGTAAATTTGGTTCACAATGCTAGTTATCTATATATTATACTCATAGGACAAATCTATCAGTAAAATTATGTCTATAATAGTATTCATCTCTATATTTATTCAGTAATAATCCATGTCCTGTACTTATGGAACCATTGTTTATTCTGCACTTGCTGCTATTGCACTTCTGGTTAGACCTAAACTGCATTTTGTTGCCTTGTACATGTACCTGTGTAATGACAATAAAGTTGAATCTAATCTAATCTAATCTAAAATACTGTGACGTAATTAGTCAAAACCGTAACAGAAAAGAGAGAAAGCTGAATAAATATCACTCAAAAAGAATATAACAACATCTATGCAGCAGCTGGAGAGACTACAATCAAAATGAATTTAAGGGCTAAAAAAATGGATTTTGCATCATTTGTCCCCTTTAAGAACAGTTCAGTAACAGATAAAGCTGATGAATGAGCAGAAAAGGTTATACATCTAAATTCATATTTTACTGCTGCAGGATAACATGACACTGAGATTTTTAGACCTTTGATTTGAGCAGATTTAACGAGGTAGCCTACAGAGAGACAAATCTGTGATTGCTGTTTTTTTAGGACCACTGTGGACTCGTCTCTTCAGCTCACCTCACAGGTTTTCTCTGGGAGGAGGGCTGGTTTTGTCTCAGAAGGCTGTTAATAGATACAGAACTAATAATGCCACAATTAATCTGCTTCTGGGAGTCTTTAACCCTATTTTTAGGCATTTTATTTTAAAGAATCTTTGTGAATAAATTCCTGAAAGCCCACAGGACTGAGAAAGGTTGCTTGATATGGTGGCTGTAAAACTGCTTGTAAAACACTTTATTTTAGTATTCTGCTTTAGAGATCCAGAAGTAATTCAGATTTAGATTTAAAGATATAAAGCAGAAGCTCTTCTGTTTATTTGCTAGGGGGGAAAGTATTGCGGTTGCCAGTTTTGGTCAGACAGCACCTCTAACCTGCTAATTCAAACGGAGCGACCACTAGGTGGCGCTGCTGCTCAACAATTCCCTCCTTACTGACTCCTGCTGTACTTTGTGAATGAAATAAGACCAAGTTTATTCTCATCATTTTCTAATGAAGAAAACTGTCAGACTACAACATGTTCGCACTTTTTGGAAAAGTCTGTAATAGATCTTAAATATTCTGGGTTAAATAAACACTTTAACGCCGAGACAAACAACCGCAGTTGTTGAGTGGCTATGAGCTATAGACTGTATTAAAGTTTAAGATTTAGTGATGAGAAAACCTTGTTTAGGGGATGCAGAAGAAAAGAAAGTTGTCCCAGTTCTTCGTTTTATTTACTGTACATTAGCAGGATTCCTGTGAACGTTATGAACAATGATTCACCACCTGGCACTCTGACTGACTGTGCAACGCCCCGAGGAAACAAAAGGAAATAACAAACAAGCCGTAACGCTACTGAACGTCATTTCTGATCTCATGCGTTGCTGGAAAGCAAACATCCCATCCTACAAGTCAAACCTGCCAGAAGTGAACAGAAAAAACAAGTTCAAGAGGTTTATTTGGCATTCAGAGCAAATACCGATCAAAGCAAATGTTTAGTCTTATGAATAAAACTGCCACGACCAAATATGAAGAGGGAATTCAGAACCTTGCAAATGGTATTCATTTAACTATCATGTTACAATTGCAAATTTCTATGTATTTTATTAGGATTTAGTGTGAAGGGGCAACACAAAGTAGGGATGGGGAGGAAAACGAGACACTGAAGACGTCAAGCAAGTACTTAAAGCTTGAATACGTCTGAAAAATGACCCAAAACATGGTTTTAAATTAGTTATAAAGTAGCTTAAAGACAATAAAGTTAGTGTGAAAACACATGGAGCTGGCAGCCCAGAAACCTGGCTCGGTTTCACCGGTTCTGCCGGGAAGAATGAGTCGAGATTCAAGTAAGAACCTGTGAGAAGCTTGTTAAAGGAGATTATTATGTGACCTAATCCATACAGATCAGGGACAACAGTAGTGCTAAGCTGATACTGAGCAAATGTATAAACTTTGATGACATTTCTGTAAAAAACGTCTGATAATTCTGGGATTTAGCAAATGGAGACTGATGTTTCAATCCCAAGTGACCTTTAGTCTGACCTAATAATGTATATTCTTCTTTTTAGCAGATTCAGGAACAGTTGTGGCTCATTTGGAGGTTTCCAGGCTGCAGCATCTGGTGGAGAGCAGTGGCCCATCATCGTTCTTATAAACTCACCCCTTGTCTTTGCTTGAGGAGAACCTTGAGAACTTTTTCTGTGAAGAAGAAGAGGTAGAAGCCGCCGAAGACCACCGCCGACTTGGACACGTAGAAGTCCACCATGGGGTCAAAACCAAAGGCCTAGCAGGCGGAGAAAGAGGGCGTGTCAGTTTGTGCTGTCACGGTTTACTACACAATAACCTGTGAGTTTATTGTTATTTTTCTGCTAAACTTCAGTGTGTCGAGGTCATGTGTAGCTCAAACTTCAAACCACTTTATTGATATTTAACGCACGCGAAAACTCTAATAACGTCACGTTTTGTTTAACTGAGCAGACGGCCAATAAAAATCCTGTTAAACTGCATCGTTTCAAGCGAGGCTCAAAGCTCAGATTCACCTGTGACTCATTCGTCTGCGGGTACTTGGAGTTTAAAGGTGTGTATTTTTCAGATTATTTACGGTTACCCAACTGCTCTGTCATCACTGTGAGCACAGCTGAAACATTTTCGTCTCTTAAACCCACCCAGTGGGTGTGTTAGTGTTAGAAATAAGCAATAGAAATTACGGTTAACCCCAAAATTATTCATACCCCTGGTAGATTTAGGTTTAAAGTGAGCTTTTAATTTTAGCTGAAGATTAGGGTGATGGTGAGGAGGCCGCCCAGCCTCACAGGCATGGAGCTCATCTCCAACGTTAAATAATCAAAATACCAGAGGAATGGTGCAAAACCCTGGGTAGCGATCATGAGCAAGGTTTGATTGCCGTAATGCCAAAAAAATATTTTTTTCATTGATTATTGAGAAAGCTGTACATAACTTTCCACACGCCATTTTATCATAGAATCTAAATAAAAAAAGTTGTTTTTCTTTTTTTGTTCCATGCTTTTGGGGGATTTCCATCTCTTTTCCTATCAAAAACATACGTCTTGGTCATAGAATAAAACAAATATTTATCTAAAATCTGCCAGGAATGAATAATTTCAGGCTAATCTGTAGTTTTTTAGTGTTTAAAACTGTTAGGTGTCTTTATTTTACGCTCTGAGCTGGACTTAAAGCAGATTAAGAGCTTCATAAAGCCAGACCATTAAAGAGGCTTTAAAGCTTCACACAAAAGAGGATGAAATCAGATTATTAGGCATCCTCTCACATGTTCAGTTAACTTTTGCTTTATAGGAACAAAAGAATATGCATGGCAAGCCTCTTATTTCATTTTAACCTCCAAAATAAAGTAGTAAAAGTAAGATTTTAACGTGTTGTCTCCTGACTGACTTCTTTAACCCGTCTTTGGTCGTCCTGCTCAGACCTGGCACCAGCATCCTCCCTGGGTGATCCGATCACAGCGTTAAACACAGGTGTGAACGTGCTAAAGGCAGATTGAAGATGGCACGGATCAGAACGCCTTCAGAGATGTTCTGAGACACTTTTATCTGCGCTAGTTTAGCGATCTGAACACAATCCGTCCTGAGCCACGCTGAAGCGCCCGCTGACCCGACAGGACTCCCAGCGGGCTGAAATATCGCCTTCCTGCTCCTTTAAACAATAACAAAAGCAGTAATGTTGAAGTTTTAGGACATGAAACTGTTCTGAGTTCTTTTCTGACCTTCTGGATGAGTAAACTAAGCACTCCTGGGGTAATTTTGACAAGGCAGCCACTCCAGAGAGTCAACCGCTGCTTTCTAAGCCTTTTCCAGCTGAAAGAGGACGACTTTCCCATCCATACTTAAATTTCTTTACATTGGGGTATAATGTGTTGCTTTATGAGATCTTGTAGCCCATCTGATGTTGTCAGACAGGTTCTATTTAAACTATTTCTCGAATACCAATGTCTTGCAGTAATCAGACTAAATTCTCATTTGTGCAAAAGGTTAAATTACGTTATTAGCTTTCTTTCCTTATTAAACCAAATCATCATTTGATAACTCCATTTTGTATTGACTCAGGTTATCAGTGATCAATATTATTATTATTTATCTGTTGAGCTGCAATATTTAAGTGTCACATTAACAGCAAAAACAAACAAAAAACTGTTAGGGAAATATACTGTGTAGCTGAACTTAAACTGTTAAAAACATCCAATAAAATGACAAGTAATATTACTGAATGTTAGGCCTATGGTGTGGCAACGACAATGTATTTATTCGCATGTATTTGGTCGCTTAGTTTTGTTTTTAATTATTGGCTGGGATCAGATCTCATCTGAAGCAGAGTGAATGTTGATTCCAGGTATGAACAGAGCCTTAAGATCAATATTTAACATAAGCAGCCGCATTGGAGCCTGAATAAAAGAAAAAATTTGATTCCTGTAAATCATCTCACTAATGTTATATTTCTGTTGAGGAGTAACTTATCAGCGATTTTTCAGAACATGTTGATGGAGCTGAGAGGCCACTTAGTGACACAGTTTTGCCTTTAGGTCAGATTTTAAGGAGAAGCGTGAAAAGTCACACTTAAATCTGTCCGTCTGTATATAAATCAGCCCAGGATGCTAACAGCAAGTTCTGAACAGGATCTAAAGCACCGACTTAACCACAACAGCCTGTTTATAAAAGTTGTACCTTGGTGAACACTTATCTCAACATAAATATATGCAGATCTATTTAATCCAATCGGTATTTATGTGAACTCGTCTTTGTGAACAAATCTGATGAAACGTTTTTGTCCAATTAAACTCTGATGGTGGTGGATTTATGTGTCATTATTAAGGAGGCGATGGAGTTTAAGTCATTTTTAGAAATGCAGTTAAAAATAGCATCAAACAGGAATATGTGAAGCAGGAAAAAGCCAAGAAAATACCAGATGGAAGCAGGTAGGCCTGGGCGATATGGCATAAAAATTAAATCTACCATTTTATTATCCCAAATCCAATTAATCGATTTATTTATTTTCCCCCCTCCTTTTCATTTCACAAAAAGAAATAAAAAAAAATGCTTTTATGTCAAGCATTTACTCTGGGAGATGACTTGAATTCAAAGTGCTATTAAATACCAGCTGGTAAACATGCTGGTAAAACAAGATGGCCGCCCTGCTGTTGTAAACAAAATGTTTGCCGCTAGTGGCGTTACAAGCTTCAGTTCACTGGTGTAACTAATTAAAATAATTAAAACAAAAGGTAATTAATAAATTAAAAGGTCTTATCTTGTGGTAAAAGTTTCCTCTTTAGAATATTTTGACAATATATTCTCCTAAACATATTTATGCAGCAGCTGCTGTTCTCTTCATGGAAGCGCAACGAGTGCATTAGCAAAATAAAATCCCGATTTTCAAAAAAAAATCTGATCTTAAAAAAAAACTGTAAATTCAAATTAATGGATTAAATCGATCAATCGCCCAGACCTAGATTCAGATTATGTAAAATCAGCACCCAGGAGACTTTACAGAGGATTTAAAACACAACAACGTTGCCCTGAGGTGTCAAACTGCAGCAGCAGCAGCAACTCTACCTCTGGGATGAGCTGAAACAGCGCGTTGGAGTACAGCGTGCCAATGGCCAGGGCTATGAAGTAGAGCAGCAGTCGCTTGTAAAAGGTTTTCTTCATGAAGGGCACCACGCTGGCCCCCACCAGCGAACACAGAGAGATCAGTGTCACACACAGGATCCCATAACCCCACACTGATCAACGGAGCAGAAAGGAGAGGGAAGGAGAGACAAAGAGGGGAGGTTAGTTCAGCGATTATCTGATCTGACTGATCACCAGGGCAAGAAACAATAACAGTTAAGAGAACACCAACCAATGACCCCTGTAGGAGGAAGAATTGAACAGTCTATTCACAGACAAGAGGCCAATTATCCAGTGAAATCAGATGAAGAGAATTGAGAATCTGCATTGGGAGGTAACATTTCTCCTTCCTGTGAAGCAGAGTCTGAAAGCCCTTCCTTTCCTGTACAGAGGAAGATATTATGGGGAGACATACAAACCTTGTTCCAGAGCAGTCGGGTGTGCTCGTGTCGCTATGAGGGCCTCGTGGGAAAACAATAACTACATCGCTGCTGAGACAAAGGACGCCAAAGCAGCCGCACGGAGAATGCTTTCAGCGTACGCTTACAGTCCTGCTAAAGAGAAAACACTGGACCTTTCTGCTCACGCTGGGACAAAATAAAACTGATCTGGTCTTTAACGCATCATAACATCTGTATAAATCTAAAATACGCTGTGCAAAAACACACAGCAGATGGCACACTGTCATTATTGATGAAATAAAGATAAAGCCAGGATTCAATACACTACTTTTTTAATTTAGATTTTAATCTCCCTGCTGTACCCTAAACTCTAGCGTTCAGACAGATAGCCTCAAAACTCAGTGAGTGCCAGACAAACCAAACGCATATCGCTACCCCTCCACCACCATGCCTGATAGCAGGACTTGTCTTCTTTAAAAAAAGCCCAACTTGATCAGATTGTTTTTAAATATTCCTGTCATGAATGTTGGCGTGTTACACGAGGCATGTCTGGGCATTGCTTAAAGCGATCATTTTGGAAAGACTGACAGCCATCTGAAATGTTTTCCACTTGTGAAAAATCTTTCCCACTGCAGAATGAGGGACTTTGAATATTTTGGAAATTATCTTTGAACCCTAATCAGGTTAATGGGCAGCAAACGTTGCTTCTGCACTCGCTGATGTCTTTCTGCCTTGGCTTCATGACGGCCACCAGCCAGATTTACAGCTTTTATAGGAGGTTCTCACACTAGTCAAGAACATTTGATTAAAACCAGACCGGCTGCTTTATTTTCCTGGAACAACAGGATGGAGTTACACATTAATTATTACTATAATCTTCATCTTCTATATACAGTAAGCTGGTAAGCTGATGTGTCTTTGCACACCCAATCTAACAACTATATCATTTGTAATCTGCTAAAGACCAGATCATTTTCTAATTTGTAAAACCCCACAATTCAAAGTGGGTGTTTTGTTCTTTTTTTTTTTTATCATGAATGTTCATGTATCACGTTTAGATTGGATAAAAAAATAATTCAACGTTGATTAAAGTTAAAGAAAACCACCCTGAAGAAACAAAAGCAGGAAGAGGTAAAAGTCCAAGACTGGCCAAAGGTGAAACACATTTCCTTTTCAAAGAAGGAGAAAAGCGTTGACGTTTGGGCTGTGGAAAGGTGTAAAAGGTGTAAAAGGTGTATGTTTACAGCCAGAGAGCAAACCTCGGGTAGGAGCTGCAGGACGGCTGTAGAGCAGAGCGTGCCAATGGCAAGAGCGATGAAAAAGGTGAGCGCATGTTTCATGCAATGCGTCTTCATCAGAGGCACGATGGCAACTCCGGCGAGGGAGCAGACACTGATCACAGTCACGCTCAAAAAAGAAAAACCCCAAACTGGATGTGGAATAGAGAGGAGCGTTAAAACACCGGGCATAATGAGCTGCAATGACGTCTACATTACAGAAATATGATGAAAAATAACCTGCATCACTGGTACCTTAGAGGGAGAAATTCAACTTTAACAGTTTGTGAAATGTAAACAATTTTATCCAAACAAAAAGGCAGTAAGAGAGAAAAATAAACTGATAAATATCAATAACACAATAAAAATAACATCTAAAAGGCTAGAAAATGAAAATCTGAACAGTTTATACAGACAGTAAAAGTAGGAACGTCTATAAATCATCTGAATGCAGAGCAGACAGCGGCTGCAGTCGTCAGCAGTGTTTATGGCGATTCAACAAAAAGCAAACCTGAATAAAGGCAATAAATACAATTAAGAGAAGTAAAACTAACGGCGGTAAAAAACAGAACAAGCTTAACTGTAGCATGGACATTAATCAGTTTCATAAACGGTCCAAATGTGCGTGAAATGAAAATGGTCACAGGTTAAGGCAGCGATATCTGCAGCAGGTATGAACGTTCATCTGCCTCGGTGCTGCTGGGAAATCTTCACCGGCTCTGAAAAGAAAAACTGCTGAGGGGCCAAAATAAGCTTCTCACAGGGGGGGGGGATTGAGGGGGGAAGGGGGGGGGTGGCTGAGGTGAGCTGAGGGCGCGAGAAAGTGTCTGGTAAGGAAAAACAAATCTGTCAGTGGAGAGCAGGAAGCTCTTTCTGTCACCTGTCCAGCGTTGAACAGGTTCAGTTTTAAGAGAACAAAACTATCCAACCAGCTGCAGACACCTGACCAACATTAATCTCACAGAAACTTTAAATCTGCAGCCTCGACCTTAAAGCAGCCTATATGAAACTAGAAGTCTGTGACAACAGCCTGCAGAGGTCCGTGTATTTCCAGGCGTTTGAAGGACGTCCCGCCCGGCTGTGTACACTCAGCATCTGGGATTAAGTTACTGAGAATCAGCAGATGATGAAAGATGAGCTTTCCTATGTGGACCTCTTCATCTGGATGTGCAGCCGGAGCATTACCGCCGATTCTGGAGGGTTATTGGGTCTTTAACCAACGTGATGAATACACTCCAAGGTAGGGCTGGGCGATATGGATTAAAAAATAAATCTCCGATTTTATCATACCAAATCCGATTATTAAATTTTTTCCTCCTTTTTGTTTCATAAAAAGAAATTAAAGAAATATTTTTAAAACCTTGCTTTTATGTCAAGCATTTCATCAGGGAGTTATCCTGAATTCAAAGTGCAACTAAAAACAAGCTGTGAAACATGCTTGTAAAACAAGATGGCAGCCGTGCCATTATAAACATTGAAAATATAACAAAACATTTGCTGCTAGTGGTATTACACATTGAGCTAAGAACAGGCTTCACTGCACTTATTAACTTCAAACTAAGTTAAAAAAAAAGTAAATAAGTAAATGAAGTACCTCGTATTATGGTAAAAAAAAGTTTCCACTTAACAATATTTTGACAATACATTTGCCTAAACTTATATTCAGCATCACATGCTGTTCTCTTCATGGAAACCCAGTGAGTGTATTGGCAAAATAAAATCCAGATTTTCCCAAAATGAAATCTTAAGGAATTGTAAATTCGAATTAATCGATTAAATCGATTTATCGCCCAGCCCTACTCCAAGGCTACAAAACAGAGCGTTTAGCCTCCTGTGTGGTTAGGGGCTGAATCATTATTTACAACGATCAGTGTCAGAGGTGACAGCACAACACTTCTGCCAACATAAAGACACATCTTAATATAATTCCATTTAAATATATGACAAAAAAAAAAAGGATTTAATGGCTCACCTTCTGCATCTGTAGGTCTAGGGGAGGGGTCTGGGCTTGGCTCCTCCCCCTTCCTGGCCTTGCAGGTGCCAGCATCCAGCTGCTGCAGCATGGTGGGGCAGAGCTTCTGGAGCCCCTGCCCATCCAGCCGGGACTGCTCGCTGATGCTGTAGATTGCCAGCGTGTCTGCAGGCAAGCACTGGAAAAGAAAGCATTGAAATGAATCAGTCAGATTTATGAACCAACTTGGCATCAACCACTATTGATTTTTATCTTTATTTATTTTACGTGTCCTGTCTGGTAATGTGGCATTAAAAGAGCCCAGCAGATTTACTTCCACATGTGGAGCATTACTGCTTTCACCATAGTTGCTCCGCTTGATTTATATATGCAAAAAGCTTTATTAGATATTGTTTTGGTATTAACTTCCCGTTTAATGGACACAAACGGAAAGGTAAACGAGAAAGAAAGTAGGAGAAAAAGATGGGACGAAATGCTAAAAAGGGAGAAAAGGTAAAAGAGAGGAGAGGAAAGGGAGAGAGCAATATAACATGCTCTGAGTCTGCTTCTACACCTGCAAAGAGAGATATAAAAAGAACAGAAAAACCAACTGATATATTATTACAGGTAAACAACCAACACATTCACACCATCACTGAATAATATGAAGTTTGTTTAATACAAGATGTATAAAGTGAGAGCTAAAGCTATTTATAGGGATTTCTGTAAGTACCTGAATCCAAACACCTGTAATGTTTGTGAGAATTATCCATGAGATAAAGGGATGAGCTCCATCCTTTATCTGTTTATAAAGGAACTCAGCTTTGGGTTCGATTCCAGCTTCCTCTGTCACATGTTGATGCCCCCCTGGGACACGCTGCTAACCCTAAACTACCTACAGAGCGCTGTACGAATGTGAATGTGGCTCTAGTGTGAAGCTAGTAACCTGTACGACTAGCAAAGCGCTAAATAGACTCTAAACCACCGCTAAGCATACAGCCCACAGTGTGTGGCACTGTATAAACCTTCATCAATCATTTCAGAAATAAACTAAATGAATGCACACGCTTTTTAAAGACAGACATTTAGGACTGATGTGAACAGAAAACATGAACAGCAAAAAGCTAAATAAGAGAGCGTTGAACTTTTACAGACTCAGGCCAAGCCCAGAGCAGATATTTTAAATATTTTACCAAGTTCGTACCTCTCATAGTCATGCAAACAGTATTTTGTAGATGTAGATAGCAATGGGCAGGTTTTTTATATGCTAACTACCCTTTATGGAATAGAAACCAAAGCAATGAGACAACTTTAAGGGTAATGAAAGCGTTCCTCTTGCTCTGGATGTTGTCCCACTTCATTTGGATGCTTTTTTATGCAGATGTGTGGTCAGTATGGGGGTTCTCGTCATTACAGACACATCAGAATAATTAGTAGGTTACCAGAGCAGGTCTGGTTTCAGTTTTATCAGCTTGACCAGACAAATTAAAATGTTTCTCTTGTCAGGGAACGCTCGATCAAGCAGCCAGCGCTATTTTAATCAGGGGCATGTTTAGTGTTCACACAAGCTGCCACAGACAAAGGTGGCAGAAGAAAACATCAGCTGACAACAGCAGGGCTAGATAAGGAAAATAGTTCTTCAATTGCTCCCAATCACAGCTCACTTACACCGAGCTAACCTCCAGCTCACTGTTTCTGGGGTATTGTTGGTGATTTAATGTCAGAAACATCCAGAGTGTTATCCAGCAAGCCACGTGGCCATGAAAGAGGCAGCAGGTTATTAAAAATCAAGGTTTATTTTGGTGTCCACCACTTACAAAACTGGATTACAGGCAGCGTACTTTCTTTTGTTGATATTAATAATTTTGGTTTTCCCTAATCTAAGAGCTTTTCCCCCAGGAAAGTTATACCCCCCTGAAAAAATAAGATGCAGCTTCCCTTCTGTCTCATGTGTCCTGTCTGTGTAGTACTCATTAAAATTTCATGACATTCAAAGTAAAGCACGTATTGAGAAGGTTTTTCTGGAAGTTCTGTCTGCACAAGGTTAACTGCAAACGCACTGAAATATTTTACCAGACATAACATGAATAAATATGTGACATGTGTGTTATGGCTGCAGTGGGTCTCTACCTTATTTTCCTTGCCGGGTTAGAGACAGGCCTTCTGCAGGTGGGATGCATTTCCCTGATTGGTGCTTTGCTGCTTTAAAGCTGCTATGCTTGCAGCAGAGGGGAGGCTCTCTTCCTGCTCTCCCTCCTCAGATCCCCATTTGGTTTGTTTGGTTTGGAGCTTGGCTTATGGTTGGGTTTTGTTAGGTTTGTTTTGAATTTGCTTATTTCTGGTTAGTTATGGTTTCTTATTTCAGGTATTCTCTCTTTGGGCTTTTATTTCTTTAGTATAATTTAATAAAATTCAGTTTTAATTTAACCAGAAAATCCTTGTGTGGTCTCCTTGTAATGTTATACCACCAAACGAGCCTGGTGGACGTAACATTTGAATTTCTCCAATGTGAGATCAATAAAGCGTATCTTATCTTAATCATATGTGAACAAATAACATGAAAATAGATATAAAGGTGCTAACAATAGCCTAGCACGTCAGAGAAGAGGCATTCATGAAATCATGATCAGCAAGAGCAACGTGTGAGCTTTACCATTTCAGGTGAGATGTTACCAGCCAAAAAATGAATAATTACAATAAAGAAATAACCCAAAAATTGTGTGATTTTTTTTTTTTTTTTACCTGCTTTAAAGAATATGATCATTTATATTTAAACAACTTATTCTGATTTTCTGAAGGAAATCCAAAGTTAAAAATAGGTTTTCCACATTTCCTTTATTAAAAGAAGTTTACCCAGTTTGATATTATGTTAGACTCGAATAATAAAAAATAAAAAAACTTAATTAATTTTGGTCTAGCAACATGAGAACAGGACTTGGGCTGATATTTCTTTGAAAACACTTACTGTATTTAGCTAATTTTGATAAATGATTAAAAAAACATCTTTTAATCCACAAATGTTTGCAGTTTGAGTTAAAGACAGGTGTGGTCGTATTTATGTCATATTTAGAATGTAAAAAGTGTAGTTATGAAATAAAGAAGAATGAATGAATACGTTGTGTTGTACCCAACATTTTCAGTTGTAACATCCTAACATGTCCGTGCTGATTTCACCCTTATAAAAATAAAATGTTTCCATCTCCATCAGCCAGATCTTTCCAGTAGACCAAGTCTTTCTAGAAATGCAGTTGGGAAGGGGGGGGGGGGGGGGGGGGGTGGGGGCACAAAATCAGTCCAGGGGCCACAAATGGCCCCCGGGCCAAACTATGGAAATGCCTGATCTACAGCATCAGGACCGTCTTTAGTGACCAGCCGGTTCAGCAACAAGAGCCAGAAGAAGATCCAGCAGCTTTTCAGAGCTACGCCACAAAATGTCCACAAATTTATAATAACTTAATGCCTTAAAACATAAACCTAAACAGTTTTAAACATTTTCATATCAGATTTTCTCGTCCTGTTTCGCATGTAGGATTGTGCCCCTTAATTGACTTAAAGCCAAGCTGTGATCCTGGAGCAATCTAGATACTTGCTCCCATAAAAGGAATAGAAAAAAGAATAATGACAACTAACAAACATTTATTTAAAATGAAAACTTCAACTCAAGAGCCAAACAGGAAACATCGGGTACCAGACAAGATAAAGTTCTGATGGATTTCAAAATAAAATCACCCCACCAATTTACGCTAGCTTGACTAGTGTAAATTGGTGGGGTGATTTTATTTTGAACAAAACGGCGACACAGAAACCCGAGGAAGCAGACGGGCTTTTGGGGAATGAAATATGACATTTATGCGCACAGATAACGAGTTTTTAAGCTAGAAAACAAAAAAACACAGCTGTCTTTTAATCATATACGAGGGATAGTAACAGGAAGGACCGCGTGAACTTCTGCTCTACCGAGCGCCATTTCTGCCGCTGCCACCATTTCCCTGGGAGCATTCTGACTCGGAGTTTGTGGCTAACCGGAACTGGATCAGGATCGTAACCGTAGTCAGCGTAAGCCCCGGCTTTTTAAATGGATGGGGGTTATGTATGGTGTACCTGTGTGCTAAGTGCCAACAAGTAAAAACGACTTGTGTCACATGGTGGTAGAAGCCTCTGCTTAGACTGACCCAGCTCTAGTGCATCAGTTCAGGCAACTGCAACAAAGACGGCAGAACGGCAGAAAGGTGTAAGGCATCCTTGCTGGATAAAAAAATAAAATAAACACAAGCGGAAAATGTATATCCTTTTCAAAATAACTAATTTTTCAAAATAAAATACCCCACAAACCACAGTTAAAATGAGAGCCTTGACCGGCACAGGACAGGGAGAAGAGAAGAAGGAGTGTATGTTTCCACTCCTGGACTATAATGGAGAATCTACAATGTTCTGCTTCTTTGTGTTGTTTAAAAGCAACGCTATTTAGATTTTTAACATAAAGCTGATATTGATTTTCTTTACTTCAATGTACTGGATTGGGACATCACTAAATGCCTGACCTCAAATTACTCGATTTGTGACCTTTAATTACAGTGCAACCCCCCTGGTGGGAACAAGCTGAATATATCTAAACGTTTAAATCACTCAGGGCTTTCTCCACTTTTTATCAGAAGCCAAGATAAATCTTACCAAAAGCAGATAAGCATCTGTGACACTAAGTATGGGAAATATGAAAACTATGCCTGCGTTCCGGCCCCCGGTGACTAATTCTACTCTGACGCTAAGCTGGAGCACAATTCATTTCTCTGGCTTTTGTGATGTAACAATGCAGGAGTAGAAAGAACATTTGAAAGTCTGATATTGATCCAACCAGAGTGGATCAGGAACACAATCAACACTTAAAAGTTTTTAAAATGTTCGGCGAACACAAACAGAACGGCAGACTCTTCCAAACCCAAAGAGTTTTTCAGACTCTAAACATCATTCCTGCATCGACTTTAGAGAAATTAAGCATTTACAGGATTCAGGTTATATTTTACAACATTTTGAATGTTTATACTGTCCAGTCAATGTATCCACAACTTAAACAAACTTGACGAGCCAAAGAAGCTGAAAACTATTAAGCTTACTTAGACCCTCCTTTTAAGCATCTGCTTAACCATTACGTCCCAGAGTTTGACAAACTATAAAAATTAACGAAAGCTAAGCAACAAATGGCATCAGTTCTGCCAACTCTAGCGATGCTGACCAAAGATGGAGCGTTTTTCTACCTTAGAGCTGTTCGTTTTGGGAGGCGTAGCTGTAGTCGTCTCTGCCTCCTCTCTGCTGTGGTCGGACGTTTCACCCTGACTCTGGCTGAGCAAGGCCAGAAGCGAGCGCAGCTGAGGCACCGTGATGGTGCTGTTGTCTCCGTAGCGGGCCAGCAGGTCCTGAAGAACCTGGGCAGGTGACTGTGTCTCACCTGCATCCTGACAAGTCACCTGGCTGACTGGGCAGAGGAGCACAGCCAACGCCAGCATAAACACCGGCTGGGAGCAGAAGAAGGTGATTGTCATAGTGACCCTGCCATGAGGGGACCAGATGGGCATGACTTCTTCAATGGATGGTGGGTGTTATCTGCAGAGGACAAAAGCAGAGAGTGTTGCTTTAAAAGAAATGTTTACAGCTACTTTGGTCCAACTGAAAAACAGAAATGAACGGCTTGTCTGTTACAGTAAACAAAAGGTGGAAAGTAAAATCTTAAATCTGGCCAAACACTAATAGACCCACAGAAGAGGCTGATTATTGATCATTTAGCAGGTAAGTTCAATTCAATTCAATTTTATTTATATAGCACCAATTAAGATACACGACATCTCAAGGTTCTTTCCAAAGTCAGACTCCATCAGATCCTCCAGGTTGGTGAGAAAGTTTCCTCTCTAAGGAAACCCAGCAGGTTGCATCAAGTCTCTCCAAGCAGCATTCACTCCTCCTGAAAGAGCGTAGAGCCACAGTGGACAGTCGTCTGCATTGTTGATGGCTTTGCAGCAATCCCTCATACTGAGCATGCATGAAGTGACAGTGGAGAGGAAAACTCCCCTTTAACAGGGAGGAGAACCTCCAGCAGAACCAGAACCAGGCTCAGTGTGAACGCTCATCTGCCTCCACCCACTGGGGCTTAGAGAAGACAGAGCAGAGACACAGAAAGCACAGAAGCTCACATTGACCCAGGAGTACTTTCTATGTTAGAGAAGACAGAGCAGAGACACAGAAAGGCAGATCCCAGGAGTACTTTCTATGTTAGAGAAGACAGAGCAGAGACACAGAAAGCTCAGAAGCTCACATTGACCCAGGAGTACTTTCTATGGTAGATGGTAATAGAGGATGATCTGCCTCCCCTGATGATGTCACAGCTAACAGAACGCCAGACCAGGTGTACCTTCTATGAAGAAGAAATAAGTCCCTGTAGCAATGATTTAAAGATAAAAAACAGGCCATAAATGTTAGGTGAAGAGCAGGAGTTCACGAAATGAACCTGTAGGACTAATATGGAGGTTAAGGTGGTGAAATGAACAGATTGCTTAATACTGAAGCTAACTCCAGGGAATCCACAGGGATTTAAACAAAGGTGTGTATAACTGGAGATTTCAACATAATTACGCATTAAATAATAAAAGTTAACGTGGCTGTATTAGCAACGATCACATTGGATTAGGGTTCGCTCTCCATGAATTGAGTCGGAAAAATGCTGCACGAGCCCCTCAGCTCTCCCACGCCATGTAAACTGCACTAAAGCACCACTGCTACAGAATGAGTAGACATCCAACTCACAGCAATGACCCAACAGTGCGTTACACAATCCCAGACAACTCTAGGCAGATGGTTTGCTTGTGAAAGTGAAACTTAAAGCATCCTTTAACATTAGATTCATTCAGCTAATAATTATCTGACCCTTTGTGAACATTGAGCACCAACATTTTAATTTCCACGGCGTCAGTTTAGCCAGAAAAGGGTAGAGTGCCTTCTCCAGGTTGGGGAGGATGTCCTGCCCCTAGTGGAGGAGTTTAAGTATCTCTGGTCTTGTTCAGGAATGAGGGGAGGATGGAGCGGGAGATGGACAGGCGGATTGGTGCAGCGTCTGCTGTGAAGCGGGCGCTGTACCGATCCGTTGTGGTGAAGAGAGAGCTGAGCCAAAAGTCATAAAAACAGCAAAACGCCATTTATTGATTTAACTAAACAGGAGTACTTCTAACATCTCAGGACTTGATGTTCCACAAAATATCACCACGACTTCCTCGTGTATTAGACCCTCGTAAAACGTGTTTTTAAACTAGACTAGAAAACATGGTGGGATAGAAAATAGTGTGACAGCAGCTAAAGAAAAAAAGAAACACACCAACAAACAAAAGGAAATACAATTATTTCACTAATTCACTGTGACTGCTACAGAGAGATAAAAGTGTTTTGAATAACAAATAGAAAGTTCAGGACAGCAGCCCAAATAACTGCTACAACCAAGATAAGTAAATTACAATCTCTGAAACACAAACCTTGAAGCGACGTTGAACCTTGAAATCAGTTTTTAAAGCAAAGTGGGATCAAACTAGCAATGTGTGACAGCAGAGCAGCCAGCAGCTGCATAATAACTACCTCCTGATTGGGTAATAGAGATTTGTTAGGGAAGCATATTATGATTTTCATCTTTATACAAACAGTAAAATGACATGTTTTATGCTATTATACTTCAAAGATAATTTTATTTATCCAGTTCCTCCTACAAAATTTGAAGCCCACATTAAATACAGTTCCAGCATTTCTGAGCCTGCAGAGAAGTGATTCACTTCAGAGCCGCCTGCAGATGTAAATGTAAAGCTGGACCAAACAAACAGAACCATTCATGTTTGTGCTGCAGGAGAACGCTCACCTTTTTTCTTTGGACTCGCTAACGGTAGCTGCAGCGTGAAGCGCCTGATTCAGTCTGGGCCGAGGCGCTGACCGCGCGGAGCGATGCCCACTGATTACCCCGTAGCCGAGCTGCGCCGCGGGAACAGCGGGAGCTGGAAGAAGTGCCTGATGGGAACAGATGGGTCAGGATGGAGGGGACTGTGGAGAAAAAGAGATAAAGTTTAAGGTTACGACTTGTTGATGGAAGGGAAAGAGAAAAAAAAAAAAGGTTAAGGTGGAATAAAAAACAACCCTGAAACGATGACTATACAAGCAAAGTTTGTTTCTTTTCCACTTTAACGATCGAGACACAAAGTTTTGGCATTAAAGCCGTTCCTGATCTTTTCTTCTCTAAAAACCTGCAATGAACATTCCTTGTTGATTTGTACCCAGCAATCTAAAGGGAAGGTCACTTAGTTTGTTGGTATAGTACTCAGACGGAGAGCCGCAAAAATGCAGTTTAGTCACAGTAAAAAAAGACAAAGTACACTGCAAGCTAAATAAACAATCACATTTCTGTGACGGAGGACGAAAGAAATCAACTGTGACCAAAACAATACCGCAAGCCAAAGGGCACAAGTAAACCTCCGTTAAAAAAGCTAGAATGCCTTAGAGCAAGGGAGTTTTCATGTTATTTAGAGTGTTTTTTTTAGTTTACCAACACAATATACAGCTTCTACTTTCATGGAGAGTAACCAGCAGGTCTGGAACGTGAACTGTAAGTTTAGAGAGAGTAAACTGTACATTCTGGGAATGTAACCTGAACGTTCCAGGAAAGCCTGTAGGTCTAAGAAAGCACTTTGGCTTCGTTCACACTGCATTTCGTTCACATTTTTTGCATAAATCTGATTTTTTTGGGGTGGCCGTTCATACTAATAAATGAGACCACCGTCATACTGCTGTCTGAATAGTTCAAGAGTGCAAAGTGACAGGGGACGTCAGGCTAAGCATCGTTTGTTTATTTTAAACGGCTCAATGTTTTACAGTGACAAAAAGCGGTCATTTTAGATCCCCTCCAGGAGAAAACCTCCCCATCTAAATAGCTAACAGGCTAGCTGTTATTAGCTTAACGCAGGCTACGTCCACATGCTGTTTTTTTAAATGTAGATACCATCTAGCATCTCTCCTTTTTATTATCAGAAAGCTGTTGAGCTATGGGAGCAATAATACATAACAATATTAAGACAACATCATAGCAAGACGAAAGAAGAAAGCAGCACAACTATTAACAACGGCCTTTTATGGAGTGCTAGTTGATGTGTAATGAGAGTCAGGACAGTGATGTCAATGGCAAAGAAAATGCGACATTATGAATAAAATGCGACTGCGGACGCTTTCAAAAATATCTGATACCTATCCGAATTAGTACCATATATAGAAGAGGCAGAAATCTGATTTTTACGGGGGTGAAAAGATCGGAATTGGGTCGTTCCCACTGGCGTCAAAAAGACGGATATGAGTCGCATTTCCCTGCAGTGTGAACGTATAGCCTTAGTTACTTTAGAGAAAGTGACCTGCAAGTTGTAAGTTCTAGAAAGTACCGCGTAAGGCAAGGCAAATTTATTTGTAATGTAAAATGCTTTACATGATTAAAACATAGGAAAATAAAACAGAATAAAAGCGAGTTGGAATAGAATGTAGAAACAAAATAAAACATGGGAAAATAGAAATTAAAGCAAAATTAAAAATGGACTACAAAGCTGAACTAACGATGTTTCAGTCACGTCATGCTTTTAGGTTTGCTTTAAGGATTGAATATAATTCATTATTTCTACAGGCTTTTATTTATTAAAACAGTTTAACTAGAACAGTCGAAGGCAATCCTAAACTAATGTGTTTTTAATCTTGATATAAAGGATATAAATGTGATGGCATGCTTGGTCCTTTTTTTTCACCATTAAGTCTTCATGATTTCACATTAGAGACGGATTGTACCATTTTTTGTTGCCATGATTTGTTGTTGTTTTTAATCACTGTGAGAATTTTGATTTATAATGACAATGAACTACAACATTGTGTTTAAATACCCACACAAACTAAGTATTTTTGGGATTGATACCTTTCTTACTTTTCTACATCTGGCTCGATGAAAAGTTATATTTAGTATTTGTGGCACATTTTGGGTACTTAGTATTATTTTGTCTATTTATCGACACTTCCAGGCCAGTAAACTGATAAAGCATAAGGACAATGGGGCTTATTATCACCACATCTGTATTTGTTTAATTCTGCCAAATGTTATTATATTTCAAAGGCGGTTTCTTTGCATGGATCCAGTTCTGTGAGCCTAAAGATAATTCATACATTTGATGTTATGACCAGGAAATCCATAGAGCTTTCCTCACTATTAAGCCTTGCAGTGTGCTAGGTCAACAGCATTTCACCTTATTAACTTTACATATCCACGTAGCTTTGGGATGGAGGACAAGACTGCCGTCTTCAATTAGTCCACCTCTCCAGACTGAACTACATCTGTCTGCAAAGGTTTTTACGCTCAACTTGATCAAATGGAGGCTTAGGGCAATAAGAGGGAATAATGAGGAAACCACAAGGAGGAAAAAAATGTCATAAGCCTCTTTATCTCTCATTTTTTGGTATTATATCTCCAAGCATTTGCTCTTTCATAATCAAGCAAAGATTTGCATGACGTAGGGACCTTTGTTTCTTGTTGTTGCTCAGCAAACAGGAAGATCAAGGGTGGAGAATTACGCTGGAACAATTGGTCCATCTAAAGACTACTAACGGCAAACACAGCACTGAATTAAAAAAAAAATCTACAAATCATTTTAGGCACTGAACAAGAAATTAAGGTTTATCACTTTAGGCTGAAGAGAAAATGCTCAAAAACTTAAGGAAACTTATACACAAAACTAAAGCTTGAATATAAAAAGGACAAAATCCACGAGGCGAGAATCGTGACTTTGTCTCCAAGTAGCTACTAATTTATGCCATTGTCTTGCCAGAACATATTGTATTTATTACCATTAAAATATTTCACATTAGCCATCAATGCAACAAACATCTTCAACTATTAACCTGCTGCAGTTTCTATTACGGATAAACACAAAATGTCTTTATCACCATATAGGCAGCCAGAAGTCAAGGCTTTTGAGAAGACTATAAGTGTGTTTTTTTATTCTGTTCATCTTATTTTTGTACCTAACCTAATAGGTTCCTCTTTTTCTATATATTATGAATATGTCTAAGTTTAACAATGTGTGAAAAAACCCAATAAATTGTTAAAATATAATGATGTGCCTATTTTTTTACATTAATCATATTGTTAAAAAAACACCCTTCATGTGATGAAAAGACCCTCTTGATACAAGAGAAAAATCTGTTTATCAGAAAAATGGCCGCTTATTAATCAATCATTAGTCGGTCGATAAGATCGATCAACTTTAGATTAACTCATTAATTGAAAACTTGCATCCCTATGAGCTTTATATGTTTTAAACCTAATGTCAAAAAAACATGATAAATAATTAAGACTTGTTTGGAATATTTAATCAATATACTATGAACTTTAACTGCAGTTTTAAACTGCGTGAGCTGAACTTAGAAATAGTTCAAAGCAAGGGATGAAATGGCCCAACACTACTACGCTGTTTATGTAGTAATATTTTGTTCAGTGTTTAAATTCAGGTCTGTTTCTGTTTTACTCGCTAAAAAAGAGGAACGCTGTGGGCTCCGCCGTCTCTTAAAATACTCGCCAGCTTCTTGCTCTGGAGTGGTCTTGTAAATATTTTTGACACATCGTGGACTTCAAAGCCGTTCTTCTGATCTTTTTCAGTTCTTAGAAAGTGTCTTGATAATCTAATTTTATTGCACTGTATGGGTGCAGGATAAAAGAAGTATCAAGGTCCAGTGTAGCTGTGGATCCAGAGGAAACACAACAGAGAAGAGAAACTGCTGATGTGACGAGCATTCAAACTAAACTCTGGCTTTATCAGCAAGTAAAGGAGAACGTGGAACAAATTATTTAGCAGTCCGACACTCTCACATTCAACAGTTAGTAACCACAGCCCAGAAAGTACTCTGCCTGTCATCATCAGCTTCACCAGGTGACCGAGCTGTAAAACAACCAGCGACGGCTCACATGATAATACGGAAGAGGATTAGGGCCATTCAATAAAAAAATAAGACTATTTAATTCTGACTTTTTTTCTCAAAATTCTGAGATTAAAGTCAGAATTCTGAGAGAAAAGTCAGAATTGAAAATAATTTTTTTTCTTTGAATGGCCATAATCCTCTTCCGTATTTTAACCAGGAGTTCAGGCGGGAAACAAAACGTAGGATTGTTGACCTTCTCAATCATATCAGTTTTACCGTATGAACGGCAGCTTGTCAGCGTCAACACACCCAATAAAATCAGCTGAACAACAAAAACCCTGAAAAAAAGTAAAATGTGAGTATTCTGAGCCTTTGTTTATCTGACAGGGTCCTGCAGTTTCCAACTCCTTTCTACAGCTTGTTGGCAGGATGTTAGCAGAACAGAAATGTCCTGTATTGTCCCATGGCGGCGAACTTCACGTGACTCAGAAACAAAGTGAAAAGGCAAACGGAAGCATGCAAAAGTAAAAAAAAATTTAAAAAATGGAAAAAAAATAAAATAAGAATTGAAAAGAATTGGAGACTGCACATTGTAAGGTCATATTTACAGTACAAGAAAAAAACAATCTATGGTGCAGTTACTGAAAAGAACAAACTCAGATTAAAGAAGTGTGAAACTGAGCAGAGTGATTTTTTAACAACAGACTATTTACATTAGAGCCGGGTATCATCTAGCTCAGCTTGATTTGACTCCAATATCAATATTTATTACTTTCAAATTAATGCTTAAAGTCATTCAATCAACAACACCAGCCACATATTATATTTATATTAAATTTATTCAACACTGATGTATTAACACGAACATAAAGTGCATTTGGTTCAATGCACTTAACGTTTCACAGAAACCAAACCTGATTTTAGTGAGGAAGGCGCTTCTAAAATCCTGTCGGCCATTCCACAAATTCGTCTCACTTGCTCTTCCTAGCTGTGAACAGTAATGGTGTGCTGTAATACCGCCCCCTAGGGGTCGGGAGGTATATCAATATTGAAAGCCAGAATATGGATATTAAATCGTTTTTAAAAACATCTATAATAATCTTTGTATCGATATTTATGCACAGC
Organism: Fundulus heteroclitus; assembly: GCF_011125445.2. Classification (NCBI taxonomy): domain Eukaryota; kingdom Metazoa; phylum Chordata; class Actinopteri; order Cyprinodontiformes; family Fundulidae; genus Fundulus; species Fundulus heteroclitus. The sequence goes on from NC_046372.1 coordinate 26,245,765, forward strand.
CCTAATATACATGAAGGAAAAAAACTGTGTGAATAGCTGCAGGATAACCAACTTGTTGCGTTTGTTTGGAACAGTGACGGTTAAGAAGTCTAACAACTGCGGGGAGGAAGGATCTGCGATGGCGCCGCTTTGTGCAGCTAGAATGCAGCAGCTGACCTTCCTGATGAGCTCATCTAAACGCTCCCTCTCAGCTGCAGGTCGGCCACTGCTCCAACAAACCACATCACGGAGGACGGCTGATGAAACCACAGGCAAATGTGAGGGAGAAGCTGCATCATGCTTCACCCACGCAGGTACTGAGAATGGACGGGTGGAGGAAACGGGAGCCAACGGAAAAGTGGGAAAAAACGATTCAGAAGGCTACAATGACTACAAACACCTCCCATTCCCTACACTAATAAAAATACCTTTTGGTGAAACAAAACAAAAACAAAAAAAAAACATGAAATAATTATGCGGCCACAGCTCAGGAAAAACAACCGCTTGTTGACTTCTCTTTGTTAAACTAGCAAACTGCGGATTCTCCAGTAAATCGGTCCGTGATCTTTGCTTGTAGCTAGAAATTAAATCCTTGCCGGCGATCGGCATTAGCCCTTGAACATTAAGTATTTCTATCCAAATATCATGATAATAGGTCAAGGCGTTGGTACCATGTTTTGTTTACTTAACTTTTAGGATTAGAGTTTAAAAGAGGCTTGTATTCAATCTTTGTATCCAACAGGAGGAGATTCTTTAGCAGGTTTCACCACAAAGGACGACCTTAAGGCGCCTATACTCTGCCTTTAGATGAGAGGATCCCTAGAAGAGTCTTTTCTCAATAAAAGCTTGTCTAAAAATGTTCCTCCTCCTTTAATTACATTCTGCAGAAGCTAGCATAACTGGCCTGTGGTCAAAACTCTTTTTCAACCAGCTGCAGCTTAAACACAATTCTAAATCTCTCTCTCTTTCTTCTTAAAATGTGGCATTATTAAAAAAAAAAAAAGATTTAAAAGAACATTGACAGCCATAAGATAAAGTTCTGTGAGGTCAAAGATATGTTAACTTTTAGCTATTAAAAATCTCCTTTATCATCCAATCAAACATGTGTGGCCTATCCAGAACTTTGTTTAAGACGTCCTTCGTTTAAAATGATGGAAAGAAAATAACAGATAAGCGGACAACCTTCCAACAAAGATCTACTCCTGGTTCCTTATCAGAAGTTTCTCAGTCCAGAAAGTTCTGGGCTGGTTTCATCTGAAGTCTCACAACTTAAAGTCTTCTACATGTTGGCTTCAACAAGCCTGATGCTTAGATTAAAATCAATTAAACAGGCTGGGCAGGAGATCCACGCAGCTTTAAGGTAATCATTGAGTGTTAATCTTCACTTAAAACTGTTTAGGTGCTGTAATGAATCATTCAGTGTTACTAATAATGTAGGTTGTGTTTTATTGCTTTTTATTTCAGCACTTTACTGATCTTTCCTATCAGAAACAAGAAGAACAAACAACTGGTCCTCCACGACACAACAGCTGCAGAGCTAAATAAATACAGATAAAGCAACAATTAATTAGCGATTCATTGTAAAAACTAAAGTAAACACATCTTTGCAGAATGTTCTCTGGTGAACTTATTGCATCATGAGGATAAAGGTGTTTCTTCTATGGTCAAAATCAGAAGTCTTTCATTTTTTTATGAAACTAAATTTTAAGGACGCAGGTTTTGCTCTAGGGATGCACAATTAATCGCATTTGCAATATAATCACAATTTTTTTTAAAAAAATGCAATTTCCAAATCCCAGAGGTCTATACTTTTTTTTTTTTTTTGCTATGTAACAATCAGACGCGTCCTTTAGGTGTCAATAAAATGTTTAAAGTGGGTTTGCTCCACATGGAGGGGAAGACAGTGGCAGCAGTGAGATAATCTAATTTTATTACTTGTTTTAGAGTTTATATAATCATACTGTTTTACCAGAAACTTTCAGGAATCTCTCCACAGCATTAAGTTCTGGTTAATCAGTTTAATACATAGACTTGTTTGTTGGTTGTTCAACAAGGATTGATGTCCAGATCAATAAAAAGCTGTTCTCTTGAATAATATTCTGATTAATAAAAACATTAAAAGTTCTTGTTATAAATAGTCCTTGTTTAGAGACATCTTTGTCTAGAGGCCATTTTTATTGCTTGTGGTTAATGCAGAGAAAAGTCTACATTAAATCGCACTTATGGTTGAAATATATCATAGTCAGAATGCAATAATTTCTGCTCTGAGTTCAGACGCAGCGGCTCTTTTAGCACCTGATCTGCACGGCGATGAAACGTTTAACAAGACATGATAAATTAAACTGAAAAAAATAATCGCATTAAATCGCAATATTGAGATAGAAAAAAATTGCAATTATTTTCCAAAACCTTTCAGCCTTATTTCTCTCTAATACATTCCTCCCAAGACAGAAAAATGAGAAACTGAGACTTAAGGAAAGAAAGAAAGAACGGTCGGTCCATGAAAGCCTGACTGGTGGAGCCATCCCAACGGCTCTTATCTAACTGTACCTTTAAAGAAGAGCAGCAGAGAAACGTCAGCAGCTCCCGGTGAGATCCCTCCTGACCCGCAGCAGTCTGATCACCATCTGTCCTCTGAAGACGCTGCACTCAGCGTTCTCATCCTGCTTTATATCCAGGTGGAGGAGAGAGCAGCCTGAGCTACAGAGTGATTCACCCCCCTCAACCTGAGACCCCCTAATTATTGCCTCTCTCATTTCTCAGCCTAGCCCACCTGCAGAGCAGGTCATTAGATGAGAGATGGTGGTTTCAGGCCCGATGTGGGTTCACCGAGCTCTTTGTCCACGTCCTCCACTCATCCTGGGCTCACAGCAAACTCCTGTCCAACCTAAAATTACAGGTTTAGGGAATGACTCCTCCCTTTTACCCTGAGGCCGGCTCTGACATCAGTAATCCAGGTATCCAACGGCACAGAACATTCACCAATATCTACCACCAGACCGTCGCTAATTCTTTATTTAACCTCTAAAGACCCGATAGTTTTAGTCTAAACCTAAAAATTATCAGTTTCTCTTCACATATATATGTTTTTCTTTCTCCTGACAGATCTGTAAATGAGGCTGACAACTGATCCAACATGTTTGAAGAGAAACGGACCTTTTTCAGACTTTTATTCACGTGTCTAAAAGAGATCATTAGAACTATATGGTTGTACAGGTACTATTACAGATGCTTAGCAGGACCCTTTCAGAAGGAAGCTGTAAAAACACAGAACTGTGTTTTTGCACATATGCTTCAGAATGCTGGACTGATGAAGCCACAAATGGACTATTGTTTACATTGTTACATTGTTTTTCATCTCAATTGTTTACATAAATCGCTGCTGCATCTTTATCCTGAAAAATAGTGCAATCTACTGTGATTTTGTAGAGTGATTTCTAGAGTGATTGTTTTCAAGCTGTATGCAAACGAAATTTTGTTCTGTACGCACTTTGTGCATACAAAATGACAATAAAGATATCTATCTATCTATCTATCTGACCTGTAATATCAGTACAATGAAATTCCTGCCTGACGGTCCAAACTCTTCAGAATTTAACTAGATTTAAACTGTTTTTATCTGAGGAAAGTGGGAAAAGCCGACGAGTTGGAAAACCAGCCAAGAGATGCACAGGCACCTCCTGGATTTATCATCCCTGGTCCTCACCACAGATAAACGACTAGAAACAGGAAGATAAGCCCCGTTATTCTTCTGCTGCCACCCATCTTTGATCTAAAGCCACTTATCCTTATCGAGCGTAGCCTGGTGGGGGGGGGGGGGGGGGGGGGGTGACTGGATGAAATAGGTCAGCAGTCCGTTTCAAGGAAACACAGAAGTGACCATGGAACCACCCACGTACGCTCCGGAGGAACCAGCAAACTTCACGCTACAGTCTGGACTTTACAGCTGCGAGGCAACACTGCAGAACCTGTGACCCACTTTCAGTTAGAATAATTTCTTTCTTTTTTTATATATGTTTAAAAAAAAACAGGGGGGAAATTAAATAATAATTGTATTTGTTTGTTGATTCAATTAAAAGTAAAATAATAAAAGAAGTAATCAATTTATTTACCACATAAGGTGCCTGCTGAGGATATCTAGCTCTGTTTTTTTTTTTTTTTTTTTTTTTTTACTTTAACAATTTGCTATTAAGGCGACTGACATCCTCACCACTATCATCTACCGGCACCGGAGCTCGTACTCTTTCACAGAACCCTTGGAAGCGCAGAGGAAATAAATCATGGTGTTCTTCTCAAGCTAATTATCATTTAGCTTTCTCGCTTTCTGTTTAGCTCCTCCACCTGGACGTGGCAGGCCTCGTTCTAAACAGCCGTCTGCTAAACCTTCTGCAGAACTCTGCCATCACTGGCCTCCACCCCGATGAGGACGACACTTTGAACAGAACATTTAATGGACGGTTGCCAGTGGAAACACTTAAAAAAGAAAAAGAAGCAGGAAAAAACTGGCGGTGGATTGAATGAGGTGCCGTACACAACACTGACGCCAGTAAACAGCAAGAGGAGAGAGAAATGAGTAAAGCAGGGGAGTCACACTCATTTCTATATGGGGCCGCTTTGGCATCATGAAGTCAATGAATCTGTTAGAGATGACACTTCTGATTTCATAATTTCATTCCAGTTCACATAAGGATGTAAAATAATTTCATAGTAACATAAAAGTGGCACCTTAGGCTCATTTGAACAGTTTATCTGCAAAAGAAAGTTTATATTGGGGCGAGTTACTCTTTAAACTCATCATTCTGCGTCACTTTTTCTCTTTTTGGACATTTCTTGATCGTTTTAATGTGTTGTGAGAAAACTAACATTAGTGGCAGGATGCTGTTACTACACTGTTAAAAAATAATAATCAACATTTGCTACAGGAGTCACAGTTTTAGCCACTTTATACACTTTAAAAGGATATATGTGTCCACTTTATGACATGATATAACTGTTTTTGGCCCTAACTGACCAGATTCTGCCTGTAGGCCTTAAGTTTGATACAAGTGAAGTATAGGTATTCCAGAGTAGGGCTGCACAATTAATCGCGTTTTTAATATATTGCAATAAAAACGCAATTTCCAAATCAAAGAGGTCAGCAATTTGTGGCTATGTAACAATTAATGGATCAGACGCGTCCTTTAGGTGTTGTAATAAGTTAAAAGTGGGATTGCCTCCACATGGAAGGGAGGAGAGTTGCAGCAGTGAGATAATCTAATGTTATTATTTGTTTTAGAGTTGATATAATCATATTGTTTTACCAGAAACTTTCATAAATCAAACTGTCAAACTTTATGTTCAACAAGAATTGATGTCCAACTCAACAAGCTATTCTCTTGAATAATAACATTCTGACTAATAAAAAAAACAGTAAAATTTCTTGTTTTAAACGGTCCTTGTTTACAAGCATCTTTAACTAACCGGCCATTTTTGTTGCTTGTGGTTAATGCAGAGAATAGTCTAAATTAAATCGCAATTATCATTGAACTATATATCGCAATTTAGATTTTTGGCAAAATCGTACAGCCCTACTCCAGGACCAATTAACCTGTCAGGTGAATGACCACCTGACAGGTTAATTGGCCCCCTAGCACCAATGTAATTTAAAGCAAGAGTCACAGCAGACTCTGCCTGCTGAGCTGCCAGGGAGACCCAGTGGTTTGTGTGCAGCTCTGGTTGGCTCTGTAGCGCAAGCTTTCTATTAAACAACAAATAGCACTATCACCATACCAATGCAATTGGCCAAATATATTACTGGTATGCAGAGTTTGAACCCATTAAACCTGTTTTTCTTTTTTTAAGATATTGCCTACAATCAGTCCATTGTGATTGCAATGATAGATATATTTTTATTGAGAGGATAACATTTTTATATTTACTTTTTATTGCTTAGATGCACAGGAAGGTATTCTATTTTTTATTGAAGTACATCCTCTAACTTATATATATATATATATATATATATATATATATATATATATATATATATATATATATATATATATATATATATATATGACTTACATTTAAACAAGAGTGTATGGCATTTATTTAGACATAACTCTGTTTTGGTTTTTAGTGTTTTTTCCTTTTCTAAACAGACTCTTCGTTCTTTCACAGCGGGAATAAAGTGCGGAATAACAATATTGTTATTCTACTAAATTTTTCACGAATGTTCTTTCTGTGTATCTGACAACAAACCAAAGGCTTCAGAGTTCCAGGCTGGAATGTGTTTTAACACAGTAACTGCTTTCCTAGCGAAATAATAATAAGGCTATAGAAGTAATATAGCTGGTGATGCGTTGTTATGCTAGCTCCTCTGTTTTAGTCCTGTGTTTACGTCTTAGACATTACTCCACTAATACGTAATAAAAAATATTGATAATTTAGCCCGAGTCAGGACCGTTGGTCCCGGTTCTTCTTCTTTAGCTGTGGCGATAGTTAGCTTACCCCAGTGATGGTGACAGGAAACGGGCTTTGACGTCAACTCCACTCAGCCGCTGCGTCCCTCCGGCTCTGACACGCCAAACATCCACGGTCACGTTAGAAGAAAAAAAGCCCTGCGTGGGGCCAGTCTCGTCCGCTAACATTGGTTTTCGCTCTCTCTGCTGCTGCTGCTGCTGCTGCTGACCTTTGTTTCAGACATAAGTTCGGGATGCGTGGTGACGTCGATGGTTTTCTGCCGGTGGGTTTTGAAGTGGATGTGTCGCCCCCAGGCGGTTGGAATATGCCATTACAATAATGTGTTGCGGCGAGGCTGTGAGTGGGATGCGGGTTCGAATCCCGGCGTCGTCATGAAGGGCAGGTATGGGGTAAGACAGCTGTCAATATAAACGTCTGCATAGGTCTCTCAACATGTAAATGTAAGTCGACAAACGTGAATAAATTTAAGATTTGTATTTGTTTTAGGTTGTCAACTCATGTATGCGTGTGACATCACGTTTCATTTGTGGGAATACAAGTTTAGAAGTTACGAACATAAGTTACAGAGTTACAACTTTGCAACAGTACAAGTACGAATCACAAATTTACAACTACAAATCACAAATTTATGACTAAAAATAACAAAATATATAATTACAAACCTACAACCCCTGATGAAGCAGTTTTACACTCCTTACCAGATGCAAGAGAACGGTAATGACGGTAATGCACTTGAATGTTTTTTCTTCTCACTAATGAAACATCTGTTGTCACAGGTCATAGCTATTTCTACTCACAAATTTGTTATTTATACTTGCATTTTTGCAAAGTTGTAACTTGTTTTCTCACAGATTAAACGTGGTGTCACACATATATTTGAGTTGACATATATTTGAGTTGACAACCAAAAACAAATACAAATCTTATTTAAGTTTATTGACTTACATTTACAAATTCAGAGACCTACGCATATGTTTACACTGTCAATTATCTTACTCCATAGGTATCTAGCGGAAAAACTCTGTCATGTCTGGATGCAAGTTGTATTGACTTGCCGTGGTGACCAGGAGCAGATGAAAGGACTCAGATTACCTCACATTAAGCCAGTCCAAATGTTTGGAGGCAGGTCCTCAAGCAAAAAAGGGCACCAACTGATAAATGTATTAATACAAAAAAAAAATGTAGGATATATTTGGCTTACATACACTAAATTACCAAAAGTATTGCAGATAATAGAAATCAAGAGATTCGATTCCTTCTATGGCCACCCAGGTGTCTAAAATCAAGCACCTAGGCATGTAGACGGTTTCTCAGTGGCGGTTCTAAACCAAATTTACCGGTGGGGCCAGTATTTTTTTAATGAGGGCACAGAACAAAAGAAAAAATTTTAAAAAAGCAGGGTAATGTTTTGTCATTTAATATATTAAGAGTAAATGGGATACTTGTGTCTATGGAACTGCAGACTGCAGATGCCTAAACTGTGTTTTATTGTTAAATAAAACTGTAAAGGTAAAAAATTAAGCTGTTCCAAGGGATTAATCAGTTACAGTCCCTGTTGCAGTGCATATCATAAGACACTGGTTTAGTATTAAGTTTTCTGTACAGGGGCCATAACAGGGGCCACGGCCAGTTCTACAGGGTCTCTGGCCCCTGTTGGCCCCTGTGTAGAACCGCCCACGCTGTTTCTACAGATATGTTTGGAAGAATGGGTCGAAAAGAACAGGTGAATCCCAGTGTGTGTGTGTGTGTGTGGGGGGGGGGGGGTATTCTGGAGTGGTGTTGTTTGTCAGGAGCTGGGCTTTGTCCATTAGTTCCAGTAAAGGGAGCTCTGAATGTTTCAACAGACCAAGAGATTTTGGACAACTCCAGGCTTCCAAACTTGAGGGAACAGTTTTGAGATGGCCCCTTGGTCTTCCAACATGACATAAAGCAAGGTCCATAAAGACCAAGATTTGGTGTGTGGATGACCTTGAGGCCTGACTTTAACCTGCCAGAACACCTTTGCAATAAATTAGACATCAGTGTTTGACCTCATAAATGCGCTTCTGTAAGAATGAGTAAAAATTCCCAGAAACACACTCCAAAGCTTTGTGGACAGACAGATTTACCACAAGAGCTGAAGCTGTTATAGCTGCACAGGTGAACCCTGTGGACTAAGAGCAGAATGTCACTGAAGTACATATGTGAGTCAAGACAGGTGAGTCAATACGTTTTGGATTTAGTGTATTTATTTTTGCTAATACAATCAATACATGTCTAATCAAAGACTGCAACTCAAATTATCAAATTGAATAAGTAAATTAATACCAGACATATACAGACAGAACATGGTCTTATTGTGCATACTTTCTAACAACCAAACAATAAATCGCTTCTATACATGTTTCAAAATGAACTACATCTCATTGTAAAACAAATAAAATCTCACACGTTGTTAAATATTATAGGATGAAAATGGAACTGCCAGTGAGGAACACATTTAATAATGAAGACAGTTTGCCAACGTACTGCACTGCAATTTGTTTTAAATGCGTCTGTGACACTGTCACGCCCGAAATTGCCCATTTGTGGGACAATCACAAATAATTTTTTATTTAGACTTAACCACAAATTTACATCATCACTGCAAAGAAAATAAAGGGCTCGTCCGGGATTTGAACCCGGGACCTCTCGCACCCAAAGCGAGAATCATACCCCTAGACCAACGAGCCAGTTGACAACGTGTCCTCTAAACCTTGGACAAAAAAACTAACACAGATGCTTGGAATATGAAGGGTGTGGATGACGCATGCGCGATACAAGATATACGGCAACAAAGCTAGAATTTTTTTTTTTATTAAAAATATACAATTAGTTCATAAATTATATAGGTCCAGTATACGTTTTATTTGAAAAATAAAATCTATTGTTTAAAAGAACAAAAATCTACATCTCCAATGACGTAGTAGCGTGAGGCGGAAGTTGCTTTAATTACGGAAGTGAACTGGTACAGTGGTTCTGTTGTTGTTATAGCTGTCTGTAGCGATCAAATTTGCGACTCTTTAAAGCGTTCGCGGTCCGTTTATTTTGCTGTATGTAGGTTTCTTTGAGCTGCAGGCTCTCGGGTGGACCAGGTAAGAATAGAAAAACAAATTGTTTATTTTATCTAATGGTTTGTTTTCTGTTTAAACCGTTGATAAAGTTCACGTTAGCTAAGTTAGCTAACGGCCAAGGCGACGTTCTTTGGAAACATTGATCGCCTCCTCCTCAGGGACGTGGGTCGATACAAAGATCGTGTGTGCAGGACGAAACGTATCTTTTGGCTTTTGTTTCGTGGTGTCACCATGTTCTCTGAAGAGGTGAAAAGGACGAGAGTAGAGCTGAAAAATTGTCTATCAGTTTAAAATGTGTTCTGGAAAGTTGCATGACTAACCAAGCTTCATTCGGACCAGAAATCTTTACTTTTCTGATCCAAATCTAAATGTCAAGTTTGACGATTGATTATATCTAATATAATTTATATATTCGGATAAAAACCATGTATGATCTGCAATTATTTTTTAAGGAAGACTAACATCGCCTAATAATGGGAATTGAACAATAACAAATTGTTTCAGTTGATGTATGATTTAAATTTAAACCAGTTCTTTACTTTCAACAACTTTATAATACAAATAACCCAATGCAAATTGTGTAATCGAGCGCAATAAATTGAGACTAACAGATGTATTAAAACTGTATCAAGGTCAAGTACATTATCCCATTCATTACCATCATTTCCTGTTTCATTTGGATGTTTAAAAATAATTAATAGTTTCCTGTATGGATTTAAAGACCAGGACAGCAGCTGAGACTTGGTGCTTGGAAACTGAAAGTGAAACTTGTGTTTAGGTCATTTCATTATACAAGCCTTTGCTTCTGGTCATTTGAATGATTATGGAATAAAGTAATAAAGACCTAAAAAAAAATCCTGTTTCTCTGGACATAAAGATCAATAAAGAAAGGGTGTTTTTTTTTTTTTTTTATTGGAGGAAAGGCATGTCGTCATAGTCATGATGAATAAGCAGGCAGTCACTGACTTTCTTCACAAGAAGGGTGAAGTCACATAAGGTTGTTGCTAGAGAGAAAGAATTATAAAGGGAAGGTTGAGTGGAAGCAAGAAGTTTGGTAGAACAGGAAGCACAAGTAACTGCAGCATTAAAATGATCGTGAGGCATATCCCATTTAAGGGTTTGTCAGGAATATTTCTGGGCTGTGGCTGCACCTAGTTCACCTCACTAGAAGTGTCCGGACTATGGAAAGAAAATAAGTATTTTTTTTTATGGAAATTTGAAATATTAATTTTGAAATGTAGAGACCAGAGCCTGGAGGAAGATTGGAGACGCTCAGAATAGTCCGAAGTCAGCACAGGCATCCAGCTGGAAGGTGTAGTCTCCAATGCGTTCTTAATTGGATGCCCCAAGGAACTTTGGTTAGATGTTTTTGATGTGGGACATGAGAGCTAATACGCCCCAAAAATAATGGAGCCCGGCCCCTCACTCTTACTCTAAGCCTTTCCTACAGAGGAATCTCATTGTAACCACTTGTATCCTGGATTTAGTTCTGTTTTGTGACCTTAGGTGATGGCTGGAACGTAGACAGACCAGTAAATTGATCCACATTTCCATCTCCTGATCTGTTCTCCCATCATCACTCTAATACAGTTGTCTGTTCTCCACCTTCCTGCTTGGCCTCAGTTTTAGAGGAGCCAGAACTCCTGTGCAGGTGCTGCACATCAAGCCAAAAATAATCAGAACAAGTATGAACAAACTCATGCTTCATAGCCTGGTGGCTCCCCCACTCCTTTTATCTGCACTGCGCCCTTTTAAGCAAAACTGTTAATAAGTAATAAGGCTGCACCTACTGGCAGAAGATTGATTCATATATTTTTTTTTACTAATTTATTTTTGGTAGATTTACATTAAAAAAATGAAACTAGATATGAAAACTGCATCAAAACAGGACCTTGTAGTTCTTAGTCAGTGTGCAGAGGGTGTAGTCTCTCATCAGTCTTCATTTATAGTCTAGAAAGATTCACAGAAAATTGACCTAACAAGGAGATTATTGTTTTCATCTGTGGGTATTACAACAACAGATATAGTATGATAACATTTTAGTAAATTGCTTAATTTGGTCGGCCTCTTGGAAACTTGGCCACAAAAGGGAAAGACAAGTGAACATTTTATGCAAGTATGAAGTAATGTTAAGGACTCGCTCAACGAGTCAGCAACGTCCAGCAGAGGTGCGAAAGGAAAGAGGTTAAGTGACCCTGACCCGTAGATCGGGTTGGTCTTCGACCACGCAGAGCTGTCACTTCGCTTACAAACTTTATTTAATTACAAACCGCTGAAGGCATCGTGGGACGAGCTATTGGCTCTTTCAGGAGCTGCATCAGCTGTCGCCATCTTGCTTTCTGATAGTTCTGCGGTACTGTAAGCAGATGGCACAACAATGTTTATATCTGCTGATCGTGGCCGTGCAAGTTTCTTTTCAGGCTTGGTGTATATTGTTTTATTTGAAGATAAATATATGGTTTTGTTGTGTTTTTCTTTTCATGGTTATAGGACGTGACTTGGACCCGTTTAAAGAGTATAACACAGTCAGCCGTTGCCCGGCTAACCGACCGCTTGTGGTTTGTCAGATGTATTTTTAAGGGGACAAAAAGTGGAGAAGCCTCCTTTCAGGCAGCTGCCTGACGGTGGATAAACACTGCGGTGCTAATTTATGCTTAAAACATCCAGAGATAGCTGAGGTCACTATATTCCTAGTGTTGTGAACGTGCATTTTCCACGTTACTGTAGTATTTATGCAGTTGGAAAGAGTCCTGCAGCAGCAGAGGCTCACGCTGGAGACAAATTACAAACCGCTGAAGGTCACAGAGCGATGGAAGCACAGATAAGGAGAGGAAAGAAGAACACAGGCACAATTTTAGCAACTGATATCATAAGTGCAATGTTTTACTATCTTTTTGCCATTACAAGTTCTTTTTATATCATGCAGCCCTGATGTGCATGAATCAGACTCAAACCATGATGTCCTACTCCTCCTCAATATCACACCCAAGCTGCCCTGTGCGGGTGCAATACGGCTGCAGTATGAAAGATTGCTTCTAACATTCAGGTGCAAATGAAGCAGCTCTCCTGCTAAAGATCACCGGGGATGACTTGCACGAATGAGCAAGCTCTTTATCCCTGAGACGACAATGTCATGATGACTAGGCGCTGGAAAGACAGCAGCCAGGCGCCGTCTCTTTTCGAAAGTCAGTGCAAGACCAAAGCAGCGAAGGTTTTCTAAAACAGCCAAGCGGGGTTAAAGTTAGCCCCGTGTCCGGCTACGTTCACTGAAAAACTTCACTGTTTGATAAAGAACTGCTTCTTAGCAGTGAAAAAGATACAGTAAGCAAGCACACACTGCAAAAAGTGAACTAAAAGTAGGTCAAATTTTCTTGAAATTATTGTATTTTTCCTTGATTTGAGCAGGTAAATAAGACTATTTGCCAATGGAATGAGTATTTTTACCACTAAAATAAGATTATTAGCTATCCTGCACTTGAAATGATGGAGATGAATTATTATTTTAAGTGCAAAAAACTCATTACATTGGCAAATTGTCTTATATACCTGCTTAAATCAAGGAAAAATACACAAATTTCAAGAAAAATTTTACTTTTAGTTCCCTTTTTGCAGTGCAAACCTGAACATTCTCAGACCTTTTCAGGCCTTGGCTGTATAAAATGTGGACTGGTGTTATCAGAGCTTATTTAACTATGCTGAGCGTTTCGGTCCGTTTCTCCAGTCTGTCAGGTTGAGCCGGTTGCTGCGATGGCGGATCCCAACGACGTCAGTCTGCAGCCGGAGGAGCGGGTCCGCGCTCTGACCAAAAAGGGCAGCTCGGTGGAGGTCAACGATGACGTGCCGCCGCGACGCTACTTCCGCTCCGGCATGGAGATAATCCGGATGGCCCACATCTACACGGAGGAGGGCAACATCGAGCACGCCTTCGTGCTTTACAATAAATACATCACGTGAGTTTAGTCCAAAAGTTGTGGCAACAAAAGCACCTTCAACATATCTCTGGCTTTAGCTGAAAAAAAGTTTGTGGTTTTTATTTAAAGTGCATGTTCAACCGACCGTAAATGGAGACGCTCATCACAATCTTCTGTCATTTCTTAGGCTTTTTATTGAAAAACTTCCCAAACATCGGGATTACAAGACGGCAAATATTCCGGAGAAAAAGGACACAGTAAAGGTGCCGGAACACTTTGTTGTTTCACCATTTATCTGATTGTTTGTCTTGGGGAAAAAACTCACAGCTCAACTTTGTGATTCCTCAACAGAAACTCAAGGATGTGGCGTTTCCTCAAGCAGAGATTCTTAAACAAGCTCTTTTAAAAAGATTTGAACAAGAATATGCGCAGTATCTGGTCAAAAAGGTAAGCTGAAGCGTTGTTTGTCCCGTCTGCACAGACTCTCTTAAAAACATAATCACTCCCCTCAACCTTTTCATGCATTTTGTCAGGTTACAGCCATTTATTTAGGTTTGGTTTTATGCAACAGACCAACACAAAGTAGTTTATGCTTAGGAAGAGGAAGGAAAGCTGGATATGTTTTAGTGCACAGCGCCCCTTTCAGATTTTTGTTAATAAAAAACTGGAAAACTGTATTAATTTGTCTTCTTCTTGAGTTGTGCGTGACTTTTTGTAGGTTTATCACCTGTGTCTGCAACCTGCAGCTCTTTAGACGCTCCACTGTGAAATCCTCATTGTGAAAGGCGGTGGCAGCATCATGCTGTGGGGATGCTTTTCTTCACGAATGAAAGGGAAGCTGTACGCAGTTGATAGGAAGATGGAGGGGCCTAAATATGAGGCAAAACTGGAGGAAACCTGTTAGAGGCGTCCATGGAGTTCAGACTGGGTGGATGTTCAGCTTTCAACAGGACGATGCTAAATACACGTCCAGAGATAATTGTTTAGATCAAAGCTTATTCATGTTTTCAAATGAAAAACTGATTTTCACTCCTCATTCAATTCATACTTTCTATTCCCCAGTTAATTAGTAAAACAAAAATGCTTCCCAAAGATTTTCATCATCCACTCTGTCTGAGTTTCTGCTAGTTTGCAAAGAAGAATGGGCAGAAATGTCTGTAGATGGTGAAGGCCTGTAAAGACAAACCCAGAAGGACTTAAAGCTGCGATCGCAGAGAAATGCGGTTCTGCAGCGTATCGACTCAAATCTGCGTACGCAGACTGTGGCAGAGAGCTGAGACGGACCTCCTGCTTAGCTTTGGTGTGTCGCCCCTGCAGAAGGCGGAGGAGGAGGCCTTGGCGCGGGAGCAGTCCAGGCAGCGGGCGCTGGACGCCGAGCGGGAGCGCGTGGCCCAGATGCAGCGGCGGCAGCGGGAGCAGGAGCAGTTCAGTGCCTTCGAGGAGATGATCCGCCGCCAGGAGCTGGAGAAGGAGCGCCAGCAGGTGCTCCTGGAGTTTGCCACCCCGGCCACGCCTTCCACCGACACGCCCCTCATTCCTGGCGTCCAGGGCCCGCCGGTGATATCCCCCATAACCCCGCTGAGCCCCAGGGATCTGCCTGGCGCCAACGACTATCAGTACTCCCGTCCCGCCGCCACCCCAGGCACGCCGGCCACGGCCACACCCAGCTTTGACCGCTCGCTCAAACCCGGCTCTCTGGTCAGCCCAGGGAACAACAGTGAGTTGATGTTTCCTTTTACACTGAAACGCTGCCCCGCTCCTTGGTTACAGCGTTTATTCCTGTGAGCAGATCTCTTCCCTCCTGACCTACTGTAGTTCAGCTTTACGCCATGCGTCATTCAGCTGCTGTTTTCCTTCTCTGCCCGCTCTTTGCAGACACGATGGTGGATGCCGTCCGGCAGCTGGCCGTTCCTGCTGAGCTGTGCCGGAGCTTCCTGAGGCTGGCTGAGGCCAACACCAGCCGAGCTGTGGAAACCTGTGGCATCCTGTGTGGAAAACTGGTAGGTCTGGGCAGCAGAGCAGCTGAAGTCACAAAGCACTCGTCATATTTCTCAGCCGGGAGCTTAAACCGTCAGTGAGCTGCGCCTGAGATGGTTAAAGACCATTCATAGCTAGAAATGTGCAAACTTTGAAACTTTCTGACAAATCCACCTACTGCGCCTTGCAAAAATATTCATAGATATTCATAATTAAACTTATTTCATGTCACAACCACAAACTTCAGTTTTCCTTGGAATCGTATGTGATCCACAAAGTTGTGGATCATTATGACAAAGAAGGAAAATTATGGTTTTAAAACTGTGGTTTATATAAAAATCTTAAAGGTGTGGCCCTCCTTTACGCCGCTGCTCCTAATTAATATCCAGAGCAAAAGGTGGCCCTCAGAAATCAGCTAAACTCAGCATCCTCAAACAGAAACATGGTGGTGGCCGCATCATGCTGTGCAGATGTTTTTCTTCAGCAGAGACCGGGAAGCAGGTCAGAGATGATGGGATGGATGGCTGCAGATAAAGAAGTGGGACCGGGCCGGAGGTTCACCCTGAAGCAGGAAAACGACCCCGAACAAACAGCCAGAGCTACAATTGAGGGGTTTTAGTTTGTGTTAATGAGTAGAGTCGCCCATAGATGCCTAATTCTGTACTTTTATAGGTACAGACCAAATCCCATCGATACTACCGAGGACCCTCTAACGTAAAATCAAACGGTTTCAGTACCTAAACGCTGAGGGAGAGGAAGAGAGGCCGAACACAAACAGCATTGGACGCAATGCCTCGTTCACTCAGTGCCTCTGATAACTGCTGTTTTGGTTTGTGCTGTGGATTCAGGAACTTTATTAAGATTAATAAATTATTTCGTTAGATTAATTTGTAGATCCAAACAACTTTACATATTGAGAAAAAATTGAAAAATGTAGAGATTTTATTATTAAATTAACATTTATTACTACATAAACACCTAAAAATTCAGAAAATGGGCACCGTTAAGCACCAGTATGGATACCGTATTGGTTTAAATGTAAAAGGTGCCCATCCCTACCCAGTTATAGTTTAGACCTACATGAAACCACAAATCTATTACTATTACTATTACTAAATCTGTGGTAATACAAGCCATAGAAATGGCTTCTTAAAGATGTTTCACTCTCACTCTGACTGAGCTTTAGCTACTTTGAAAAGAAGAAGAGGACAAAATGTCAACCACTCGACACGCGTAGCTGGTAGAGAAAGTATAGCGATTCAACAAAGTATTGACTTAGTGGGCCTGAATATAAATGCGCACCACACTTTTCAGATTTTCTATTATTAAGAAGCCATGTCCAATTTTCCTTCCAGCTCACAATGCACCCCTTCATGTGGGTTTGTCACATAAAACCCCAGATATGATCCATCACAGTTCCTGGTTGTTATTTGTTGAAAAGTGAAATATTTCCAGGGCCATGAATGAAGCCACTGTACGTCTCCCACCAGAGGGCTGCTGGGAATTCTGACTATTTCCTCTCTGTCCTTTTTGTTTAAAGAATTTCCCTCGCTCTGGTTTAGCTATTGTTTGTTTTCCCTTTGTAAAAGCATGACTAAGCATTTCTGCGACTACACTACTCCTGCGTGTTAATGTCCGGCACAGTCTCTGGATAACTTTTTGTGCCGACAGTCTACAAGCCCGGGATGTTTTATGGTGGCGCTCTTTGTGTTTGTTGCAGACCAGAAACGCTTTTACCGTGACTCACGTCATCGTCCCGAAGCAGTGCGGCGGGCCGGACTATTGTGACACGGTAAACGAGGAGGAACTCTTCCTCATCCAGGACCAGCACGACCTCATCACCCTGGGATGGATACATGTGAGTCACCAGAAGCAACTCCTGGTTTAGTTTCAATCAATCAATCAATCAATCAATCAATCAATCAATCTTTATTGTCAACTACAGTTTGCATTGTAATCGAAATTACAGTTCCAGTATAACCATCCATCACATACATTTGGGGGGAACGGTCGACTGAGGCCAAAGAACGCTGCTGTAAGGCGCATTCCTCCAAACTGCCCAGGACCCCGTCTGACACCGTTTCCATAGAGCGCTGTCTTTAACTCTGTAGAAAGACAGGAGACACATTTAGGGAGGGAGAGGGAAAAAAATACATATTTCACACAGGGTACCGTTTGAGATATCAAAAAAACCTCATCACGAGAAAAGCACATATGATGAGACAACATTTCAGCAGAGGGTTTACATTGGAGGCATTTAAGGTGCTGCAGTTTGAGTCCATGGTAAATGGCTTGTACTTGTATAGCGCTTTAACTAGTCTTGATAACCTCCAACGCGCTTCACACTACAGTTTAGTCATTCACACATTCACACCCTGACTGAAGCTGTTAGTAGCTACAGCTGCCCTGAGCAGACTGACAGACGGCCACGCACCGGCGCCACCGGCCCTCTGACCGCCGGCAGCAGGCAATTTCAAATACACTTTTTTGTTTTGAGAACAAACTGCACCAACTTTTCCGTCAGCTTTAAAGTCCTTTGTCGCTGGGCTCCACATCTCTAATCCAATATTCCAAATTTGTTGGGCTTTTTCCACGTTTCACATCCAGATTCATCCCGTCTATCCTCTGAGTTTAACCACACCACCCAGCCTGCGTTCAATCGCATCCAACTTATGGTTCTGCTCGTTCACAGCCGTAGTGATTGCATCATATGCAGCCGGCAGCCTGATCATGGCCATAATTGCCACCAACATCCTCTAAAGTTGCAGATACATAAGAAATCCTCCGAATCCAAATAGAAGAAATCTGAGTATCATGAATCCAAACATGTATACGTCTTCAACGTCCTCAACTGACCAAATCGAAAGACAAACCATTTTCCACCTGTTCCAAGAATCTAGGGTGTGTCCCGACAGGACAGGACTGCTCCCCTTTTCTCTGCCTTCCCGTGGGAAAAATGTGATCGGTAGCATTGAGAGACCAGCTGACCAGATCCATAGGACAATGTGACCGCCTCCACCGAGAGAAAGAAAAACAAATTTACAAACAGCATCTGAGCTCTTCGTTATCCGAGATTACGTCCAGGTTCTCTCAGTGGTGAGGCAGAGGAAGCTGAGTGGAGAAATGTGGTAAAATATGTAAAATATAAACATTAATTTAATGACGTCAGCTTACCTTGATACTCTGGATATATCTTGGTTTGCATGTTAACAGAAAACAGATTATTTTAAAAACTTTTGTATTTTCAGAATATATATTCACTTTCTTGTTGTCTAAAACTGGCATTGCCAAATTTTTAAACCCACGGCCCCCAAATTAACAGTGCTGGAGACTGGGGACCCCCTTGGCATGGTGGGGGGTGGGAGACAAAAACGTCGACTTCTCTGATGTAAAAAAAAATCTTACATTTTTGAGAAGGATAATATTCCACTATAAGGTATACATTTGCTGTATAAAAATTAGTATATTCTCTAACATTGCAAAGGTAGAAAATTGAAGGGTATTCCTCAAACTGAATCATCTCGTGACTCCTGACCCCTCCTTTGGGAACCCCTGGCCGAAAAGGCCCGTCCGTCCAACAACCTGTGCATTAATAATTTCTTTATAACATAAGAGATGTTTTTATTTGTGTATATATTTTTCTGTCAGGATAATTAATTTTAATTCCAACCTACAATAAAAGGCATTTTCTGTTCTATTCTAATTGGCCAAAAGGTGCAGCTTATAGACAGAAATGATCCAATAGGCCCAAACATTTGGATCAGATTCAGACTGAATTACACGCATTCCAATTTAATCTCAGTTCATCGTGTATCAAAGTCAAATCCAGTTTATAAACCAAGTTGGTTTTCCACCTTAAGAAGCTCAGTTGATTAAATCGAGTCATCGGTTTTGGAGCATTCCCCCCACGCCAGCATGAGTAGAAGGATTAAGTCAAAACTGTAATATTTACTACAAATCATGTATTTATTATACAGCGATAAATACCTTTAAATCTCAGTAAATTTGTAATGCTTTACAGTACAGCCTATGGTCCTGGGGGCTCCCTGGTTCCCGCAGGCCTCATGTTGGTGACCCCTGTTCTAGAGCTATGTTTGTTTTTTTTGGATTACGTTGAAACTGCATTATTAATTTTTGTTTCTCAGACTCACCCCACTCAGACGGCCTTCCTGTCCAGCGTCGACCTCCACACGCACTGCTCCTACCAGATGATGCTGCCCGAGGCCATCGCCATCGTCTGCTCACCGAAATTCAACGAGTGAGTCTGAAAATCACCCCTGCCCTGAAAAGTCTGCCCACGTACTGCTCGTGGTTTTCTCCATGCTTTCCACACTCTGCTCTGACGCTGCCCGGTTGTTTTCTCGGTCAGAATCGGCTACTTCCGGCTAACCGACCGAGGAACAGATGAGATTTCTTCGTGTAAACAGAAGGGGTTCCACCCTCACAGCAAAGAGCCGCCTCTCTTCACGGTGGGTATAAAAAGCCTGCGTGCGAATGTAGACATGTAGACTATTAAGAAGGGTTAGAGCTTCGTAATATAGGAAGAAAACGTGTCAAATATCATACACCTCATGTTTCCCCTGGATAATTTACTATTTTGGTAAAAAAAAAAAACTCTGAAATGATTGCTTGAATTTGGCTTTAATCCTGTATTTTGGATTGTTTATATCATCTTTTCAATAATCGTCGGGGTTAGGACTTCCTGTTTGAGTCCTGCTGGTTAGTAAGGAAATTCCTATGCAAGAGAGTCTTTAAAGTTTTAAAAGTTACAGGTATTTCATAAGTCTGGTGTTACACATCACGAGTTAAAATTTAGGACTTTATTGGGAAGTTTTTGCCTCCACCATGGTGAGAAGGACAGTAAGGACTTTAAAGCGCAAGACCGTAGACTTTGACCGCTGTGAAATTGTTTTTAGGTCTGATATTATATATTGGATATTTGCGCTGCACCGATTCGGTGGTGTGTTTTTGGGGTTAGATCCAGAGAGGGAAGGATACCGTCTGCAGCTGCAGCTCCTCCCGCATGCAACAGCTTTTTGAACCAAAAACTTTTTAGAGACAAACCTTAATAGTTTTCGGTTTGTGTTAAATGAGCGAAAACCTCCGTAAGTCCACAGATCTGATTTAGGTTTTAAAATGCAGCGCACCCATCTGCGTATAGAGAACTGAAGTGTCTTTTGTCTTTTCTTTTGTTTCTTGGCCCCAGCTTCACCATTCTCATTCACCACCAGCTTCTGAAAACCACAGGAAGTTGTTTTTTGCCGTTTTTTCCCGCTTTTAAGCACATTAACACTTTGGGGGAAAAGAGAAGAATTGTTTTTTTTAATCTAAAAGCAGGAGAATGGATGCTTTCTGTCGATGTGTAATTTAAAGGTTTTTCTTCTTCACAGCACGCGGGACATGTGAACATCACCGACGACTCCGTGTGCATGATGGACCTGCGATGATCTCCTTCAAACCAAACACTCAAGGACTGTTTTATCAAAGACAACCTGTTTTACTGGAAGAAAAGCAAAAAGCCAGAAACACTCATTTTATTTCCTGGACGGTACTGAGAAGAAGGCCGGCCACATGTTTACCATTTAAGTTGGAAAAAAACAATTTTTCTGCTCTGTAGGAAGAGAAATCCACACATTATTGCACTTTCCAAGTAAGAAACTACTATCAGACTTGTGGACTTCTGAACCTCTGGTCTTTTCCACACCTCTCTTTTTCTTTCCTTTGCGTTTTTTATTATTATTATTATTAAGTCTCTGCTCTGCTTTTCTCCTGGAGTCATGTTTGTCAGTGACAGCTGACGGGAGAGAGTTTGGTTCTGCCTAACAGATAAAGTGCCAAGGATTTGGACATTCATACGTTGTTGAGTTGTTATTTTTTTTTTTATTTCCCACTGTGCAAGGCCCTGTGTGAAGCCAGGGTCCAAACTCTTCCGGGTTTTCGTTCCTCAGCGTTTGAAGCGCTCTAACTTATGACCTGCAAGCTCAGCAGTAACTCAGGTACACAGGCACTGCTGCTGTTCCCGCCCTGCATTTTAATTTGCCTTTCTTCACCAAATGAAACGTTTGCTTCTAAAATGGTTTATGACGGAACCATCTTTTTAATCGTTTCTTGGTGTTTTCAGAGAAACCGGGCACGTAGAGGTGCGGGTTTTGTCCATGTGTCAGACTAGCCGTGTGCAACAGGTGATTTTCTACATCATCATAAAGCGGTGTGAACATGTTTGGCCTCCTTACAGATTCCTTCTGTTTTTGCTGCTTTTTTTTTTTTTTTTGCAAGTTTCAGATCATCAAACTAATTTTAATATTGGACTAAGATAACTTGAAATACAAAAACCGGTTTTCAGTTTATTTCAGACATTAAAAGCTGAAAATCTGTCCAAACTGAACTGGCTCTATAGGGGGAAAAGTAATTGCCCCCCATGTTAAGTAATGAATTTATTAGAAATCTGAGCTCAGTTTCACAAGCCTGATTATAACCTGACCTACAGATATAGTAAATAATTCAAACAGAGCCTCTCTGATGACTAAAATTTTTCAAAAAGCTAAACATCTGCTTAGAAAAAAAAAACTAAAACGGTTGAAAAACAAATTCCTTAACATCTATCAGTCTGGAAAGATTTACAAAGCCATTTCTTAGACGTCAGTGAGTCAATAAAAAAAAAACAATGGTCACCTTCCCAGGAGAAGTCTGTCACTGAAAATTACCAGGAGCTCATCTGCGCTTCAACCAGGAGGTCGCGTAAATCACAAGAACACCTAAAGCACTCGCTTTCCTCAGATCAGGTCAGAATTCATGATTCATATGCCAACATTACAGCTGAGCTGACCCAAAAGAACCTCAAAGGTTAGTTTCTGTATTACCAAAAAAGTAACACCTTGATGATCTGCAAGAAAGAAAATATTTTGTGGGCAGACGAGACAAAGGGGGGGGGGGCTCCTTTTTGGAAGGTGTGGGTCGTGTTAAAACTCGTTAAAACCAACAAGAGTTCAGAAACCGAACATCAGACAGTCAAATGTGGTTCAGAGATAATCTGGGGCCGCTTTGGTTCCTCAAGACGATTTGTCCTGATTAAAATCATAAATTTTGCTCTACCAGAACATCCTGCAGGAGAAAGTCCAGCCGTAAGTACAGAACCTGAAGCCCAAGCACGCTTTGGTTCTGCAGCTGGACAGCGATCCAAAGCACAGCAGCAAGGCCACCTCTGAATGACGCAAAAATCAAAGTCTTGCAGTGGTCTAGATCATTTCAGATGCTGCAGTATGACTTTAAACATGACTAAATAAAACATTTGAGCAAAAGGCGGATGGGTCAGAATTGCTCCACAGTGATGCTAAAGATTGCCTGTCGCTGCAAACTCCTGGTGTCTGGTGTTGCTCTTAAGGGCGTTAGCTTAGGGTCCGCTGCTTTCCCCATAGTGCCAAGTTGGTTTGGATAGCTTTTGCCTCCCAATGAATGAAATAATCATTTGAAAACTGCTTTTTGTACTTATTTGGGTTATATTTGTCCAACATGTGACAAAAAAAGAGCAAAAACAGTAGAAATCCCCCCAACACTAAGCATTACTAACTGGGTGTTCATGGTTAATGCTTCTCCATGTTTAATTTCTCCTTTCTCTTGTAGCCATAACTATCACTTATATGCCAAGAAAGAAAATAAACTTGTGGATGAATTTAGTCTTTACTGTTGTTTTTATTCATCATATAGTTCGAGTCAGAAGTTTGCATCCTTTTGTTGTTGCATTATTTTGAAAATTGTGGTAATCAAATTTAATTTATTGTCGATCTTCTTCTCCTGATGTGTGGCAGGGTTTGTTGCCTCAACCACCAATGTGTTGATTTCTGGTGAAATTAAAAAATTTCGATTTGCAGTTGGTGAAAGACCCCCAAACCATGAGGCAGCAACTCCCTCCATGCTTGACCCTTGCAACTGTTGATGAAACAACCTTGTGCCAGGATGGCACCCCCCCCCCCCACCATGATTAATAGCTGACTGTCAGCAGAAATGGCCTGAAAGCATAATACAACCACCTCTCTGCTTTTCCAGTTTGTGCAATCAGTAAAACAGCACCATAGCTACCAAGAAGAGCGATCAAGTATCCAGCCAAAATCAGGCCTGCTCATTGATTACTACAAAACATCGTGTGGTTGAGGTGCAACTTGCAAGAGGGCTTTTGTTGAAATACTGCTGGGGGTCTATTTATATTACATATCACGTAATTTTGTCCATATGACATTAAACGAAAAGCCACAATAAGTTAAAAGTTCTACCCAGCTTTTGAACTTCAAATGTCATGTTTTACACTGTATAATCACCGCTTCCTTTCTGTATAAATTGTTAAGAGTTACAAGTTAATGACATTCCATCTTATCATGAGGGGGTGTTAACTTCTAACTGTGACTTTATATAATGCGACTTTAGGTACAGTATGTGTAAAACATGAGTCTTTTAACTTTATAATGCTTATGATAATTTTTTTTTTTAAACTTTTGTTAAAATATATATATTCTGCCACAGCAAAAAATATATTTTTATCATTTAGTAAAATCTACCCAACTGGACTTTATTGAAAAACTTAAATTTACTTTAAATAATTTCTATGACTTTTTGAATCAGATTAATGGGAAAAAGTCTAATTAGGCTAAAGGGAGGATGAGAATAACTTTAAACTGTTGACATTTTCTTGATTCCACAGTTAAAAAACAGTAAATGATTTTAAGTGATTTCTTTTTTGGGTTTTTATTGAAATGGTATTGCAAATAATATGAATAATACATATTGGGGTAAAAATAGAAATTAAATATTTAGACAAACTACAGTAAATACATATTTAGGATATGCTTGGGTGTACGATGGAACAACTTTCTGCCAAACAAAATGTTGTGTCTCATATTCTTTTCACCTAGTTTTTCAAAAAGCAGCACTTCATACCATATTATTTATAAAATATAGTAACTGGCTGCTTTACAATCATAAAACATTAATTTAACTTTGTACAAAACTAAAGCTCATTGGTCTCATTAATAAATAATACAAGTGTGATGCATATCGAATCCAGCAGGTGGCGGTAGTGCAAAAATTGGATGTCAACTGCCTTAAAACCCCCGAAGAAGACAACTTATAAGAAGACGAAGAAGAACATAAACAAGAACTCCACAGAAGGCTGACACTTGCATGTTTAGTTGTTAAAGTTTGATTTTTTTTATTGTATTTGATCGGTGAGACTTGCCCGCACAGTAAAGATGGGGAAGCGACAGCACCAAAAGGATAAAATGTAAGACTAAAACGTCTCTGACGTCATTAAAACGTTTTTTGTTTTTACCTTAACCGTTAGCAGACTAGCTAGCTAACATACGTTAGCTTATTTGTGGCGTTTCTTGTTTATCTTTCTTACCTTTTTGGCTTATTTGCGTGTTTTAACATTACAGGTACATCACATGTGCAGAATATACCAACTTTTATGGAGGAAAACGAGCAGGTGAGTTTCAATTAAGTTAATATTTTATTTTCAAATAATCGTTATTACTTTTGTTATACTTGTAATCTGTGACATTTATCAGATGCACGTTTTTAGTGTTAATTTGTAGTGTCATATGTCAACCTTAATGTAAGACAGTTTAAACGTTTGTTGACGCGACCTCGGAAGTAGAAGGACGTAACTAAGGGACAGTCCTAAAGGAATCAGTCAGAAAAACAAAACGAGTAACTACTGACCAGGTAGTTTCACGGTGGGTCTCCGTGGAATGTATTTTCCAAGGCAGATTTATTTATATAACACATTTCAGTACAAAGACAGCACAAGGTGCTTTAATTTATTAAAACAGGAAAATAAAAACAGAATTAAAGTAAGTTGGAATAAAATGTAAAAAATTAATAAATAAAACATGGGAAGATGGAAACTAAAAGCAAATATTAAAAACAGTTGGACTACAAACTTGAACTAATGATGTTTCAGTAAAACAGTTTAACTAGAACAAGACAATCCTAAACAAATGTGTTTTTAACTTTGATTTAAAGGAACTCAGGCTTTCAGCACTTTTACAGTTTTCTGGGAGTTTGTTCCAGATCAGTGGAGCATAGGAACTAAATGCTGCTTCTCCATGTCTGGTTCTGGTTCTGGTTCTGGTTCTGGTTCTGCAGAGCAGGCTGGAGCCAGAAGACCTGAGTGGTCTGGAGGGTTGATGCCCTGATAACAAGTCTGTGATGGATTTAGGTGCTAATTCAGGGATTTATAGACTAACAGAAGGATTTTAAAGTCTATTCTCTGAGAACCAGGGAGCCATGGAAGGACTTCAGAACCGGGTCCATGTTCTCTACGTTCTTAGTCTTAGTGAGGACTTCAGAACCGGGTCCATGTTCTCTACGTTCTTAGTCTTAGTGAGGACTTCAGAACCGGGTCCATGTTCTCTACGTTCTTAGTCTTAGTGAGGACTTCAGAACCGGGTCCATGTTCTCTACGTTCTTAGTCTTAGTGGAAGGACTTCAGAACCGGGTCCATGTTCTCTACGTTCTTAGTCTTAGTGAGAACTTCAGAACCGGGTCCATGTTCTCTACGTTCTTAGTCTTAGTGAAAGGACTTCAGAACCGGGTCCATGTTCTCTACGTTCTTAGTCTTAGTGAGGACTTCAGAACCGGGTCCATGTTCTCTACGTTCTTAGTCTTAGTGAGGACTTCAGAACCGGGTCCATGTTCTCTACGTTCTTAGTCTTAGTGGAAGGACTTCAGAACCGGGTCCATGTTCTCTACGTTCTTAGTCTTAGTGAGGACTTCAGAACCGGGTCCATGTTCTCTACGTTCTTAGTCTTAGTGAGGACTTCAGAACCGGGTCCATGTTCTCAGTGATCAGTTCTACTAAAGATAAACATGGATTAGTTTCTCCAGATCCTGCTGAGACATCAGTCCTTTAATCCTGTAAATGTTCTCCAGGTTCTAGAAGGTCCACTTTGTCTTCAGATGGAGGTTCAGGTGTGAGTCCATCACTACTCCCAGGTTTCAGGCCTGATCAGTGGTTCCTAGCTGAAGCAGCTGAAGCTGTGAGCTAACTCTGGATCTCTCCTCTATTGGTCCAGAAATTATTCCTTCAGTTTAGTTTTTATTCAGTTAAAGAACATTTTGTCTCCTCCTGCATTGATTTCTTCTATTTCCTCAGAGGCTGAACTGGTTCATAGTCACCTGGTGACATGGTGATGTAGAGCTGTGTGTCGTATATATATATATATATATATATCTTGGCACTTATACATTATTAAAGCTGTGCCTACTGGACGGTTTTTATGTGGTGGAATGCACCCAAAAATCTGCTAAAATGCGTAAGAATGACTTTGATAAGCAACAAAGCTACTCCACTTAATGGATATTAGGAGCATTACGGTACACTGTGTCACATCCTGAGGACCCCTGAGCTGTCTATCAGACTGCCTGACTGTAATATCTGAACTAGAAGTTCATTCATGTAACGCAGCCCGCATTCTCGGGCGTAATTCACTCCGTGTAGGTCCACATGTCTAGGTACATGAAGAGCTCACTTTTTACAACCGTGTACGCGGTGTCACACTATAAACCTCTCAGAGGCAAGAAGTCTTTACATCAAACTGTTTCATATGTTCCACTGATCCTGATCCACTGAGCTGCTCCCAGCAGGCGTTCTCCAGGACGCAGCATCAGTCCCTCTCTGTTCTCACTGACAGGTGGAGCTGCTGGAAAAGAAACGGCTCTAGATGCTCAGCTAGCTAATCACACATTTTACCATCCGTTCCACCGCTTCATCCCACTGGCAGAAAGTCTGGGAATTGTAGGAATTTTCCACTAGAAATGTAGGCAACAGTACGCTGGACTATGAAGAGTAAAACCTCCACAGAGAGTCAGCGTGGAGTTCTCTAAGCTCACAGTACGCCTGAATATGTGGGAACATTTAGGCAGCCCATGCCTGGAGTACATGCTAGCAACAATAAACCTAGTAAGTTAATTAAATATAAAAGTTAGGTTTATTTTGGCCTTATGTTATAAACAGGGCAGTGTAGTCCAGCTACTCTGTCCTCCTGACAGAGACGATAGAGAGCTGTGGACGTGGAGGAGAGATATTACACAGTTGGAAAGAATATTTAATGCTCCTTATGGTCTGAAGAATACGGTACCTGCTGACACAAAAAGTCCTTTAAGTAAGATTTAAACCAGTGCAGAGCTGTAGCAGAAAGGCGACCCAGTTCTCCAGGCGCTCTAACAGAATGATCGACAGTATCAATGCTGCACTGAGGTCCAACAGAACCAGCACTGTGGTTCTTCCACAGTCTGTATTTATATGAATCTCATTAAACACCTTGATAAGGGCGGCCTGTGTACTGTGGTGATGTGTTGTTATGATTTTAACCATGAGGTGTCATTACTTATTCTTCCTTCAAACATTTACAGAGAGGATTTGTTTAGATTTGTGACAGTTTAAAAAAAATATTTTTTTTGTTTTTGTGTGTGTTGTGCTTCAGGCTTTTTATGACTTCCTAATGATACTTTTGTCTTGTGCATTGAGGATGTAATGACTTTGTTCCTCCTTTTTGGAACAGTGTTGTTGCAGTTAGAAATGAATGTGACTCACGGTGTGATTACTAGAAAGAAAACATCAGACTATTATGTAAATAATATACTGTTAAAACTAAAGTGATTAGAATCAGAGTTTTTTGTTTGATATATTCTTCAATTAAACCAAAGACGCCTATTACCACACCAGGACATTACCTTTTCATCTGGGATGGTTATTTTTACCTAAATGTCAATTTGCGCTGATTTTCAATTTTGGCTTTATTTTTCAGAAATTCCTCAATCAAACTTTAAACGGCTTCCATTTGACCACTGCAGGTAAGAAAAGGGGAAAAAGGTCTATGCTGTTTATCTACTCTTTGAAAATAGTTTGATTTCTTACTGATTTGCCAGAAGTTTCTGTCTGAAAAGTTGACAGACTTGTTCATATAACAGTTGAACACTCTGGCTTTGTAAAACATGCCTTAACAATTTAAATAATGGTTTAGTTATTGCGTCACCCTTCTCTTTTTTTGTGATGGCAGGACTAAATCTCTGACCAATCTCTGCCATTCGGACCGAGGGGCAGGGATTGGTCAGTTTTTACAGTCTTGCAGCTCTCACAGAGATCTAATTTATTTTTTTGTTCCCTTTTCTCAATATAGAATGTATTGACTTCTCTGAGGTTGGAAGGACTATTTCACCCAGTATAACAAAAAGTGTTTCTGTACAGGATTACCAACTATAGCTTTAAGTCTTGCTCTACCATACCGCTCTGATTTACTCCACCCTTCCTCTGCCGGCCGTTAGATCTGCTGCTTTTAGACGAGGACTTAAGCTACGTTCACACTGCAGGTCGTCAAGCTCAATTCTAATTTTTTGCTCAAATCGTTTTTTGTTTTTGTTTTTTTTACTACTAAATGCGACCGCAGTCATTCTGCTGTCTGAACGTTACCAAACCACAAATTTACCCGCAGGCACCCTGCTCTCTAACAACTGGGCAACCACTCCAGAGTAAACGATAAAGGGGGCTGCCAGTCTGTTCTTATTTAACTCTATATTATCCGAATTTTATTGTATTTTTAATGGTTTTCAGCTTGTCCCTGCAACCGTTTGAGTATCCAGTCTGCACTGAGGACGGCGTGGTGTTTGACCTGCTGTGAGTAACTTACACTGATTGCAAATTACTGCAAATTTCAATAAAATTAGTTGAAAGGATGAACTCTTGGCTGCAGGTTTCTTACTTACTGTCCTGCTCATTATGTGGCAGTGGGAGGTGGGCTGGGCCTTTATCGTACATGAAACATTTGATCATAATAAGAATTTGGGTTTATCTGGACGATGATAAATTCCAATTAGTAATGTCTGAAATTGTCAGGCTTATTATTTTAGCTATTTTCTCCACTGTTGGTTTCTTCAGAGCATCAATGAATTAAAAAATATAATTAAATGCCTTTACTGTCTACAGTTTAGTGATTAAAAATCAAATTTCTTTATGTAACTGACGAAATGTATTTCTGT
The DNA here is from genome assembly GCF_011125445.2 of Fundulus heteroclitus. NCBI lineage: Eukaryota > Metazoa > Chordata > Actinopteri > Cyprinodontiformes > Fundulidae > Fundulus > Fundulus heteroclitus. Next base: position 26,275,214 of record NC_046372.1, read on the forward strand.
TCTTAATATGTTGCATCATTAAATGTGTTTTTTAAGGACACTATTTGTATTTATGGGGCTATAATTGATGTGAAATCAGTCACAAAGTTGCCTAAAAAGACTACAAGAAGCTGGTAATAGTCTTTTATCATCACTTTTATCCTTATCAAGATAGTACCGCAGTATATCGTGATAAAATGTAATATCAACCTCGTCCACCTCCAGTGGGAAGAGGATAAATCTGGGAACTTTTTTTTAAGAAGGATCAGGAAGTGAAGTAAATTTAAATGAACAATCAAACTTGTTTCTTTATAAAAATGTACAATATATTTATACATTTATTAATGTGTAATACCTCATGTTTCTTTGTTTAAGAGCAGAAAACAAAATATTTCAGTATAAAATCACGTATTTATACATTAATATGCCATATGTCCATCTGTTAAAGAGCAGAAATGTATGAAATGCGTTGTTTAAAAAACATATTTCAGCAGTAAAATGTAGGGGGGAGGGGTTGTAACAACGTCGCATATCATAACCACATCTCGTTTGTAACAAAACAAGCCATGTGAAAATCAGGTAAAAATTGAGGGAGTTATGATTATTTTATTTGGGCAAACAACTTCCTTGGTGCAAATAAATGCACTGGGGGCGAGTGAGAGACCCATCCAAGATGGCTGCCGCACTGAGGCAGTGCCATTTCCCTATATAATGTCTTCTATGCTTATCAACCCCAAAAAGTATAAATTACAAAGTTACATTTATTTAGTGGCAATTGTTGCGAAACAATATTGTATTAATATGTATTTTAATGTGGCATTTTCCCCCGCTGATGTAATTAAATGTTGGCTTATTCTAACATTTTTAGGGTGAGGTTAAGCGGCTGCACTAAATTATATTATTGTAAGACTTTCTAAACATCTTTTGCTGGTGGGAACACATTTTTCATATCTTTGTTTATAATAACAACCATATTGTTACACATTCTGATTTAATCTCTACTTCATTGCTTTTGCAATGGAATCGCTGACGATAAAAACAAACATCTATTTTTCTCTGCTGTCCTCTCTGATGGTTTTTAGGAGCATTGTTCCCTGGATCAAGAAGTATGGAACCAATCCGATATCTGGAGAAGTAAGAAAATATTAACTGGTTTTTGTTTTGTTTGTTGTTGAAATTGTCTTTACACTAAAAGCTTATGTTCTAAATTTGTTATTTAAAAAAAAAAAAAAAAAAAAGTAGTTGGCATCCTGATGCTAATCAGATGGTGACTATAATCCTGGTCCTTTAGGACCTGATTTAAGCCAGTAGGTCATTGGCAGGCTGCTGCTGCTGCTAGAAGACCAAAGAGGAGATTAATGTGTGGAGAGAAAGAAGACATGAAGGTAGTTGGTGTGAGAAAAGAAGATGGGCTTAGATGAAGAATGAGCCGAGCTACTGTCCTCAGTTCAGCTCTCCCTGGATCGTATCCTGGCTCTGGGCCGTTTACCGCATGTTTCTCTCTTCTTTCTGTCCCGCTGTCCATAAATGAAGCCCACTAGTGCCACAAAACCTTTAAAATTATATAAATAACTGTGGAGTTTAGTATCTGAGGGAAACCCACATTTTGTCAAATGAAATAAAAAAATTTAACGATACTCTAAAATCTTTGTATCATAACTTGAAAATTAAAATCTTAAATATTTCCGTAACAATGCTAAATCTGATTTTAGTAATAAGTTAGGACCTGAAAACCGTCATAAGTGGATGAAATTAAAACTAAATGTCCAGGTGTGGTCATCCAGGCAAAGTATCCCCCAAAGCAGACCGCAAGATGCTGAAAGAAGTCTTCAAAAACTCTAAAATATCGTCACAAAACCTGCACAGACAAGCGGCACCAGTCTAACTCTGGAGAAAGGAGGAAACCTTTTGCACTTAAAAAGAGCCACAAAACCCAGACTGGCGTGTTTCAGACAGAATCTAGACAAAGACTTCTGGAATAATGTTCTTAAAACAGGTGAGTCTGAATCTGAGGGCGGAGGATTCATGTGTGGGATAAATTACATCTGCACTGGAGAAGAGCCTCACACTATCTGTGAGACATGAAGGTGGAAGCGTGACGGTTTAGGGATGTGTTGTTGCATCAGGACCTGAGCAGCTCACCATCAGTTCTGCTTTAAATCAAAGGGTGGTGAGGAAAATGTGAGCATCTGTAAAATTACCCTGGAGCACAACTACACCCTGGAGTATGACTCAAAAGCATCCTAGTAAAGCACCAAAGGCTCGCTGAGAATTAGGAAATGGGAATTCCCATGCCGAGTCAAAGCCCGCCTCTTGATCTCATGGAGAGATGCTGTTGGGGTGACTGGAAATGGGCTGAAACTGAGAAACCCATCAAACATTTCTGCTGAAAGGGAGAAATGAGACAAACCTTCCTCAGACCGATGGCAGAGTCTGGAGGGTGGCTGCAGGAGGCGTAACTGTGAAGTTATTTCAGTCAGAACACATGAAACTAGGAGGTAGGGTGTCATTAGCTTATGTTTTTTTTTCTCTCCAAACATTAATTTAGAGCTGAATGCTTCATGGGCTGTTCCAATTTTAAGATCAGTTTGAGGATTCAAGGCTTTTTGTTGTTGTTTTGCAGAAACTGGAAGCAAAATCTCTCATTAAACTCAACTTTGCCAAGAACAACGATGGTAAATATATTTTAATGATTTATTGACAAATGTAGAAAGCTTGTTAGTGACAAGAGTAAGCTTACGTTTCCCAGATCCAAAACTTAGAACCATTAATGGGGGAAAAACAGAACGTTTTTGTTTTGTTTCTCTGAATTCCACTTTTGTCATTCTAGCCATATTTATTAACCCAAAAAGTGTTGAATGTTGCATTACATGAAAAGTTAACCAAACAAAGCCGTTGCCAAAGAATTTCAAATTTTATTGGAATCCAACTTTGACATATATTGATTCATATTAGATTCATTTTTATGTGTCCTTTTAATTAGGACACATAAAAAAAACCTGAAAAATGGTTTGTCATATTAAATAAATTATTGAAAAGTTTATTTATATAATTTTTTTTTTCTTCAAGTCATTTCTCATATCTATCTACAGCTGTTTGTTGAAAACGAGCCTGTGAGACATTTGGGATAAAGCTTTGAATCAGATGCCTTTTTATAACTTTATGAAAAGGAAAACATATCGAGATAAAGATTGTGTATCGTCTTTCAGTCTAAAAATATAGAGCTGTTATTTAGGGTCCGTATTGCCCAGCCCTATGAAACGGCAACATTTCTTTTGATGAAAAGTATGTTTAATATTGCCTTTAAAACTGTTTTATTTATTTTTTTATTCACATTTAAGAAAAGTCGCAGAGGGTTTATTCTGTCCATTGAGTTTATAGATAATGTGACATAGACGTGTTACAGACTTTAGATCTAATAATCCTCCGTCTTTCCGTACAGAGTTAGGGAAGTCAGCCCACCCATCTGTACCAGCAACCTGGAAGTGATGTCACAGGATAAAAATAAAAACAGGTCAAAAATGTAGAGAAAATGGCAGTGGGTTCCTGCTTTTGTTCTTAATCAGGCTTTTAAAATGGTGTCAAAATGTTTAAGATGACAAATAATTACAATGTCTTGTAGTACTGATCTGCATCATATCCTGTTGGAGCAGGTCTCTCTTGAAAATGAGAATTTGTTTCTCAGTGATGATGATCCGGTATAAATAAAGGTCAAATAATAAAAAAAAAAGATGATATTTAGAGTAACTGCTCTCTGTCAGCTGCTTATTGTTTTTTGTTGTCTTCTGTTCCAGGAAAGTATCACTGCCCTGTCCTGTACAACGTCTTCACAAATAACTCTCACATCGTTGCCAACAAGGTCACTGGAAATGTGTTTTCCTACGAGGTTGGTGGCCGTTGCTGCACGGCTCCTTTCTTTCTGGTTTCAGTTTAAAAAGCAGCAGAGGATCAGCCGTAATCTTAAAACCAACATGTGACATCAGGCGGTATTTTGTGAAAAGAGCTGCAGTTTACGCACATTGCTTTTTCCACACCTGTTTCTTTTTTAATCTGTTAATGCAAGCTAATGAACTGAAACAAAGACATGTTAGCATTTGACTGTAGTTACAAATATAACAAGAAAAAGAACAACAGCAAACAAAGTTGAGTTTTGGCATCTAATTTATATATATTTTTTTCTATGGCTTTTGTCTGCAGGCGGTGGAGCAACTAAACATCAAGACTAAAAGCTACAAAGACCTGCTGACTGACGAACCTTTCACTAGAAAGGATATCATAATGCTCCAGGTGGGTGGCTTTAGTTTTATTTATTGACTTGCAGTTTTGGAAAGGCTCCTTTTTTATTATTATTATTATTATTATTATTATTATTATTATTCTGAGAAATTTAAGACCTCTTTATTTGTCTTCAAAGGACCCGACCAACCTGGACAAGTTCAATGTGTCCAGCTTTTTCCACGTGAAGAACAACCTGAAAGTGCTGGATCCAGGTCAGTTGGGCTTTGATCAGATCAGAGGTCTGTAGAGAACCAGAAGTTGAACTCGAGGAGAACTAAAACTTATTGTTCATTAGTAACTTTGTTTTTGTCAAATGTTACTCGGGTAAATCTGTAGACCAGTTAATATCCACCCAGTATACAGACTCATTACAGCCAGACTAACTCCTTTATTTATCTTCTGCCCATTGGCCACATGCATTTTTACTTAAGATAAATGATTTACGGAATTTTTATTTTCAGTTTTACCTGCTGGACAATATTTAAACACAATATTTAAATGAAAGAAGCAAATTGGTCACATTTCTCCCAAATAATGGATCATTGAATAATTTTAGATGTAAAACATGAAATTGATCTCGCAGGTTTGCCTGTTTTTTTTTTTTTTTTTTTTTTTTTTTTTTTTTTTTTTTTTTTAAAGAATACAGTTGTTTGCATTATTTTCAGTTTTATTGACCTTGTCTGGATATTTTTGTGTGTAAATTTTCATCAACAAGAACAGGATATGGGTCACTCTTTCTTTGAGCCCACTTGAGTGAACGCCCAGAGCAAATCTGGTTTTCAGTGGATGTTTGCGCTCTGACTCACAATTAAATTAAATGAAAAGAAAGAAAACGTGGTTGAGGTAAAAAAAATGAATACTTTGTGTTGCAACCTTAAACTTTCCATTTTAAAAAGGGTTTTCGTTTGTCTTTTTTTTTTTTCCCAAAGGCCTTGTATTAGTCAAAATTGCACACTAACATTTTCTTTTCCAGTTAAATCTGCATCAACCACCGGACTTCAAACAAAACTTCATTTTCTTCATCATTGTTGGATTGTAGTCAAGGGCCGCAAAAATAAACTTTAGAGACCCCTGTAAACTTTTAATAAACACAAAAACGTTAGTTGTCATTCTTCTGGAGAAATAAAAAAACGACATAGACCTTTTGTTAATTTGCTTTTAAGATTAAGACAATAATAAATTGATAGAATAATCCTGGTTTGAAATTTATTCAATTACAACAGAACCTGGTATGTAGGATCTGCTACTTGTGTACAGTGAATAACTACTATACCAGCTAATATTGATGCATTTCTCAGCTTTTTACGTGTTTCAACGCTGGAGCAACATGTTCACTATCACAGGTTGTGTAGCACATTGTGTGCGGCATTAATTTAATGAGATGCAAACTGTCAGAAGTGCACGCTAACTGTTTATTAGCGCAACTTTCACAGTTTTTCAGAAATGTCAGTTACTTTTCTTGAAAAATTCTGGATGATTTTTTTTATCTAAATTTGTAATTTGAATATCAAAGTCCAAGTTAAAAGCTCCAGTAATTCGTTCATTAACCCTTTCTGTCCAAGTTTTTAGGCAGAAAAACATTTGGTTGTATCGGTACTGTGAAAAGTTCAGCATGAATGCATTTACTGCTGCAGTTAGGGAGAGACACCAAAGACTTCAGCCAATAAATACAAATGTGTGTGTCCAGTGAAGAACAAACTTTGATGTGTCTGGACTGTTTCTCTGATTCTGTCTGCGTTTAGATGAAGAAAAGGCCAAACAGGATCCAGCGTACCACCTGAAGAGCACCAACCTGGAAACGAGAGAGACCTTGGCTGAACTTTATAAAGAATACAAAGGAGATCAGCTGCTGGCCTCCACCATGAAGGAGCCCGCAGCCAAGAAGACCGACAAATTAAATGCTGTAAGTAACAACAAAAATTATTTAAAATTTAACGGGTATTAAGTCAAACCCAAAACATACATGGACATAAAAAACTATGTAGTCCCCCTTCTTCTCTACATTATCCAAATGCTTTATTCCATTTATATTCCTCAAAACACAGCTGTGTAGTATGACTTCTAGTTTAACCCAGAATTATTTTTATTTATTTATTTATTTATTTATTGCAGTTTTCCCATTTTGCACCAGATTTGAGCCAAAGTTGGGAGCAAAAGAAGAATTTAAAGCACTTTAAATGCCTGCAGAATAAAGTTTATAGGACGTTTGTTGCAGCGCTGTTCGTCCTTCATCGCTGAGTTTTCTCCTCATTAGGAACTGTAGAAAATAACTGCAGTTCTAATAATTTTATGTTGACATGAGCGCCGGACGATACCTGTAACAATTAGACGTGCAGCTCTGCAGCCAAAGACACTGAAGAGGAATACTGGCAGCTGGCGAATACTTTTCTTTCCTCTCAGACTCTTTTTTTTTTTTTATATATCTAATTAATTTATTTTTTAATCTTAAAGATATTTGGTCTGAGTTTTCCAAATACGGTCTGCTGTTCAGGAGTGAACGCTGCTGCAAACTGAGACCTCCAGGACAAGCATGACCTTATATTTTTTATTTTATTTATTTATTTTTTTTTTTTTATGTAAACAGGAATTGTGACATTTGCCTACGAGACCGCCGTGCAGGAGTGTTGCTTTCTGGGTGTTCTTATCGGCTGTTGTCAAAAGTCTACATGCCTGCCTTAGGAGAAATTTACGTTGGGCAGAGGAGTGACGCTGCACTCTTCCATAACATCACAAAGATAATTTAATAATAGTTTAGTAAAAAAAGCACATCGCTAACATCCATGGTGGCGGGTGCTTATCTCCAGAGGTCTTCAGGCGAGAGGCGAGGTTCAGTCCCTCACAGACGCACACTCACACCGAGGCAATGGGAACGTATGTAGGTCGCTTTGCAGTCCTCCAGAGTTATTCATCTCACGCCTTGTTCATTAATAAGTTTAACTAATTAACTAGTACAAAGAATAAGTGCTTGTACTGGTTATGCTTACAGAAATGAGCGCTGGTTCTTCCTGAGTTTACTAAGACATGCCAAGAGTGCAGAACTTGTAGGGGGATCCGTTAAAACACAGTCTGCCTGTCTGAGGACGGTCTGCTCGAACAGTTGAGTTCAAGGAGCCGTCGTACCCATAATGCCTCTTGTCTTCTTGCCTCTTGTCGTTACACGGAGTTAAAATCTGAGCTTTTGATTTTACGGTTACGTTACCAAACCAGCGTACAACGCCGTACCATTAAAACTGATTCGGTTGTCGTGTGACAAAAACATCAGAATACCCAGTCAAGCATCAAACAACCTGAGTCTGCGGAGAAATCACAGACACTGATGTTGACCAGCTGAGGTTGTTATTGATGTAAACGCCCAGGAATTTGAAGTATTTAACCTGCTGGATGTCGTGCCCGTGCGCGGCCGCCAGGAAGTTTATCCCCAGCTGACCTGGGATCTGCCAACATCTCCACGGTCTCCTCTGGGTTGATATGAAGTTGGTGAGGTGACTTCAGAGAAGACCGAGCTCAATTTCACTGACTGGGGCCTAAAAGAGAGGAAAGAATGATGCCACCTAATTAAAAATAGGCTGCATCAGTTGTTTTAAGAAGGATATGTAGCTGAGCTGAATTAAAAGCAGAGCCTAAATCAATAAAACCAGTCCTGTACGAGGGACATTTAATCAGTTAAAATGGCATCGCCTGCAATCTGTTTTCTCTTCTATGCAAAGTGATATTACTCCAGATGTGGCTCCACCTGCATCTGTAGGGGACTGACACTGGTTATCAATAACTATATAAAGTTAAGTCTCCTGCCATACATATTAAAACATTATAGTCGTGCTGAGCTGCATCTGAACGCTGGTGAGGGGGGTGTTAGATGATGTGCTTTAACAAGACCAGGATTTTGTCAAAGTCAGAATGCTTTTTAACCTAATCCTAACAGGTACCTTTCACAAATGCTCGTTGACAAGACAGGAGGTGAGTTATGTGCATTTGAACAGTTTAATTTACAATGTAATGCATATCAAGCTGCTAGAAACAACAAGGAAATCATTCAAATAAACTTTTTTTTATTTGACACAAAAAATATTAACAAACTAAGATTAATTTCCCTATCGGGCTTGAAGTGCAAACCTTAAAATAAAGCGAAAATTAAATGAAAAGTTCCTCTTGAACAAAGATTAGTGTCCCTATTGTGATTAATAGTGCAATAACTTGCCTTTTCTCAAAACTCCCACAATGCTGCCTGTGAGACAGCGCTGAGGGAATAGGGAGACCCCAGACAGCTCTAGCAGTTGACTGTAGACAGATTGCTGCTTTCAAGTGAAGCTGCTATTTCACCAAAAACACAAGAAAAGTAACTAGATTTGTTTCTAGTCACGTCTGAAAAGTCGCTATGTAGGAAACTCTGGACTTTAGTTTTCCTTCACTGCTGAGAGCCGCCCAGCTTCAGACACTAGCAGCTCTGCAGTGTGACAGAGAAGAGCCGGAGGGGTTGGTTTTTCAGAATAAAGTTAAAATTTTAACATTTTGTGATATTCAATTCATTTTAAACTCTGACTATGATTATAAAAAGTGTGCAAATATACAGTAGCTATGCTATATCATCTTTTTAAATGATTCTAAAGGTGTGGGGGCTTTTATTTTGTTATTGCTGTGCGCCACAGTCAAATACATGTAGGGTAACAAAGTTTCCTCTTTAGAGTATTTCCACATTATATTTTCCTAAACATTGCAAGTTTTTACCAAAACAATTCCCCCTTTCAGGACGATGGATGGATACATGGAGGGCCAAGGGGGGCATTGGCAAACAAAAAAACAATCATGATTTTTTTCCATAAATTAAATCTTCATAAATTGCAAATTCAAACGAGTCGCTAAAATGTATCGCCCAGCCCTATTTATTTAGCACCAATTCATTATAAATATCTTTTTATGGCAGTTTACAGAAAAATAAAAATCAACCCAATACTATCGACAGTTTCCAACCTGGTTGCATATATTCTAATATAATCTTGGTTATCAGATAATACAGTCACATTTAGTTTATCTTTCAAATTGGTTAAAAAGTTTCTAAGGAAACCCAGCAGGTTGCATCAAGTCTCTCCAAGCAGCATTCACTCCTCCTGAAAGAGCGTAGAGCCACAGTGGACAGTCGTCTGCATTGTTGATGGCTTTGCAGCAATCCCTCATACTGAGCATGCATGAAGCGACAGTGGAGAGGAAAACTCCCCTTTAACAGCCTCCTGCAGATCCAGAACCAGCGTGAACGGCCGTCTGCCACCACAGACCAGGAGTTTGGGAAGACAGAGCAGAGACACACTCACAAAAGAGGACTGATAAAATAAAAAGCTAATGGCGATAGCGGCTCCTTTAGTGGTTTTATCTCTGAAAGAAACAGAGTCAAGCAGATCAGCTCTGACTCTGTTTTCAGGTCTAGAGGATTAAGGAGAACTCAGTCATGTAGGAGGGAACCGGGGCTAAACACTGAAAGACGGGGCCAGATGTATCATCTGCAGCCGTAGCTGTCACTGCTAAAACGGAGCAGCAGGCCATGATGTAGCTACTGTGACGAGAAAGAACAGACGGTAAATGAAGTGGCAGAGGGCAGGTGGTTACAGCTATGTGATCTGTTTCTACAACACCTGATTCAGGTGAACTCATTCAGTCACCAGAGGCCTGTTTTATAAAGCTTTGAGGACTGTAACCATAACCAGGACGCTGCAAGGATAGGTGGACGATGCGAGATGAAATGGTTTCACAGACTGGGGCAGATATTTGTTAGTGAGACATGTAATATCTACTTTGTACACAAGAGGGAGCCAAACGGCCTTTATTTTATTTTTAAATAACAGTTCTGGCATTTAGTCACTAAGAAAAACATCCAGATGTGAGTTTGCATAATATATTTAACAAATAACGTCCTTAATTCTTCAAAATTAACTCTTCCTTCGTTTTACATCTGTGTTATTTAAAATGTAATTTTATTTTTTTAAAGGAAAAAATCTGACTGCGCTGTGAGAACTGAGCTCACTTTTTACCGTTAAGCATCTACACCTGAGAATAATCATAACTTGTATATTATGGACCACGTTTCATGTTAGCTTTTGCTTTCCGCTGCTCTGTTTTTATAAAGGTTTTCTTTTTAAAGGCAGAGCCTCTTTGTGTACTCTCTGTCTGGGGTTTATATTTGAGGTGATGGTCTGACGGCTTCTGAGAAAACAGTGAATATAGGTCAGGGGGGGAAAAAAAAACAAAACAAGGTGAAGCCTCAGCCTTCAGAAGAATTGGAGCAGAAGATTGCTAAACATCATCTGCAGTCTAGACTTCGCCTTTTCAGACGCAATTATACCTCCACTCAGTTACCCGGCTGATTTCAACAACTCATTCACTCTTACATCATTATTTTACCAACTCTGATATAATCTAAGTAGCCGGTACTTACTAATTTAATTGAGGCTTAATTCTTTGGTCATAAATCGTGAACGAGCTGCAGAGGACGCCACTGTGTGTCTTGGTGCTTGATGATCAGGAGACCTGGCAACCTGCGTCTGACAGAGATGTACTGGAGAGAAGAAGGCGACTCTTAAAGCTGCATAACAAAGTTTGGTTCATTCTGACCTGATATAACCGATGCATGTTTAATCCTTTACACCTTGTTAAATACTTTATAAGATTCATAAGTGTCAGCAATCAACAGAACAACACAAAGGTTTAATTTGCTGAAATGTTTAACAGTATTTTTCTATCTTTACAGTTTACCATGGAGATTTTCAAGTTTTGTACTCGGGATTTGTTTTAAAACAGACCCGGAGGATTTTTTTTTTTCTTCTATTGATTTACAAAAATAAATCTTACATGTTGTTTATTTGTCACCAGTTGACAACAAATGTAAGTTCTAATTAATCTAATTCAAATGTGTTGAACATCTTAACTCACTAATCTTTTTTTATACCACTGTAATAAATGTACATTAGTACATCATCTCTCCAGAAGATTTACTATATCTTTGGCTTTGCAATAAAAGCTAATATTTTTTTTTCCAGTTTTTACTTCATTATAATTAAACACCTGATTTAAAGCCATGTTTACATTTAAAAGACCTAGAGGTGTGTGTGAGGCTAAGCCCACCGCCAAGAGGAGCGCTGATACACGTCAGACGTTTGGCTGTTGTGTCACAAAATTGTTTTTTTCTGCATTTTAAGGCCTAATAGAGTCGATGTGACGCTGTTGCTCATGTCTCACCGTGGCGTTACTGTGAGACGGAGCGCCACCAAGTGGCAGAAGCAAGAAACATCAAAGTTGACAGGTTAGATTGAACTATTTCTTTTTTTAATCCTAATGTTTTTTTGTTTTTTATTTATCTGGTCCTCCAGGCCCACTACTCCACAGGCCGAGTTTCTGCCTCCTTCACGTCCACGGCCATGACGCCTGCAACGACACACGAAGCAGGCAAGTGGAGCTTCTCAGCCTCAGATTCCCTCACCGCAGCAATAAAAAGCAGCGTCTCGTTATTTTGGAAGCTTTATCCTTTATTCATCCGCAGGGACTGCTTAGTCATGTGTGATCTAGCTGCAGCAAAGTGCAGCTTCATGCTCACAGGGCTCTCATCTAACTTCAGGAGCTGCTCGTTTACTGTGTTCTCACCCTGTCAGCGGCTGAATGGCTCCGCCAGACAGACTCACTGTTACACAAGAGCATAGTAAGCTCAGCAGTCTTCAGAAGAGTCTGCCGTTTGTTTTTTGTGTGGCCTAGTTCAGCTTTCTTAAAAAAAAAAAAAAAAGACTGGAGACGTTTCATAATCTGAGACGAAGAATAAAGCGTGACTGTTCAGGAAAATGCAGAAAAGAACAAGTCAAGAAATCATCGATAAGATGCTTTTATTTAAGTGAAATACCGCCTCAGGTAGAGAAGTTTAGGTTTCTTGGGGAGAATGTAGCAGAAGAACTACAGATGAATTGTTGCGAACGCCGCGCTGGTGAAGAGAGATTTATCGATCGTTCTATGTTCCTACTGTCAGCCATGATCATGAAACTTTGGTCGAGACTGAAAGAACGAGATCTCAGATGCAAGCGTCTGAATGAGCTTCCCCTGCAGGGTGGCTGGCCTCTCATAGAGGTGGGAGGGGAGTAGAGCCACTGCTCCTCCACATCGAGAGGCGTTGGCTCTCCTTTGGCAGATCTTCCATGTCCCACCAGGACGAGGTCCAGACACGCTGGAGAGACTTTGTCCCTCTCCTGGCCTGGGAACGTCTCTGGTTTCTCACAGAGGAGCTGGAGGAGCTTTCTGGGGAGAAGAAAGCCTGGCTGTGTCCCTCCTGAGTCTGTCGAGTACGAAAAATTAAACTAACGGGGTTTCTTCACAGTCTGGGGAAAAAAGGTTTTCTTTCAAGGCTTTATTTTCTGAACCATTATCTAAATGTTCTCATCTATCAGTCTGTCACCTGTTCGTCCATCACTCAGCCCATCCATCAGTCCTTCTGGCCATCCATCAGTTTTCTGCATCGATCTATAAATCACCCGTGCATCTGGTAGTCGTCCATCCCTCCACAGTTAGTCTATTCATCCGTCCATCCATCTGTTCATTCCTCAATCCGTCCATCATTCATCATCTGTCCATTTGGTTGCATGTCAATCGGTAAAATTAAGTAAAATATTCTTAAAATTAGTGGATTTGTCCTTGATTGGAGCAGGTAAATAATATTATTTCCCAATGGAATGAGTATTTTAACCCCTAAGACAGTGCTTCTCAATTATTTTCTGTTACGCCCCCCCTAACAAGAAGAAAACTGTTCGCGCCCCCCACTCCCCACCTTGACTATCCATCCCTGCATAACATTTTATCCTTATTAACATTAAAGAAAAAAAGAAAGACATATGGTCAAACTTACAAAGAATAACTTTATTAAATCGTGTTTTAAGTCTGCAGCAGAAAAGATTTTAAATGCATCAATGCCTGAAATTAAAAATAAATCCTTGTTTAAACTGTAAACATGTTTGACCAACTAATTGCACCATTGCAAAATTAAATCAGATCAATAAATATTTAATAATTATATTAATAAACTACAAAAACTAAAAAAATAATAACTAATATATATTCAGTTCAGCAACATTAACTGAGGAGCACAATATATAAAACACTTGAACCTACAAAACCAAAATGAATTAAACAATTTGTGCTCATTTTTTCTTTCTTTTTTTGATAAAAATGAGCGCAATTTGGTACGCCACCTTATATGATGCTAACAGCGCTCAATGGTTTACTGAAGTAGCCTTCACAAAGCGGGATAACTGTTGGCAATATTCAGCATGTTTTCGCTGAAAAAACTCTAACGGCTTATCGGCGTGATTGGGGTGTAACGTATTTAGGTGACGCGCTAATTTATTTGGCTTCATGCTGTCCGCTGCGAGCATTTTTAGAGACCAAACACAGCGGTCTTTCCTCCTCTCCAACTGTAGTCACCGTGAAGCCAAGCGCTAAATACGCTTCGTCATATTTCCTCGTCTTAGCTTTCGGGTGACTTTCTTTTGTCTCATTATCTTTGTCTCTCTCCGCTTTCCTTTTCATCCCTGTTAAAAACTTTTTCATGTTGGGGGTTGTTATGTTGAATAACGGAGGCTGTAGACAGAACGCAGACGGAACTTTCTGTTGACTCAACACTGGTAACCAAGGCAAACCTGTAAGTCGTAAAATGTTGCACTGTCGCAAACGTGACAAAAGTAACAATGAGAGCGCCACTGCCCCTACTGTAGTGGATGCGCAATTACACTTTATACTAGTACGGCCAAAAAAAAAAAAAAAAAAAAAAGCCTGTTCCCCAGGGTCACACGCGCCCCCCCAGGTATTGCACCGCGCCCCCCCTAGGGGGCGCGCCCCACTATTTGAGAAGCACTGCCCTAAGATAAGATTAAGATAAAATAGTCTTTATTGATCTCACAATGGAGAAATTCACTTGCCACATCGGTTCATACAAGAAGGTGCAGAGTAGGGAAGGTGCATTCAGTTATATACAGTGAATCTTCATATATACAATGGATCAAAAAGGATACAAAAAGAAATAGGAATGGGCATATGTTATATATATTATATATATATATATATATATAATATATATATATATATATAGATAGATATATACTCGATATATATATATATATATATATATATATATATATTATATATATCTATATATCTATATATATATATATATATCTATATATAATATACTTATAATAGATATTACACTGCACTTAATAAAGGTGAGTTGTTTTCTTATTTTATGTGCAACAATCGTATCCCATTGGCCGATCATTTAAACTTGCCTGTTTAAATTAAGAAGAAATACTCATTCTAAGAAAATTTTACTTGCAAGTACTGCAAAAAGGGAATTAAAAGTAAGATCACAGCAAAGATTTCTTTTTACGTAAGGAAGTGTATGTAGAGGAACTCTAAACAAAAGGTTTCCCTTATTTGCATTATACTAAATTCTTTGTCATATCTTTGAATTGAAAACTGATTTAATCATTCATTAGACCTGATGATGTCTTTGTTTTGTTATTTAAAAAAGTTTCATATCTGCTTTTTATTACTACACCTGTGATTCACTGTTACCCGTCCTGTGTTGGCATAGAAACAATCTGGTAATGCAGGAGCTGTTTCAGTTTTCAGTCCTGGTGTCTGAATCATGGCTGCTTGTTGAAAAGCCATGCCACGTATTGAAAAGTCTAAATGGGACGGTACGAAAGTGTGATGTGGACGGTCTGGGCTGAAACTGTGACGCAGAAGCCTGGAAGGACGGGCGTACGGCGGTGCCACTAATCAAAGCAGCACAGGCTGTCTTTCTAAAATGATGCTGCAGAGAGTGTGCTCAATCTTGCTCTGGTAAATGGACAGGGCAGCGCTCCAGATGGGGCACCAGGGTTATCCATCCAAATCCAGGTTTCAAGTTGACAGCTCAGACAGTGGGAAGAGCTCCGCGTCTCAGAGAAGAACTCGTCTCTCCTTTCCACAAAATAAATAAAAATAACAACAAAAAACTGAAAGGTTTTAGAAATGCTGACGTAAAAAAATATGCTTGGTGAAAATCTGAAGGATTTTCTTAAGTAACATGCATAAATGTTTCTTTAGCTTTGATTAGGGCTGGATGTCGATTCAAATTTCAAGAATCGTTTCGGATTAAGATTCTCCAGATTTAGAATCGATTATTTTCAATTCGATCTCAAATTGGATTGCTGGCATTAAAAAAAAATTTTTAGCTGTTAACTGAATTTGATGTAGTCATGCTACATATTGACACTAGTATAAAATTAACATTTAAATGCAAATGGATAAAGTAATGGTAGTTGATGGCGGCTGTAAGGACCAAACCCTGGTCCTTACAGGACGTGTTGGACCTACTGTAGGGTTAACATCATGACATGTTGGAGCTGGACGATAATTCAGACGATTTATATCGATCGATAGACTAATATCAATCATAATGAGAAAAACGGGTCAACAAAAAGTTCAATAGGACAGTTTTCCTTTTTTTGCATTCTAGCCTATCATGTAGGTTAATATTACAGCCATTACATCCTCCCAACCAATCACAACACAGAATCAGGAAGCCCCGCCCCCTTCAAACAGTTCAGAGAGCACTTTTTTTTTTAACTTGTAGTTTTTTTTAAAGGTTGAGTTTGAATTCAGTGTTTCTGTGTTCAGTATCTAAAAATAGGTGCTAAGCAACAGCATAAAATGGCCAGGGCTGCACTTAAAATATGTTTTGAATTTTTAAATAATTATCTATATCGATCAATATTTCTATTCATCAATGTGCTTTTTTTTTTCTCTATATCAACCAGCCCTATGACGTGGACATTTTTAGGTGTTTTGCACTCTGGTTAGAAACTGACCTTTTCTGACTTGTTAAAATATTTGTAATTCATTATTTTTACAGATGCGATCGCAGATGACACTGTGCGCTACCAGTATGTGAAGAAAAAAGGCTACGTCCGTCTTCACACAAACAAGGGAGACCTCAACCTGGAGTTGCACTGCGATAAGGTGAAAACACACTCACACAACCATGCATCATTGAAAAGACAGTCCATTAATCGTTTAATTCATTGATTGATCTAAGCAATTACATTTCATCAAAAAATAAAATGGCTGATCTAGATTTATTTACTTTTTTACAGCCAGCATTTACATTTATTTTATGCAACAAAATAAAATAGACTTTCCTATTAGAGTACAAAAATATCCAGGCAGATTGTTTGAAAAGTTTTTTATCTTAGGAAAAAGTAAAAAATACAATCTACCATGACTCTATCAGCTGTTTTATTCAAAATGTACATCCACTAAGTGCGTTGCTCTAATTACATCCCACTGTAAGTGCAGCCATCATGTTCAACAGAGTAATTTTCACCATCATTGTTTCTTTTGTCCTTTTCTCTCCTGCTAAATATGACCTCTGCCACAAACACGGCCGCTGCGGGGAAAACTACCTCCGGATGCTGAGCATTATCTCTTTAAATGCGCTATAATCAAGATGTTTGCGGTTAAAATGTAAAATAACAAGAGCAGGATTTTAACTATTTTTAGATTGCATGAAATTATTTGCTACATCAGGCATACGCAGAACAGAAATATGCTTTATTGTCCCTCAGTGGGGAAACTCGGGTGTTTATGCAGCGACGTGAAAGGCAAATGGAGGAATGCAGATTCACACTAAGATAAATAAAGATGGGAATAAGAGACTGCACAGTAAAGGCAAAATAAAAACATAAAGATAAGAAAAATACTGTCCAGTTATGGTTAAATGAAGAAACATTTTTGTTTTTGTGACTTTAGGGAGTATAAGAGTTTTATTTCACCGGCTCTGTAATCAGCGGTAATTCCGGCTTGAAGATGGAAATTTTTTCTTTTGAAACTGAGCCCTTCTGTCCTGGCTGTAGTTGAGATATATACACTAAACCGGATAAGATTTTCCCACTTAATGCTACATAACACCATTTAAATGTGGATTGAATAGATGCACAAACTGAATCAGATGGATTTAGGCGCATATTCCTTTTGTCATTTGGTAATGTTGGTTAATCTAAAGTAAAGAGCTTTTCTTTATTACCTCATTCATTTATTAAACGGCTGTCAGGTTTGTGCTTGTAAACTTTATCTGTGGGAAAATGTCCAGGGTTGCTAGTTTTCATCTCTGCTGATTTATGCTTCTGTTCCATAGACTTTTTTTTTTTTTTTGTTACTCAATGAAATGGGTTGACCACCTATTTACTGTTATATGGGCCAGTGCCCTGCAAATGTGTTCTTCCACTTAGATTTTGACCTATATTTCCAACCAGTAGTTTAAATGTTTTTTATCTTATTTTATATGGTGGATCTGCACACAATAGTCTAAGTTGATGAATAGAAATGAGGAAAATATAAAGAAAATCATTTCGTGAAAACTGTAGAACTGAAAAGTGGCATGTGCACATGTTATCCTCCGCAAATTACCCTCACAAACCGTTTGGAGTTTATTAAAAGGCACGTAGGCAACCCTCCAAATTTAGGTTAGACGGTGGTCTGATGAGACAAAAATGTTAATTTTGGGCACAGAAGGAAAACGCTGTTTGGCGCTAACCCACCTCATCCAGTAACACCATCCCCACAGTGAAACATGGTGCATCGTGCTGTGGGGATGATTTTCAGCAGCAGGGACAGGGAAACTGGGTCGAGTCAAATAAAAAATGTATGGTGCTGAATATCGGGTTGTTCTGGAGCAGAACCGGTGTCAGTCTGCCTGTGATTAGAGACCAGGACTGAGGTTCACCTTCCAGCAGGACAACAACTGAAGCATCCTGATAAAGCAGGGCTTTAGGGGTTTCAGAGGAAGCATTTAAATGGCCTAGTCAAAGTCCAGACTTCAATCCAGTTGAGAAGGCTGTTCACATGTAAAAACCATCCAACACGGAGGAGCTGCAGCAGTTTAGCTCCTATAGTTCCTAAAGACTGATCCAAGAACACCTGCAGCTGCAAATGGCTAAAACGTCATGAATCTAGGGAGTAAACAGCTATGCATGCTGGAGATTAACAATTAAAACATAACCTGTCTTCAAGGTTGTCGGCATGTTCAGTCAGTGAAATCGTGTAAACCGGTGCATTTATACAGTTGGCGCCATACTGCAAAAAGTACGAAGCTCTTTTCCTTTCATACTGATTCACTCTAAGCACTTTTACAGTAGAGCCAGATTCACCCACATCAACATGTGGCAGCTGGAATCTGACCCACAACCTGTGGATTGCTGGACGGCTTATCTTCATGGTTGCTTTATAAGATCCTCTACCTGAAGTTATGTTGTCAAGCAGGTTCTCTTCTAGTGATTTCCTGATTCTACGGCTCTGGCAATAAATAGACGTGTGTGTGATCTATAAAATGTAATTAAGCTTCCCAAAATGCATTAATTATGGTTCATTTATACTTTTTTCCCCTTAAATTAAACCATTTGAAAACTGTATTTTGTATTTGTTTATTAAAATTAGTTTGATCTGACATGTATTAATGTGAGGAATAAAAAAAAACTTAGAAGTATTAAAGATGCAAATACTTTATCACAGCTAGATCTAAAAAACAGGAGATCCAAACTATGGCACCAAAGAATTTGTTGATATCTTTTCAGCACAAGGTTTTGACTGTTAGCAGGTGGTTAAATTGCGTTTTTAAGTGAATCATCCAAAGCACCAAAATCAATCTTCTTCTGTGCCACTAAGTTTAGACTTTGGTGGAAGAAAAGGCAATAAATTGTGTTATTCAATTCAATTCAATTTTATTTATATAGCGCCAAATCATGAAACATGTCATCTCAAGGCACTTTACAAAGTCAAGTTCAATCATATTATACAGATTGGGTCAGATTATACAGATTGGTCAAAAATGTCCTATATAAGGAAACCAGTTGATTGCATCAAAGTCCCGACAAGCAGCATTCACTCCTGGGGAACCGTAGAGCCACAGGAAGAGTCATCTGCATTGTACATGGCTTTGCTGCAATCCCTCATACTGAGCAAGCATGAAGCGACAGTGGGAAGAAAAACCACCCATTAACGGGGAAAAAAAACCTCCGGCAGAACCGGGCTCAGTATGAACGGTCATCTGCCTCGACCGACTGGGGTTACAGAAGACAGAACAGAGACACAACAAGAGAAACAAAAAAGCACAGAAGCACACATTGATCTAGTAATCTGTTCTACATTAGATGGTAGTAGCGGGTGATCCGTCTTCTCTGGATGATGTCACAGTTAACAGAACGCCAGACCAGGTGTACCTACTATGAAGAGAAAAGAGAGAGAACAGAAAGTTAAAGCAGAAATGACAACACATAATGCATAATTGAAGAACAGTAGAACTCAATATAGTGAGAAAATTAGGTCCTGATATACTCCAGTAACCTAAGCCTATAGCAGTAAAACTATAAAGGTAACTGAGAGTAACATGAGTCACTAGTTATAATTTTTGTCAAAAAGAAAAGTTTTAAGCCTAGTCTTAAAAGTAGACAGGGTGTCTGCCTCACGGACCAAAACTGGGAGTTGGTTCCACAGGAGAGGAGCCTGATAGCTAAAGGATCTGCCTCCCATTCTACTTTTAGAGACTCTAGGAACCACCAGCAGACCTGCGGTCTGAGAGCGAAGTGCTCTGTTAGGAACATACGGGGTAATCAGAGCTCTGATATATGATGGAGTTTGATTATGAAGGGCTTTATACGTTAGAAGAAGAATTTTAAATTCTATTCTTGATTTAACAGGAAGCCAATGAAGGGAAGCTAAAATTGGAGAAATATGATCCCTCTTGTTGATTTTCATCAGAACTCTTGCTGCAGCATTTTGGATCAGCTGAAGACTTCGAACTGCATTTTGTGGACTTCCTGATAGTAAAGAATTACAATAGTCCAGCCTTGAAGTAACAAATGCATGGACCAGTTTTTCAGCATCACTCCTGGACAGAATGTTTCTAATTTTGGCGATATTCCGGAGGTGAAAAAAGGAAACTCTGGAAACCTGTTTAATATGGGATTTAAATGACATGTCTTGGTCAAAAATAACACCAAGATTTTTTACTTTATTACCAGAGGCCAGGCTAATGCCACCCAGATTAAGTGATTCGTTAAGAAGTTTATTTTTTGAGGACTCTGGCCCAAAGATTAAAACTTCGGTCTTGTCAGAATTTAGATGCAGGAAATTTAAAGTCATCCAGCTTTTGATGTGATCAAGACATGACTGCAGTCGAAGTAATTGATTGGATTCATCAGGATTTATGGATAAATATAGCTGAGTATCATCAGCATAACAGTGGAAATTAATCCCATGCTGTCTGATAATTTTGCCAATCGGAAGCATATATATAGTAAAGAGAATTGGTCCAAGGACTGAACCCTGTGGTACTCCACAGGTGACCCTAGAGTTTGAGGAAGATTTATTATTAACATGAACAAATTGGAATCTGTCTGACAGATGAGATTTAAACCAGCCTAATGCTTTCCCCATTAATCCCTACAGTATGCTCAAGTCTTTGTAGGAGAATATTGTGATCAACTGTATCAAACGCAGCACTGAGATCTAACAGGACAAGTATAGACACAAGTCCATTATCTGAGGCCATGAGAATATCATTAGTGACCTTCACCAGAGCTGTTTCAGTGCTATGATGAGCTCTGAAGCCTGACTGAAACTCCTCAAGTAGGTCATTACTTTGTAAATGTTCACAAAGTTGATTAGCAACTACTTTCTCAAGAATTTTAGATAAGAAAAGAAGATTAGATATAGGTCTGTAATTTACTAACTCATCTTGATCAAGAGAAGGTTTCTTAAGTAAAGGTTTAATAACAGCTACTTTCAAAACCTGTGGTACATATCCATTTACTAAGGATAGATTAATCATGTCTAAAATAGTGCCACTGATCAAAGGGAATATGTCCTTAAACAACTTGGTTGGGATTGGGTCTAACATACAGGTAGAAGGTTTAGATGAAGCTAAAATTTTAGATAGCTCAGAAAGCTCTACTGCTTCTAAACAGTTCAGACACTGCGCAGATTCTAAAGATTCCTCCAATGCTGCCTCACTTACTGAGGACGAGGTAATCATGTTTGGGAGGATGCCAATTATTTTATTTTTAATGGCATCAATTTTATTTATGAAGAATCCCATAAAATCATTACTACTGAGAGCTAAGGGAATGGATGGATCAACAGAGCTGTGGCTCTGGGTAAGTTTGGCAACTGTACTAAAGAGAAATCTAGGATTATTTTTATTCTCTTCAATTAATGATGAAAAATATGCTGCTTTAACTCTGCGGAGGGTCTTGTTATACAACAATAGTCTGTCCCTCCAGATTAAGTAGGATTCCTCTTGGTGTGTAGAGCGCCATTTTCTCTCCAATTTCCTAACATTGTGCTTCAAGGAACGCAGCTCTGAATTAAACCAAGGAGCCAGCTTCCTGTGAATAATCACCTTCTTTTTCAAGGGAGCTACATTGTCTAATGCAGAACGCAATGAGGAAGTCACATTGTTAGCAAAGGTATCGATTTGTGAATGGGAAGAAACAGCAATGCTGCCATCTACAGGGCATTTCTGCAATACTGAGGATATTAAGAAGGGAACAGACTCTTTAAGTTTTGATACAGCATTATCCGATAAAAATCTACTATAATGGAACCCTCTTTTGGGGGTGGAGAATTCAGTTAGATTAAACTCAAATGTTATTAAAAAATGATCAGACAGGACAGGGTTGTGAGGAAATACTGTTAATTCTAAACAAACAATGCCATATGTCAGCACAAGGTCTAAAGTATGGAGCCGAGAGTGCGTCGGTTCATGCACATTTTGAGCAAAACCAATTGAATCTAGGATAGTTTTAAAGGCTACACTAAGGTTATCACATTCAGTGTCAACATGGATGTTAAAATCACCCACTATAATAACCTTATCAGTATTTAACACCAAATCAGATAAGAAATCTGACAACTCATCCAAAAACTGAGTGTAAGGGCCTGGTGGACGATACAAAACAACAAACAGAAGAGGTTTTATTGCTTTGCAGTTTGGATGAGGGAAACTGAGGGTTAAATGTTCAAAAGAACTGTAATTATTAGTTGGCCTGGGACTAATTAATAAATCAGACTGAAAGATAGTTGCCACTCCTCCTCCTCTTCCCACAGATCTGGGAATGTGGAAATTTGAATAACTGGAGGGGGTTGACTCATTTATACTAACGTAGTCCTCTTGTAGCCAGGTTTCTGTGAGACAAAACAAATCAATCTGATTATCAGAAATCAATTCATTAACTAACAAAGTCTTTGGAGGGAGAGACCTTATATTTAATAGACCACATTTTATTATTTTATTTTTAGGTTCAAGGTGAACCATATTGATTTTTATTAGGTTAAGATTTGTTCCTTTTAGATAAGTTTTTGATCTGTTAAGTTTTGGCCGTGGGAAAGACACCGTCTCAATAGGATAATGGATGGGTAACAGTACAGAAGCTGCAGAGAGGTGTGTTAAACTACGGCTCTGCTTCCTGGTCTGGACCCTGGGTTGTCAGCATTTAGGAGGACTAATAAATCCGGCCAGATTTCTAGAAAGAAGAGCTGCACCCTCCAAAGTAGGATGGATGCCGTCTCTCCGGATCAGACCAGGTTTTCCCCAGAAAGTTCTCCAGTTATCAATGTAGCCCACGTCGTTTTCTGGACACCACCTAGACAACCAGCGGTTGAATGATGACATGCGGCTAAACATGTCATCACTGGTCAGATCAGGCAGGGGACCAGAGAAAATTACAGAGTCCGACATAGTTTTAGCAAACTCACAAACCGAAGCAACACCAACTTTGGTGACCTCTGATCGGCGTGACCGGGTGTCATTACCGCCAGCGTGAATAACAATTTTGCGGTATTTACGCTTATCCTTAGCCAGTAGTTTTAGGTAGGATTCTATGTCGCCTGTTCTGGCCCCTGGTAGGCATTTAACTATGGTCCCTGGTTTCTTTGGTGCCACATTTCTTATTATGGAGCTGCCAATAATTAAGGTCGGCTCCTCGGCGAGATTGTCGCTCAGAGGGGAAAATTTATTAGAAACGCAGATGGGTTGGTGGTGATCTGGGGGCTGAAATCTAGAGCTATGCTTCCTACGAACTGTCACCCAGCCAGCCTGGTTACCAGGCTGCTCGGGTGCTACTGCTTTAGGTTCGCTACGTGAAGTTACTCTATGCGGCTCCGCGCTAGCAAAAGAGCGGCTATCAGCTGGTTTTTCAACAGCACGGAGCCGGGTCTCCAATTCTGACACCCTCGCCTCCAAAGCTACAAAAACACTACATTTATTACATGTACCATCATCACTAAAGGAGGCAGAGGAATAACTGAACATCTGACACAGAGAGCAGGAGATAGGAGACTTAGTCAGGGACGGAGAAGCCATTATGAGGCTAAGGCTTGGCTAGCGCTAGGCTAACGCTAGGCTAAAGCTAGGCTAACGCCCTATTATCACGCCAAAGAACAAACCGTGTGAAACACGAGGAGTTCCCAAACGTGATGAGCAGCCACAGACAATGTTTTAAAAGTGCTTATGTTTGGAAACAGATGTTACAACAAAGAGGTTTAAAGATAAAAAGCGAGAGAGCCTGGAGCAGAGCTCCGTCGTTCACACAGCAACAACAGGAAGTGATACAATACGCCTTACCGCAAACAGGAAGTCCGCCGTTGACTTAGCAACATCAAGTATGTTGTGTTATGTGTTATGTTGTGCCCTACCTACCTTCAAGGAGTCTGAAATAGACTCCATGAATGATTTCTGCCCCGCTAACCGAGCCGACCATGTGCTGCGTTGTTATTGGTCTCTGAGTTGTCAGAACAATCAGGGTTAGAGGCGACCTGCAGTATTTGCCCCACATTCTCCTCCACCCCACCCTCCTCCCCGGTGGTTTTCACGTGTGATTTGCAGATTTCTGTTTTCCTCCTGCTGTTAATGAGCGGCAGCGTCTCTGTCACACAGACCCAGAGCCCAAAGCTGCCTGCGCCTTTATGGAGCGCCGTCCCTGACTTTTCCCAGGCTGGGTGAAGTGTGAAGGACAGCAGGCTCAGCCACACGAGATATCAAGCAACAATATTGACCCGTTACATTTTTAGGGCGCTCTTCATGAAATAAAACTTATGTGATTACCAAAAAAATATAAAGTATTTTTCTCATCTTTCGTTGAAAATTCTAATAGTTAGTCGGTGTTGGTCCAGCCACGGGTGGTTTGGATCGTCCACAACACAGGACGGGTCCAAACTACAGCGATCTATCAGGTCTGCAGAGAGGATCCTCGCGGCTGATTGTCCCGTCATCCAGGACGTAGTCTAGGTTCAGGAAAAGGGCGGCTAACATCTCTGGAGACCCCACACATCCTGCACACACACGGTTTGGACTTTTCCCTTCAGGTCAGCGCTGCTGAGCGCTGATTACTAAAACCAGAACCCTCCCAGGCTGTCAATCTGATGATCACTTAACAGTCAGACGACCCATGTCAGCACCTTTTTGTAATGTTTACAATAAAGAAAAGGAGAAATATATTTTGTATATTGTACTTAAACTGTCTTCATTGAGAGCTAAAGTGGAGCCAAAGAGAAATTCCTTGTTGTTCGAAGCAACCAAGGCTTACGCAAATACTTTTCAGGATCACAATTATCTGCGATTAAAGCTGCTGGACTCCTAAATAGGTCTGTAACGATGAACGATAAATCAATTAATTACATAATCAATTGTAATCAGATGGCTAATTAAAATAACATTGATAATTTGCGTATCCGTGCGTGCTTGCTCCCCCCCCTTATGTTTCCCTCTCCTCTCTCTGAGACTGGATAACAAAAGGTTTCAGTACGGTACACCGGTGTCCTGAGGTGGTATTTGGAGAGGATATACTTGCATTATTATTCTAGTATCATATTATTTGTAAAAGCTCTGACAATGTCAGGATTTATCACGATAATTATGTTAAAATGCATCATCCAGCAAATTGTCTACCAGCTTTGCAAATCTAGAGCGTGAAATATTCGTCTGTTCCTCTTTGCAAAATGGCCTAAACTCAGTCACACTCTGCATTTGGCCCATTTCAATTCCACAGGTAAGCGTTATTAATAAAGTAGGACACTGCAAAAAGGGAGCTAAAAGTAAGTAAAACTTTCTTGAAATGTGTGTATATGACCTTAATCTGAGCAGATAAATAAGATCTACTTATGGAATGAGTATTTTTATCCCTAAAATAAGATATACTGCACTTATTCCCATTTTAAGTGCAAACATCATATTCCATTGGTAGATAATCTTAATCCTAATTTGCCAAAATCAAGGGCAAATACACTCATTTCAAGAAGATTTTACTTATTCTTAGTTCCCTGTTTGCACTGTAGACATTTCTTTTTGCATTAACATAGAAAGCTCTGGTGCATTGACAACCTGCTGATTCATGAAAATAATGGTGAGTAAACGGCACAGAGCACCGAGGTCCAGTGAGAATTGTTTTGATGTCAATAGAAATAAACCCAGAAACACATTTCAAGAAATTGGACGAGAGCATTTGGTGATTCTAGGAAACTGTCATCTGTTGTTGCCAAAAGGCAAAAAGAGAAACGTTCCTCAAGGTTCCTGACGTTAATAACCCGAGGAAATGTTCAGCATCAGAGTCCGGGCCGCGCCTCGTTCTCAGCAGAACAAACGCTGCGTCGTTTCAGAGCCGCTCAGTCAGAACCAGCTTCTGTCTGCGTCGCTCGTGATTCACACGGAAGCCTGGAGGCTTTTATGACCCAGTACTCCAGACGTCTCTGTATTTTCTCCACCAGCAGAACGCAGCTTCTCACCAGGCTTTGTCACGCAGACATGCGACGCTGCTTCAGGCAACGCATGAACTCAACTTCATCCCCAACTCTGCACGACGTTCTCATCGCTTTAGTTCAGCAGCGACAGGGTGGAAGATGGGACAGTGCGTCTTGATTTGATCAAAATACGACACGTCGCAAAAGTTTTAAAACACTCTTTACAAGCAGCTGGACTCTTTTATATCATTTTAAAGTGGTTTTGATTAAATAAAAAAAAAAGTTCTCAGTGAATCTGAAGGTTTGTGCCACTTTTTAAAGGCCGGTCCTTGTTGCTGACCACGTCTCATTATGTGCGTTTGTTGACTGGTGGAGAGCAAAATTAGATGTTTTAGACCCTAAACATCATTTCTTTAGCAGATGAACAGCATCTGAAAGTCATCCAGATACGGGACCTCGTTCATGAGCATGTGGATGTTTAGACCTCATTTATCTGGTGCTAAAATACTAATTTGTGTCTGAAACCGGCCCGGACAAAATACAAAAAAAACCCAACAAAAACTAATTTAGACTGTTTATTTTTTAAGTTATCTGTGATATAAGTGGCTTTCACAAACTGGACAAGTTATGATCAGAAATATGTAGCTTGGATTTATGAAAATGGTGAAAGACTTTCAGAAGAGTTGAACAAGTATTAAGGAAAATTTTAAGAAACCTTAAAGTTGTCAAGAACATCTGGATGTTTGGAAGAACAATTTTTTTTATTTTATTTATTTATTCATTTTACAGTGCTTTGAATGCTGGCAATGTAGCAATAAGAATTGTCTTAATGCCAAAAAGAGCCCAACAGATTTACTTTCACAAGTGGAGCCTTATCGCTTTCGCTGTAGTGCTACACTTGATTTATATATGCAAGAAGCTTTATTATAATTTATGCTGTGAATATTTCATGTTATATGGACTCTAAAATAAGAAGGTAGAAGAGGCGGGGGGAAGGAAAAGGTGAAAGAGGACAAAAAATGATACAACTAGATAAATTTAATGGTCGACAATATAAACCTTCCAAGGCTTCAGGTCCATTTTCACAAAATATTAGCCTATTAACATTAATATGTGATAAAATGGGACCTATTTATGTTGATAAATATTGAAAGAAAAAATAAAGCAACACCAGAAATATTTTTTGTTGCTTTTTTATTTCTAGGTGGTAGAAAGCAGACAAACGTCTTTAATTTTACACGTGAAGGGAACCGAGCAGCCGTTTCTATCAGTGCTGTTTAGATCCATTTTTACGGTTCCCGCTTATTTCATAGCTCTTAACTGACTTAACTGCATCAACATTATGAACCGGCTGCTTTTATTGGCCAGCAGAGAGTCGATTAGAGTGGATAAATTCTCACTGATGGACATTGTTTCTTCCAGGTTCCCAAAGCTGGGGAGAACTTCGTCCGTCTGTGTAAAAAAGGCTACTATGACGGGACGGTCTTCCACAGGTCCATCCGGAACTTCATGGTAAGTCTTTTTACGGCCCCGCCAAACGTTGTTTCACACACTTCATAAGAATCTAGTTATTTTAGAACATGTTTTATGGTTTCCACTTAGAGCTGCATAAATTAAGCAAAAATATTTTCGTCATTCTTTAGCTGAAAGTTGGATATATATTAGTTATCTCTCATTTTCAGGACACTTTCTTTATTATTACTTATTGTCCCAACCACTCAGCCACTTAAGAACATTCTGTTTCTGGACTGTATGCTTTCAAAGCTACCTTTCTAAAAAGAAACCTTTGGGCGCTGTGGCGGCGCAGAGGTAGAGCGACCCAAGAAGGGAGGCGTCAGTCGCAGCCTGTGGACATTTGCCGCGTGTTTCTCTTTCTCTCTCAACCCTATTTCCTGTCAGCCTACTATCAATAAAGGCCAAAAGGGCCACCAAAAAAATAAGAATAAACCTTGTGACATGTGGACACAACCTTTTTTTGGGTAAAGCTGTAATGTTTTGTTGCTTCTCTACTGGCCCACTACAGCACAGCAGCGCACATTTTCTCTGGAAGCGCTCAGATTTAAAAACCACGGGGTCATCGACATGACGATGATCCCGAACACAGCAGCTAATCTACAACAGAATGGCTAAAAACAAATATGTTCACGGCTTTGAAATGACCTGGTCAAAGTCAAAACCACAACCTGCGTAAAATAGTGTGGTGAGCTTAAGCAAAGTCCACTAAGCCTTAATGAAATGATGTACCGTATGTTTTGGACTATAAGGCGCACTTTATCCTTGAATTGATCGTGAGCCTTATCTATCATCAACGTTGTGCTTACTGGCTGATTTTATGTGGTACAATGTGCTCAATAATCTGTTAAAATGTGTAAGTATGACTTTGGTTAGCAACAAAGCTCAATGGATATTAGGAGCATTACGGTACACTGTGTCACTACCTGAGGACCCCTGAGCTGTCTACCAGACTGCCTGACTGTAATGTCTAAACTAGAAGTGCATTCATGTAAGGCAGCCTGGAGTACGTGCTAGCAACAATAAACCTAGTAAGTTAATTAAATTTAAAAGTTTATTTTGGCCTTATGTTAGAAACAGGGCAGTGTAGTCCAGCTACTCTGTCCTCCCCACAGAGACGGATAGAGAGCTGTGGATGTGGAGGAGGGATATTAGACAATAGGAAGAATATTTAATGCTCCTTATAGTCCGAAGAATACGGTACCTCTACAGAGGAAACTCCACTCCAAACTGACGACCTTCGAGTGAAAACAGGTTTTCACCACTGTTCAATCTTGGGTGTTTAATGTAGTATTTTTGTTTTGTCGATTTTAGGATTGCCTTTTTTTTTTTTCGCTCATTCTCCATCTGAAGCGACTCAGACCCAGAAACTGAAATTGATTTCCTCTGATCGGCCGTTCAAAGCTGCCGCTCCTAAAATTCAGATGTCTCTCAAGTGGACATCTGGGCTTTTTTCCTCGTGCCTGGTGCTTTTCATCCACGCCGCCAATAGTTTATTCATGAGTCCAGAGGCCACACAGACAAATGTTTTCAAAGCGTCACATTGTGGTGGACTGAAGCCTGGTTCTTTGTTGTAAAACACCAGTAGGTGGGGATTTTTAAGTATACTAAGCAGCTTCTTTTGGGGTATTTGATGGTTTTTAGCTCAAAATTAGAAGATCTGAAATGCATGAGCAGCCTTGAGGATGAAGCCGTCATAAGAAAGCTGCTTTTGGCATTTACTCAGGTTATCTTTCTCTGCTATTAAAGATATTTGGTGACCGTAAACGTTTA
This sequence comes from Fundulus heteroclitus, assembly GCF_011125445.2. NCBI lineage: Eukaryota > Metazoa > Chordata > Actinopteri > Cyprinodontiformes > Fundulidae > Fundulus > Fundulus heteroclitus. Next base: position 26,304,548 of record NC_046372.1, read on the forward strand.
AATGTGACAAAAAAAGCTGAAGCTGCATCAATCTGTCAGGAAGAAAATACCTTCTCACCACAACGTGTTGCCCCCCCCCTGCTGGTCGGGATGTGCTTCTACTGGAACATGCCCAAAAGGCCTCTAGATCAGATGTCCCAACCATCTCTCACCATGATTCTGAGAAAGCATTGTGGGGGAAGCGGATCATGTTTTTCAGTCATGATCCATATTTTACGATCACAAATGAGGACCAGAACATGGCCGGCCCAGTAAATCGATTTTTGACTCTGTTCTCACTGCACTACGACAGACCGGAGCAGCACCCGCATTACAGGAGACGAGGCTCCAGCCTTCTGTCCACCCTACTGTCACCTTGACTCGCTGCATACTGCAAAGTGGCCCACATCGTCCCTCCATATCTGATTTGGGACAGCACCTGTCGAAACTGTCCTGAAATAAATACCAAGCCACCTTCAGGAATTTTACTTTGGTTCTTCTTTGCTCTAAATGAAGACCTCTCCAATTTGAATATATAAAAAGAATCTTTAATCACATACATGTCTGAGGACTTTGAGAGGGACCTGAGCCTGAACGGTGATGTCTCCTTTCATCCGGCTTTCACGTCATTGAGCGTTACTGACTCGGTTGTGTGCCTAAGGAAGCGGGAAGTGGCAGGCGTTGAACTTTAGTCGGCTTGATTGCACAATAACTTCAGGATTGACGGGTGTAGCGTCCGTGTTTACTCCTCTGACGTTATTCCTCCTGTGAATGTGGGTCATTGACCAGATCACAGTTGAATTCAGCATTAAAGCCTGCAGAGAAAACATAATGCAGAATGCTTGAAATGTTAAATGCACTGACCTTGTAGAGCGCTTTTCCAGTCATGCTGACCACTCAAAGCGTTGCTCACTAGAGCCACATTCACCCAGTCGCTCTCACTGACGCACACATTCATTCACCGATACGCAGCTCGGTAGGCAACTGGGGGTTAAGTGCCTTGCCCAGGGGCACATCGACATGTGACAAGGGGGACCTGGAGTCGAACCCACAAACCATGAAGCTCAACCCATTGCCACAGTTTGGGGGCATAAAGGTACCCGCCCAAACTCAAAGGGAGTATTCCACATTTTCCTGCAAACAAACTTTGGTAAATGTCGACAGGGCGCATCGAGTAGGAAACTCAAATGTTAAAACTTATTTTTCTGTCCTTTTTTATTAGGAGCAATGACTGGAAGACCCAAATAACGAAGAAGAAAACACAGATCACTGAAAATCCAACGTGACATTAATTGATAGCTTAATTAGCTTTGGGCAGGTGTTGGTATTCAGGTGTACCAACTAAAGTTTAAAGAAAGTTGTGGTTTCATATTAGCATTTTCTTTTCATCTTTTCTACCGCTCTGCAGTTGCTGCACACTGCTTGTCAGCTGGCTTAAAATGGGGTCTGACTTTCTTCCCTTGTATTAAAAATACACCTGTATGGAAAACGCCACAGATGATCGATGGTGTGGAAACCGTCACTCTGAGCAAAGGTGCTCTGCCGGGGTCGTACCTTTATGCAGCAGCCGTCCCTGCAGACATTAGGCCCAAAAGAAAAGTCTCTTAGGCTTTTAAACTTTAGATGAGGCACAGTTGAGATGCTGCGGTCCTTATTTTAAACAGTAGATGGCACTGAAGATAAAATCTGACTGAAGTATGTACATCCCTAATAGGGCTGGACGGTATAGAAAAAAAGCATATTGATAATTTCTTCTAGCGATAATTATGAAAAATCTGAAAACATAAGCGCAGCCCTGGCCTTTTTTTGTTGTTGCTTAATTGTCTAGTTTTAGATAAAGAACAAACACTGAATTCAAACTCAGCCCTTTATTTAACCAACAGTTTACCAAAACTGTAAGTTTTTAAAAAAGAAAAAAAGAATCTGTTCTCTCTGAACTCTTTGAAGGGGGCGGAGCTTGGTGACGGCACGTTCCTGGGTCTGTGATTGGCTGGGAGGATGTAGAGAGTGTAGTATAAATCTACACGATAGGTTAGAAGGCATATGTTAGGAAAACTGCTCTTCTATTGAACTTTTTACTGAAACTTTTTCTTTTATCCATGTGTATGGACTGATTTATTGTTATTGAATTATTGTCCGGCCCTAATCCTTAATACCGCTCTAACTACAAAGTCTGTCCTCATACCTGTAAGTGTTTAGTTGTGTTTACAGCTCTAACATTTATCAATATTTACTCCCCTTGTGTTTGAATTCAACTGTGCATATTGTAAAACTGAACATACTTTCTGGCTCTACTTTGCTGCTCTTCCTGTTTGGCGAGTGCCGCTGGTGCTGGATCTGTACGATCGACCAAAATGTGGGACGCACAACCTTCCTGCAGCTCTGTCGCCTAGATGCCGTCTGTTAGGGGACAAACTACAGCCTATTGCAGCCAAATAATCAACCAGATGATATCAGCTTGTTGTACTGGTTGCTCCGTAAAGAACAAAATACTAAGGTATAATCTGTGCAAAAAGCATTTGAATATTTGTATAAAGAATTTTGCTCGTGTTATAAACCAATTAAAGCACCAGTGTGTAAGATTTTCACACTGGCGCACCATCTAGTTGTGCGCTAAATGAATTACAAGCATTCGCTTAGTTGGGCTCTAATATAAGTGACTATAAACACAAGTAGAGACCCGGTGTTGCTGCTGCACTACAGACTGTGAACGGCTAATGTTCCTCCACCTCTACGCGGACACACATACTAGAGGGAGAGGGAGCCGAACAACTGAACCATCTCTGCCTGCCTGGAGGCCAGAATAGCTGGACCACGCTGTCCTGTTTCTAACATAACAGCAAAAATAAACTTCACTGTTATATTGAATTAACTGACCGGATGTCCAGCAGAAAGCTGCAACCTCTGCATCCGTTTTAAATCACCATTCCCTCATGAATTATCTCCACCTGGTAATAATAGCTGCGCCGATATAGACTCTAGTTTTTTCCCTGCTTTCACTACTTTTTCTTTTCTTGGTTATTTTCTCTTCCCTCTCGCTGGGCAAAGAGTATGGATGGTCCTCCATTTCAACAGAAAACAGCAAATAGAATGATCTACTGTTGTCTTTGCTTGTTTATACTCCTCCTCCACAGACGGCGTGTCTTCATATAGAAAACAGTTAAAACGTGTATGGCTGACAGTTTGGCCTCTGAAATCAGAAACAGCGAGGCAACATGCCGCCTCCCAGTGGACCTATGTATTTATAAACGACTAATTCTAAGTCATGAGAACGCTTTTATTTTTGATGTGATGTTATCAGACTTTGCCAGAATATGTATTTATAAAAGCAATGGTGGATTTTTGTTAATTAAAAACCAAATCGGTTACACACTGTATCATTAAGGCGCATGGCTAACGGCAAAGTTGCAAACAAGTCCACGCTGACCTGCAAAGATTTTGCCTCAGGGTAAAAAGAAACATTACTGAGGCTATTGCTTCAAACGTTTCTCCACAGCAGCACATGTGGCCAATAATGGCCAGTTCTTTAAAAAAAAAAAAAAGTCTAAAGAAATCCACAGATCTGCAGAAGTAGGTTGGGCATGTTGAGCTGACAATGAACAATACGGGCCTTTTCCCTGGTAAAGCCCCACTCTGCTATTAATGATTACATGGACCCTGACTGCAGGTTAGATGAACGTCTGTTTTCCTCTCTTTAGTGCAAAATCTGTAAATGATTTGTAAAACCCTAAAACTAACATTATGAAAGCCTAATTTGTCTAAGTTGAATTTGTATAAGTTTAATTTATCTTGTACAGAGGAAAATCTGTAATTGTAGATTCATTCTAAACAATGACACCAATATGGAGTTTTATTTAGGATGTCATCGTATTTATCAAAGCTGTTTGATCAGCATGTGCAGGTAACCCTAATAGTTTGTTTTTGTCTCCAGATTCAAGGAGGGGACCCTACTGGTACAGGCACAGGTAAGATGAGCCCTGCTCTCTAACTAAAATAAAAGTTATATAAGTTTTCTGTTGAATATTTAATAGTTTCTTTCTTTTTTTGGAACCTTGCGTCAAAACAGCAAAGTCAGGAGTGTTTCTAAAAATACTGCTGGAATGAATATGGGAGTACATGCATTAAAAGAAAATGGGAGTGATGATGTGAATAGAGCAGGCCTGCGGGTTGACCACAGAACGGGGGCGGAGTGAACAACCAATCATTCAGCATGTGGTGTAATTTTCCTGTTTTTTAAAGAAGCCCTTCAAAAGGCAGCCGAGTGTAATTGACTGCTAGACCACATACAGTTCGTTTCCTGCCGTCGGTCTGCAGCGACAAAGTGGGCTTTGTGTCTCTGGACTTGCTGAATGCGTTCGTCGTGGCAGATTTATGAAGGTGCAGAATTTCTGGCCTGTGGGTAAAATCCTCCTCCTCGTCTGCGCTGAACAATATGTGCACACAGCCCGACAGCTGAGCTTTAACCGGCTTGTTAAACGAGGACTAGCGGTCCCACAACATGCACTGTTGTGGATTTTGGCCTGGGCATAGTATTCCTTTATATATGTTAACATAGACGTTACTTGTTCGCTTGTTTTCTTAAACTAAAGATAACGTCTATGAACTTTGTGCCGACACACTCGGGGCTGACAGATCTCTCGCTTCTTAAAGAAGTCCTTTCACTGTCTGTGATGAACGGGGAGGATCAGTGCGAATAGAAGAAGCGAACATGTGTTTGTGTTTGAGGGGTAGGTAATATAATCAGTGTTCCTGTGTAGGCTGTGGTTTCCCACAGAGGACTTCTCGTTGGCGGGCTCCATCCGATTTAATGACTGACCTTTCTGTTTCCATCCCACCCAAAGCTGTTTGAGTGTTTGATTTATTTGAGGTGTTGTGCTTTTAATTTGGTGCTGCTGGTTGCTTCGCTCTGCCACCACTTCAAACATTTCGCCTCACCAACCCCACAACCACCACACAAGGGGGGGGGGGGATTCTTTGTATAGCCAATTGGAAGCTGATTTGATATAATCTGCCTACGCCATAAAAGTTATACGTAGCTACATTAACTGCCTGGCAGCAGGAGGTCACACGGTTTACTTGATTTTAATCAGCGATAAAAATCCTCTGGCCCCAAACGGGGACAGTGGAAACATAATGTAATACGGGTTCTTTAGGGAAAAAATTAATTGGATCCAACTGTCAGCGATTAGATTTTTTGTGATCTGTCCCTGAGTTTTGACCTGCTGACATTAGTTGTCTTAACCATAGATTCATCTCAGCAGAAGAGGCGATACTGTCTCAGCGTCACAAAAATGACACCAGAAAAGATTTTAGCAATGTTTTGGGGAGGTCTAAGAATCCAACTTTTCTTTATATAAACCGTGTTTTTTAAGACAATAATTCAGTCCAGTTGGGATAAATTCAATTAAATTATATTTATATAGCTCCAGTTCCTGATGCACGTCATCCCAAGTCTCTTTCCAAAGTCAGACTCCATCAGATCCTCCAGGTTGGTGAGAAAGTTTCCTCTCTAAGGAAACCCAGCAGGTTGCATCAAGTCTCTCCAAGCAGCATTCACTCCTCCTGAAAGAGCGTAGAGCCACAGTGGACAGTCGTCTGCATTGTTGATGGCTTTGCAGCAATCCCTCATACTGAGCATGCATGAAGCGACAGTGGAGAGGAAAACTCCCCTTTAACAGGGAGGAGAACCTCCAGCAGAACCAGAACCAGGCTCAGTGTGAACGCTCATCTGTCTCCACCCACTGGGGCTTAGAGAAGACAGAGCAGAGACACAGAAAGCTCAGAAGCTCACATTGACCCAGGAGTACTTTCTATGTTAGAGAAGACAGAGCAGAGACACAGAAAGCTCAGAAGCTCACATTGACCCAGGAGTACTTTCTATGTTAGAGAAGACAGAGCAGAGACACAGAAAGCACAGAAGCTCACATTGACCCAGGAGTACTTTCTATGTTAGAGAAGACAGAGCAGAGACACAGAAAGCACAGAAGCTCACATTGACCCAGGAGTACTTTCTATGTTAGAGAAGACAGAGCAGAGACACAGAAAGCTCAGAAGCTCACATTGACCCAGGAGTACTTTCTATGTTAGAGAAGACAGAGCAGAGACACAGAAAGCACAGAAGCTCACATTGACCCAGGAGTACTTTCTATGTTAGAGAAGACAGAGCAGAGACACAGAAAGCTCAGAAGCTCACATTGACCCAGGTGTACTTACTATGGTAGATGGTAATAGAGGATGATCTGCTTTCCCTGATGATGTCACAGTTAACAGAATACCAGACCAGGTATACCTTCTATGGAGAGAACATTACAGAGAACAAAAAGTTAAAAGCTGATAAATCCATATATTAAAGTTTTTGTGCTCAGGTGAGGTGGATTTACTGCCAGTATAGTCGTGAACATGTTCCCTTTTGTGTTTCCCCAATAAGTGTTAATTTTGTCAAAACTGTATTTTTAAGTTATCGTTATTCAGTGTAAAATGATCCAGGTCATATCTTTGTAATGTGGTTAAAGAGAAAATTCAGATTGTTTTTCTGACGTTTATAGAAAGGATGTGCTGCACAGAAACATTAATAATACGTCACTCCAGATGTGATGAGCTCACCTGTTTTCTGGGTGATTCAGTCAGGATTAAAAAAAAAACCGATGACAACATTTTCAATTCTCTAAAGGACAACCTGATGTGCTCAGACGAACAGATTTCCTCGTTATTTTTTTTATCTTATTGAGGAAGATTCAGGTCATTTTCACAATTAAAAAAATGAAAAACAGGACAAGTCTCTTAATTTAACTAAGAAAAGACACGAAAGTGCTTTTAAACAGACCCCACTGCTCAGAACCAGAACATGTTGCATCAGGTACGACCGTGTAGGGGTGTGACTTCTGGCCAGAAACACACCGGTGAAAGTATTCACTGGTTTTATTTACGCACTTATGATGACAAACCAATGCCAGCTAAAACATCGAGACAACTATGTAAAAAAACAAAAGCCTGAGCTTATAGACTTTGTAAAATAACAGGAAAAGGCTCATGTTGTTGCACAGACATTTTGATGTTTCAGTTTCGACCTTATCCATATCCTTCACCTGACTTAACAAACATTAATAAACCTTCACCTGACTTAATAAACATCTTTTACTGCTGCGCTCATAAACATTTTATAGACATCGTAATTCAAAATCGTATATATGGTGGAATAGAGATAAAAAAATCCCCATTATTAAAAGAATGACATAAGAAAAAACAGTGCAAATGAAATTCAAATAGCCAAGAGATTCAATTAATCTTTAAATCAGTTGTGATTTAAGGAAGTTAATAGTTTCTGCACATCTCAGGTTTTAGGCGTTTTTTTTCTAGAGCTGAGGACCGTAACGACTAATGCTGCCTTCCTTTGTTTACTTTTGCTCCTGGGAAAACTGACTGAAGAGGTCTCTGATGGCCTGAGGCGTCTACGTACAACGCTGACATGTATTTAGGGTTAAAGCCATCCTCTACTTTACCAAAAAAATAAAGTGTTTCATTTACAGGGAGCCTGAGCAGAGACTTTAGATTACTGTGATACGATCCTTGTTCCTGATGTTGAAAAATGGATCATGTCATTTTACAGACGCAGGTTATGTCCTCTAACAATAATCTAAATTTCAGAAACTAGAAGCATGCACTAGATCGTTGTTCCATTTTGACAGGAACTATATATTCCTTGCAATGTTTTTAAGATGACAGAAAACTGATTTATTTGGTAGTAAATTGCATTGAGTCCGTAACGACACCTAGGTGCTCTGGTGATCCTGACCTTTAACGTTAAGTTTTTGGGACCATCTGTCTTTTCCTAGTAAGCTTGAACAAATTCTAACCATTCATTAATGATAGTTTTGGACAAATGAATTCAGTGGTCATGAGGTGACACCGACATATGTAATACTTAATACGTAAAGAGAACAAAAAGTTAAAAGCTGAAATAACAACAAACAATGCAGATTGGAGAGCAGTAGGAGAACTCAGCAGAGAGAGAGAAATAGACCCTGATGTCCTCCAGCAGCCTAAGCCTATAGCAGCATAACTATAGAGGTAGCTCAGGGTAACATGAGCCACTCTGACTAGAAGCTTTGTCACAAAAGAAACTTTTAAGCCTAAAGGCTTCATATATGTAGAAAACATTTAGGAAGCGTTGCATAAGCCGTTGGTGAAATTGTCTGACTTTGACCCAACCAGCCCCAGCAGCTGGGAAGTATTTTAGACCAACACATAATAATTAATAATTATAATTAATGTTTTCTGGTCTAATTTCCGTTACACACGCAGATCTGAAAGGTTTGGTGTGTTTGTGACCTGCCCATTTCTTACAATGATACACCCCCCCCTCCAAAAACAAAACAGTAAAAAAAAAAAAAAAAAAGTGCAATGCATTGCCTATAGAAGTAAATCGATTAGTAAAGAGTGTCTTTATGAATACTTGAGGAAGAGCTGTAGTCTCCTTGAGTCTCCTTCAGAACAATCAGATCACACATATGCAGGGACTGCTCTGTTCTTCTTAGGCAGATTATTTAGTGTGAATATCAAGGACAGTTTCTGAAACACCTTTACTGTGAACCCCTCTTTGTTGCACAAATTGGAAGAAAAGTTACTTACAAACCATTTGCTGTAGCGTCGGCGCAGTAGAGCCTTATTCACGTGAAACCCTGCAGGACCAGATGCTTTGGAGAAACAGACGAGTTTTTAACTCCGACATGTAAATGAAGCGCGTGACTCAACATCCAAGCTTGGAACAAGAAGCACATGCTGACACGTTTTCATGTTCATCAGCAGACGCGTCTCAGGGAACAATCATAAACAGTCCATAAGCATAACACTTTATATGTTATTTCCTCTCCCTCTTCTTCATTTCATGACCCTGTCATAGTCTGTTAAAATGTCACTTTGTTGATAAATTATGCAGGAAGGTCACCAGGAAAGCCTGTTGGCTGCAGAAGTCTCCCAGCACTTATTTGTGTGTTTTATGCTGGTGTAAATAAATACAGAGTGTATATGGATATTTGTAGCTATAGATTCGCATGTAGGCTGATTTCATGTACACCAGCTGGTGAGACCACGCCACAGGGAAGCAGATCCTCTGTCCCGGTCGGGAGCCAATAATCTCCTGCAGAGCGTGTTCCTGTATTCTCATCATGACGATCCTTAATAATGAAGTCAGTCTGGATAATGATTCCCAGCCCAAGGCTCTCAACGTGGCTCTTTGTGCCAACAGTGAACACCGTTTTCATTAAACAACAGTGCATCATACGTCTCTGGACGTGTAATAAAGAGAATAAATACAGATTATTTGCCACTGCCTGGTAGAAAGTTTAAACTACAACTTTACACATTTCTGTTCATCCCCTTTAGTTACCAAAAAAAGTCATGGTGACTCAGGAATATTGGGTCTTGCCTTGCTAATCTCACTTTGCAGAAGGTATATAATGGAATAGAAATATCATTTATTGTGCCACAGTGGGAACATTTTAGGTATTCCAGCTGCAGAGTGAGCGGACAATTGAAGAGGCAGACAGATTTATATTTAAATCACCGTTCAATGGCTCAATTTTCAGGACTATTTCTCTATTTTCATGTCAGTTTGAACCCATATTTTGTTCCACTTTATTCCAACTTTACATTTTTTACATATAATCGGGTCATTTTTGTACCCATGTCTTTAACCATAACATTTCAGCTTCTTGTCTATTAGTTGTTTCAGTGAATTAATCTAACATTGGTTAATTGTACTGTATTATCTGAAGATATCTTATAATCTATTTGCAGTAGTTGTGATATTAATCCCTGTTTCCCAGTCGAGTTTTAGAAAACGTGACGCATTACGATCCTCGATCAAACCCAAATGACCAATAGTGACGTTAAGCGAGTTGCTAAGTGTTGGAATGAATTGGCCATGTTTTTACATGGTGATGCAATTTTCTGACGTCTTTGTTGTTTTAGTTATTTTAATTTAGTTTTAGATCAGTATTACAAGCAGGTTCTGTATTCAGCTCTTTGAATCATTTTTTTTACTGAAAAGTGCTTTATAAATAAACTGGCCTTGCCTATTCTCTGCAGCTGATTTAAAGGTTAGATATTTAATTTGATCTCTGTTCTTTATTTTTGAGTCCACGCACAAAAGGAATACTAATTTTGTTCTCTAATTTTAGCTGAGGGCTGTACGTCTAAAACAGTGTTACCCAACTCCAGTCCTAGAGACCTATCTACTGTCCTGCAACCTAATGCTCAGTGCATTAAGCGCTGTGGACGTTTATACTTGACTCAGACGTAGATGCAGTATTAACTAAAACCACAGGGGGCAGTACTCAACAAAACCAGTGGAAATGCAATAAAAAGAGAAGAAACTGTTCCATTACACTTCCAAAATGGCTGTGCGCAGTAATGTAAACGATCATGTTGGTGTGTTTGACAGCTAAAAAGAAATAAAAGGGCTAGAGATGTAGTAGCATACAGAATGACTTATATGGGAGGGCAGCATGTCTGTAAAGCCCATAGGGATCTTTTTTAAATAAAGGTTCACTTTTTGTTTTGTTTTTTTGCTTGACCAAATAAAAACTGACTGTGTTACAGGCTTTTATGCAGATCAAAATCCTTATTTGTCCATATAAACTTGGCCAATAAACTCACCCCCTGGTCTATGCAGAGAGTATAAAGCTAGCTTTAAGCTCTAGAATTGCCTCTGTGGCCTCGCTTGGCATAGGGATATTATATAAGTCTGACACATTCAGGCTTAATGTGAACGCCCCTTCACTCCCACGAGCCTCTGACAAACAACAAAGATGGCGTCGCCCTGCGTTGCCGCTTCATTATGGCTGATGGTTGCGTCTTCAGACACTTCCTGTCTAATGAGCCCCCTCTACAGGGCGTGCCTTCTGCCAAACCACATAAAGATCACGCTGAACATGTAGATGTGTCTCATTCCCCCGTCATGGTGCTGTTTACTTCATGAGTTGTCTCCACATGCCCGGTGTTCTTTGACCGTGTCACAGCGCCACCAACAGGCCCGGCATAACACCTACAGCTGTTTCAGTTGTTCTGTGTTTTCCTGTGTGGACGCACATATTTCCTTAATTGTTAATGTAAATTTACCTCGTTTATCTTTGTGTATACGGGTCATAAACATTGCAGGATGGTAGTCATCCGGACTGAGCTTGGGCACCCCCAAACAATTAATGAAAACTAACCTTTTGCTAATTCTCAGCGCGTTGAAGATTAGGGACTGCTTTGTTTCTGTGCTACTGTTATATCAGACTTTTCTGTGCTTCATACTTTGTTCATTAAGTCTTTAACAGACGTGTTAACGCAGCTACTTATTATTTATTTTTCTCTGGACAGGTTAACCAATGTGAATATATATTCTCTAATCTTTAAAAATAAATGAGCAGAAGTGAAGGTTTCCAGATGGAGAACAAGTACATGTGTGTTTTTCTCCAACATAATGATTCATAAGGCTGCAGATAGCAGAACATAAACTCGTTTACTTGCAGGTGATTAAATTGGTCAGGACGGCATGAGCAAATTGAAACCTGCGTCGCTGGGGGTTGATATATCTGCAGAAAGGTGCAGTGTTTCTCCCGACTGTAATGGCAGGTGAAAGCTCCTTCCCACTGGATTTATGGGATGGCGGCTTTAATTTCTCCCAACGAACACGGCTGATGATGCAGTTCAGATGAAATCAGAACTCATCTTGTCTCATCTGCGTCGGTGGGCTTTCCTGTTTTTCTGGCTGTGACGTCTTATAATGTGTTTGTGCTGTGAATAAATATTGAAGTTTCACCTAGTGGAGGAAAAATGTCACGTGGTTTGAGAGGAGTGTTAAAAACCACACGGCAGTCTGATCTTTCAAGCAAACGTTGAGCTGAGGTGTAACTCTTCAACGCTTGAATGAACACAACAACTTTCCTGACACATTTTGAGCTGTTTGTCAGAATCTGTTGTAATGGTCAAATAAAACTGTTCTCAGAGTTATTTCCAAATCTCATCTCCTATCTTTGTCTTCTCCTTCCTTCATCCACCCGGCATGTTCCCAGGTGGCGAGTCCTTCTGGGGAAAACCTTTCAAAGACGAGTTTCGGCCCAACTTGTCTCACACCGGCCGGGGGGTTCTCAGCATGGCTAACTCCGGTCCCAACACCAACAAATCCCAGTTGTAAGAAATGCATTTTTAAACTCATATTTAGCTTATTTACCTTTTTTTATTTTTCCCTCCTTCTCTTGTTTGATTTAAAACTCCACACAGAGCAGACCAGGTCATAATATAAGAATTATACATAATATAAATATTTTTATTTTTTATGTTTATGGGCTAAAGCCTGACTCTTTTAAGAAAATAAAACATCTCTTTAAGGTTTTTATGGTTTACTGAGCTGTTCATTTTGAAAGTTTTTATCTTTTGCCTGCAAGATGTAAGCATTATTTGCTAGATTGAGTAAAAAAAAGTTCTATGAAATATCCACAAATTCTGATACTGAGTAGTCAGTATCTTATTTGTTCGGATACTGATTGCTCATAAGTACTCTACAGAACCCCCACTTTAAAAAAATGAACTTACTAGAAAATGGCAACAACAAAAAAATTAACTGTAGAGTTGAGCTAATATCTAGTCATATTTATTAAATATGACTAGAATATTTAATAATAATATAATTATTTTTTTTATTGACAAAATGCACAAACAAGCCATTGCAAGAATCCCAGAGGAGGTGCAGTAAATATTCATAAATTTCACTATTTACCAAACTTCTACATATTGAGCCTATATAGTTGGGACATTTAGGTAAATCTGAAGATGATCCAGAAAATCAACTAGTGTCTCACGTTTTGCACTAATCTCATGTTTCATTTCTGTTTTATCTTCTTTTCTCAGTTTCATCACGTTTCGCTCTTGCCCGTACCTTGACAGGAAGCACACGGTGTTTGGAAGGTGAGCTTTCTATTTTATACCCATAAACTCTTCTTTTTCATGCCTATTACTCAGATTTTACTACAGATTTTGCGACCGCCAAGTCAGTCGGCTTTTAAAGATAACAGTTCTGACACACATGTCAGTCTGATGCAAATAGGTCTTTATTTTCTTTTTTCTGGCTGATATTACCCCTCAGTACCTGTTTGATTCCTTTCCATAAGCAGAGCAGCAGACAATCTGTAATGAGATTTCTTTTAGTCTGACTCCATGTCTAAATAGATAAAATGTTAGCAGATGCAAGCCGCTCTCTGCTGAGTGAAATTAGTTCATAAAGTAATTTTTCTTTGCAGGACGTCTTATGTCGACTTTTGGCTAAAAATATACTGTATATTGTATACTCTATATTGTTTTCGAGTAAGTTGTTCTCCTAAAAGCCTCTGCTTGAAAACTGCATCTATCTTTAAAGAAAAGGTTTTTTTTATGTTGTTTTTTTTTGTCTATTTGTAACAATCTGCAGTGTCTTGTTAAAATAGGATCCTGTGTGATATTATAGTATGAGCAGATTTGCTAAAACAAATATTCTAACTTTTTTAATGGATTTTTACAAATAATTTCTCTAAAAAAAAATAATTGTAGAATAATTAAATATTTTTACTTTTGCTCATCCGTAGTAGATTTCCCCGTGTTTGATTAAAAAAAAAAAACTTGCTAAATTATGAAACTACAGTCGACAGCTTGGAACCTTAACATGTAAGATGTTTCCATTATTTAAACATTTTTGCAGAAAGGTTTTTGGAAGTGAGGTTCTCTGGATTGGTTCTGAGTCGTCCATGTCAGTTATTTGTTTGGATACTGTTTGCTCATAACCACTCCACAGAATCCCCACTTAAAAAAATAGACTTATTTGTTTTTTATTTTATTTTTTTAGAAAACCTCAGAAAGAAAATCTACCTGCAAAGTTGAGTTAATATCTAGTCAGAGCTCAGTTTAGCTTTCCTCTCCGGTTTAAAACAATGTTCTTTCTTTAAGAACCGAGCTTGTAGGATATTGACTACCCATAACTACACGACAGAACCCTGCCTACAAAAAAAAACTGAACTAAGGCAGAAAGGTTTGGCATCCAGTCCATCAGTTAAAGCAAATCCTTTGCATGAAAAACAGAAAAAGGCAAATCTTTGGTGGCTAATTAAAGACGCAGCGAGTCGGGAAGTGAAAGAGCTCGTCTAACCGTCCTAACATGTGGACGAAGAGAAGCTTTAGCCTGTCACTAGCGCTCGGCTATTTATGAGCGCTGTGTTTATATTTTGTTTTCACTCCCCTCATGGTAACAGGAGGCTCCTGTGGGAGCGCCTGGATAGAGAGTTAGCAGCGAAAGGAGCAAACTGAGAGCAGTTTTGTGAAAGTGCTCCACACCTGGGGAGTCACTTCCAGATGGCCTCCTGGCCCCTCGGCGTTTCACACACTCCCTGATTACTTTCCCTGCTTTTTACACCTTAAACCTGCTGTCCCTATGTGCTGTGTGTGTGTGTGTGTATCTATAAATATATAATATACTTTTGTTTTTCATTTGATGCTCATGTTATTGTCTGAAGATTATAAAGAAATGTACATTAATTCCTTAAATGGTGAATTATTCATTGCAGCTTAGAAAAACTGACACGTAATAGGATGAAATGTTTGGACAAGCTCTTCTTTTCAGTTTCCATGCAATTTATCACTTCTTTTTTTTTTTTTCTCCTGTGCATTCAGTTTTTCTCTGCAGTGCTGGTCGGAGGTGTACCTTCATTATGAAGATGAATATCGTGTTAATTTTGGCCTTTTAGTGAATGCTCTGATCTTTTCTCTTTCCAGGGTGGGGGACAAAACTAGTTTAAATTTTTGTGTATATGTTCTTGAGTTTACCTGGAGTCAAAGCAATATACACAGACTCAAATATACACATACACCCTCAGTAACTACTGACTTTAATTTATTTGATGAAAGCACAATTGAGCTCCAACTTTAGTACCTTCAGCGAGGATAAAAGCAGAGGAAAGCTAACAGCTTATTTCTGTTGAGGTTCTCCAGACATCCAACACACCTAATACAAACAAGTAACCAACAATGTGGATAAAAAATATACAGCAAATAAAGCAACAACAAATAACGCAGGAAATAAACAAAACAAAAAAAGCAGAATATATGTAAAAATTGTTTCCAAATCCTACAAATATTCAAACAAAATAGCACATTGGTACTTTTCTTAGAGACATTCTTAACTCTCAACAACTGGGATTATGCAACTAAAACCCAGTTGGTGAGGGCAGTTCTGTAACCACTTAATTTTTTTTTATTAAGTATAAAGAGTTTATTTGACATTTTAGTTATTTTAGTATATCTCAGCAGTTTGGAACTTTGACAATCTTACAACAGGTCCCACTAGAAATGGTAGTAATTAAAATTGTTTGGGTCCCAGTCAAACTGCAGGGAAATGCGTCCCAAATCCATATTTCTTTATTTTATTTTATTATTTTTTTTCCCCATATCAGTCTTCTTCTTGGCAGTGTGAACGACCTAAGTCCGATCATTTCACCCCAAAAAAGTACCACTTCCACACATGGTGCTAATTCAGATGCGTATCGGATATTTTTTAAAGTCTGAACGGTCATGTCTCATTTTATCCGTCTTTCACGTCGCTCTCCTGTCTCTCACTGCACGTCCTCACACAGCAGAAGTTTTTTTATTTGGATTCCTGTTAGTTTCAGCATAAGCTAAAAGCTATTTTTCCTGGGGTCCTCCAATCTTCCATGTGATACAATACAACTTATTACATCACATTACACACTATGCGCACAGGACTTTTACACATTTAATACATATATTACAATTTACGCCATTGATCACCAAAATTATGATAAAAAATAATAATAAACATAATTAAAATAAAATGCTTCTCCAAATATATCTATATCAAAGAATAAGAACAAGAACCCTACAACAGTATCTCCTTAATTAAATTAACATTAGCTATCTACATTTTTCTGAAGGTAATATTTATTGAGTGAAGTTTTGAAACCGTACAGATTGTTTTGTTGTTTGATCGTATTTGGGAGCGATTTCCATTCACACATTGCCCTGTACCTAACTGAACATTTGAATTGATTTGGTTTTAACTCTAGGTAAATTAAAAGTACCTCCTACGTGTCTCATTGCATAATGATATGCATCAATACTAAAGGATAGTTTTGTATATAAAGTGAAAGGTGTTTTATTTGTTATAACATAAAAATAGCTTTACTGAATACACCTTTACAACTTTTAATCATAAAAGGCTGTCGTGCATTTTGCCAACATTTGATCTAAACCCACATGAGAGCGACACATGCAGCTTTATTCTGAATTACTGGTAGTTTTTTTTTTTTTTTACATTAATTGATGATGTATTTGACAAGAGCAATAATCAAGGTGAAAAAAAACAAAGCATAAAATACCTGTTTAACAATCTGCAGTGAAAAATATTTTGCACACCTTTTAATAACCGATACATTTCTGAACATGTCTTGTTCCTAAACTTATGAATCATCTCACAGTTTGCGTCAGATGACTGAAATTTGGCAAACCCTGGATCTGTCAACAAAACTGTGATCCCAGGAAATAATCAGAACTGGTTTTGGTTTGACTAAAGCAGCTTTGGCCTCAGCGTTATTAAAGCTTGGTGGACTTTCCTTAAAAAGACTAAAGGACCGTTAGAAAGAAGGCAACTTTAAACGAGCTTTACTGTTGGCACCAAGGAAAATGGTTAAATGTGACTTTCAAACATTAAGACAAACAGTAGCAGCCGTCCAGCATGGCGGTGCTAGCGTTATGCTCTGGGCTGTTTTTCAGTGTGCAAAACACTGATGCTACTCAAAGTAGCTGGAGTAATAAAGATGGCGGACCGCCTACTTAACGTACACCTTAACCGAACTGGACCACACGTGCACAGAACTGAACTTTATGGCACAGAACTGAACTTTATGGCCATTTTTCATCATTATTTGCACTGCCAACGTTGCTGAACTTTTATAATCCATTTAAATTTAAAAGTACACAACTGAACGTTTACTGCATTTTTGCACCGTATTATTTTTGCACTGCCAACATTGAAGTTTTCAAATTAATGCCCTTTTTGCACCATTATCTTTGCACTACAAACACGGTTGAACATTCTTCTGCACACTTTTTAAAAAAAATTTCCTGCACTGTTGCATCCTTATCTCTGCTGCACTTTATATTGTAATATTATTATTTTATTTCAATTGCAATTTTATTACATTGTCGTAAGCTGTAAGCAATGATTTGGTTTTGTATGCATAAAGTTTGTCTAAGTCTTAACCTCCAATCAGACGGTTGAAGCTGACAAATCCTGAGACGACGGTCTTAGTCACACATGAAATTATAATTATAACAAGGCAGGTTAATTGGATGTTTTTGCTCATGATGAGGGTATGTAAACTTCTGACCAGAACTGTAAAAATGTGGATTCCTGGTATAAAACGTGTCCTGCTCCTGCCTCCTACCCATCGCCCAGAAAAAGAAGTGTACAACATCCCCGACTGTTAGCGCTCCTCTCAGGAGTGTGAGCAGGAAGTAAAATTGGAATTGCCTCACCCTGCATCAGCGTTGGATCAGCTTAGAGTCGGCTAGAGTTCAGCTCTGTTACTGTTAACCTCACAGGGATTTAAACCTCGTGATTTAACACGTCGGCTTCTTGTATTGACTGCAGAAAACAGTGAAATCAAGCAGCAGGCCAAACGTAAACAGTTGCTGTGACAGAATCTCTCCTTTACTCAGTTCCTCTGGAGCAACGCTGTCAGACTCATTTCTACATCACTTTGGCATCATGAGGTCATTAAAGGGGCGGTTGCACCTGAATAGATAACATTTGATTTCATAATTTAATTTCAGTTCACATAAAAGCATAAAACATGCACAGTAACATAAAAGTAGCACCATTAGGCCCAGATAATACTGTTTATCTGCAAAAAAAAAAAAAAAAAGTTTATTGGGGTGAGTTACACTTTAATTTCTCATAATTCTGCATCACTTCTTCTCTTTTTGGACATTTCTGGGTTGTTTTTAATGTGTTGTGGGAAAACCGACAGCTAGTGGCAGGATGCTGTTACTACACAGTAAAAAAAATAAATCAACATTCACTACAGGAGGCATAGTTTCAGCCACTTTATACAATTTAAAAGGATATATGCCTCTACTTTATGACATGATATGCCTTAGTTGGCTCTTAAGGGCCGGATAAATTGCCTTAACGGGCCAGATTCGGCCCGCGGGCCTTAGGTTTGTCACATGTGCTCTGGAGGGAGATGGGGAACCTCCAGAACCTGAACGTGTCTTTGTGTTTTGTCGTTTCCAGGGTTGTTGGTGGGTTTGAGACGCTCACAGCCATGGAGCAAGTGGAGAGTGATCCCAAAAATGACAAACCAAAGGTGCCAAATTATGTTTTAAAAGTGATTTTTAGATCGCTTGTTATCTTTTAGAAACGTGCTGCTGGACTCGCGGGTGTGAGAAGCAAAAAAAAAAAAAAACCTCCTTCCCAGGTTTGTCAAAATGTTTAATTTATCAGTGTTGAACTGCGGCTGACCTGCTTGTCCAGAGACGGTTACAGTTGGTGAGTTTCCAGCTACTTTTCCACAAATCCCTGACCTTAAAGGAGTTCGCTGCTGAGCCTCGGCTCCATTTCCACCCAGACATGGAGGTAAAGTTTGGGTATAAAGACGTGAAATGAAGCAGCAGTGAAGGATGAGCTGCAAATGTCGCCTAAAAGCTAAACTTGGTGGCTTTGCAAAGCAGAACATGTTTTCATTATTAATATCCAGATTAAAGTTGGTCTGGAAAAAAGCAAAAAGAAAATGTAGAAATATTGTTTGTCTAAATTCAACTAAGCCAGCTGAAAACTGACGCATACAGAAATGTAAAAAAAAAAAACATGACATTACAGTAAGGGTGAAATTTACTACATGTGAAAAAATACTGTACAGTTCTAAAAATGATTCTGATTAAAGAGATGTGTGAGTGAGTAGGATCTGTTGAAAATGTGCAAACTGCTTGTCTAAATAAATCTGTGGACTTTCCTGAGGAGTTTCCTTTACCTGCTAATTAACTTTAACGATGATTAGCAGAAAGGTGGAATAGTCCAGATGCCGTCGCTAACGGCTCGTCTGTTTCTGTTTGCAGTCGGAGATCAAGGTCATCAGTACCACCGTGTTCGTGGACCCGTACGAAGAGGCGGACATTCAGGTACGAATCCCTCCTCAGACTTCACAATCATTTATCCACACAGACGACACGCCCAGAAACTAGACAACTGATTCATGTGGACAGTAAATATCTTCAGAACCTCTGCGGTTCTCTGTGACCTGCTGGATATCAACATCTGGACCAAATTCTGACCGATGGTGACCGGCTTGTTGCTCCGCTGTGACTAGAGGTCAAATCTTTAAGGCTCTTCAGCACGTCTGCCTCATGAGACGCTCCATCACGCTGGAACAACCTCAGATCCTCCCAGGAGGAGCTCTGGGTCTCGCTCTTCAGCCACGGCCGCCTTGTGGGGCAGAAAAAACCTTCAAGCCCCCTGAAATGTTACAACTCCAGAAATCAGGCCAGTCAGCCTTTACTGCCTGATTTCTGGTTTTCTTTAAAGTCTGACCGGCCGATTCGGATTGTTTTATAGGGACTATTAAGGCAAAAACACACATTGGGAAACTTGTGATGAAAGTAATCAACACACATTGGCTCTTGTCATAAACAGCAGAGCTTAAGAATAGCACCTGTAAATTGTTTTGCCTAGGTGTAACTTCCTCTAATGAGAGCTGATAATTTCTTATGCCTTTCAGTGTGTTGCCTTTAACAATTTTGTGTAAAACATCTTTTTAACTCAGCAGACGAACATATGACCATAAAACAAAAGTAAATCTGCAGGTTCCTTGTTAAAGCTAGAAAATTTAAATCCAACTGAATAATAATTATTCAGTTTAATTATTCAATTGAATAATTAGAGGATAAATACCTGTTAATGCATCTAAGTGGAAACAATGGCGGTCTTTAACTGAACAAGTGTTCAGTAAACTGTTCTGATGAGGCTCCATCTGTGCATTTAGCGTCTGGCTTCACGCCACCGAGGAAATACCATCAGATGATCAAACATTGTTATAAAAATGTTCCCTGACTAAATATGCAATGTTAATTATACAATTTTCAGATAATGACTTAATTCATTAAATGAAAACAGCCATGAAAACCAACCCGCCTGTGTGTAAAAACACATCAGTTTTTATCAAACATTTGCAATAACTACCAACAAAACATCATTGTGCAGGAATCTGCTGCTGGTTTTAATTTATTAATTGAATTTTAATCCGGACTTTGACTAGGCCACTCCAAAACGTGTTTATTTTAGTGATTCAGCGGCCGGTTTTTCACAGAGTGCTTTCCAGATGGTTCGTTAGTATAAATTATTTCTGTCATTATTTACAATGAGTGTCTGCTTTAGAGCTGTTTGAAGTTTTCACAGCTTCTTAACGTCTAAATATCTAAATTAGAGGGTTTACATGACCTGTGCTCTTCAGATTGCAGCCGAGAGAGAAAAGGAGCTGCAGAAACAGGAGGAGGAGAAGCAGCAGGCCAGCGTGGCCCTGAAGAAGGCCAAGGAGGAGCAGGCGCCCAAAACCTTTAAACAAGGTGTGGGGAAGTACATCAACCCGGCCACGGCGTAAGTACGCACACACCCAACAATCCTCTCATTTTTAGCAGAACGGGCGTCAGGCTGGATGAGCTGCAAGTCAAAGATCTTTGCTCCATGTTGGTCAAATTTGGATTAAAGTTTTGTTTTTGTAAGAGGAAAAGAGGTCTTTAAAACAATTATGACTAATTTTGTGCTAAATAACCCATAATGAAGAGTAATACAGATTCTCCTCATGCATTTTGATCCAGAACTTAATGCAATCCAAAGCTTTTAAGCTTCAGATGAATGTCTGACATTTTTAGTTTGTAGAAATGCTTATTTACCTTTCTACTGCAGTTTTGTTTTCTTGCAGTTCAACTCATTTTCTCCTCATCGATAAAACAGAACAAACTGATACATGATGATGCGTTATTAATGTCGCTTCTGCTTGTGTAAAACGACACAGTGCTGTCATTTCAGATCAGTTACTGGTTGCAATGTTAAGACAAATCCAAAATGTTCTGCTGCGCTTGTCCTCAGAAATGACACCAGAGGTTTTTGTTGTTGTTGCTCTCCTCCAGGAAACGTCCAGCTGCTCAGGATGAAAGCGGGCCGTCCACCAGCGGAACGTCCACCAAGAAGTCCAAAGGAAAGACGAACTTTGGAGACTTCAGCTCCTGGTAGCTCCGACGCTTTCAGGATTCTGTATATAACAAGTCAAACTTTTAATTTCCTCCTGTTTTGTATCAAGTAGACTCGGTTTGTGTTGGTATCTTGTGAAAATATGCAATAAAGTTACTTTTTCATCACTATTGTCTTGTTTTTGGATTTTCTCTTAAAGGAGCCATCTGATTATTCTCATTTAATCAGGCAGATTTAAACGATAAAAACCCTTCAGAAGGAAATAATTACTCTCACGTTAGCCGGGGGAAACTTTCTCCAACAACCAACTTTTCCCACTTCGGAGGAATTCAACCATTTCAGTTTTAAGCTGCATTGCTCCCATCCCAGGTTCTCATCCGTATTCAGCGTGGGGCTTTTCTTTTTAAAATGGACTCCTGTAAAACTGTCCAGAAGGTGAGATAATGATAACCTTGCCTGTAAACTGGATCGTCTCCATATGTGTGCGTTCATTAACGCACAAGGATCCATCTTGTCCTGCCTTTAACCAATCGAGAAGCGACCCAGAACAAGTCAGCCAATATATTATTTTTGGTACACTTTCAATCTGATCATTACTCAGCTGAGAACAAAAAATTATTTACAAGCAAAGGTTATAACAAGTGTATTTTTTTTCCTGTTGAGCTCATTCCTCTGAACACTGTGGAAATATTTCCAAAAACAAACCTGTCCTCCAGGTTGGTGAGAAAGTTTCCTCTCTAAGGAAACCCAGCAGGTTGCATCAAGTCTCTCCAAGCAGCATTCACTCCTCCTGAAAGAGCGTAGAGCCACAGTGGACAGTCGTCTGCATTGTTGATGGCTTTGCAGCAATCCCTCATACTGAGCATGCATGAAGCGACAGTGGAGAGGAAAACTCCCCTTTAACAGGGAGGAGAACCTCCAGCAGAACCAGAACCAGGCTCAGTGTGAACGCTCATCTGCCTTCCACTGCCCACTTTCTTCCACTTCACAATTAAGATCTTTGTGTTTCTTACCACATATTATTCCACATTGATGTTTGTGCTTCAAGCGAAAAAAGTAAGAGCACTTTTAAATCTCACTGTATCCATGTTTTCATGCCTCAGCCGTCTTCTTTTTCTTCCATTTTTTTAAATTTTTTTCTAAAGATGCCTTTCTTCTGCGGTGAGTGGAGTTGGGGTTTATAATTTTTCAAAACGTAGGAAAACTAGATTTCTGAGTAAAGTTCAATTTTTTTTTTTTTTTTTTTTTTTTTTTTTTCCCCCATGTGTTAATATCAACCTTAACCTGTTTATTCTTTGGGGGAATAAAAAGTTTTTTTTTTTTCCTTAAGAGAGAGGAGTGACATTTGTTTAAAAAAAAAATACAGCCATAAAAAAGTGACACTCTCTGTCGGAGCAAATTGAAATGTGCCGGCCTTTTTTTCACCAACACTGCTGGAAACGTTTACAGGCCTGCTGTTTGTTTTTCAGGAAGGAACCACTGAAGCATCTCAAGGTTGTTGTTTTATGAAGCTCCTGGTTTATATTTTCTTCTTTGCAGACCGAATCTGTCCGGTTGTGGTGCAACAAGTGTTTTTTTTCCTGGAGAGCAGATTCCTGTAAATATTTCCCAAACAAACGTGTCTACCTGGGATCGCTGCTCTGCAGGTCCTCCACACAGGCTGCTGCGTCTGAAGGCTCCCTGCTGTCTCATAGCGCCTCGTTTACTGGTAGCCTGGTCATGGACCCTGATGCTCCATTCCAGCCTCCTGATTCTGCAGCTGTTGCTTCAGCTGAATCAACGCATCCTTAAGTGTCGCTGGCATCCACAGGAAGCTCTCTGATCTTCCTGACAGACACGGTGACCCTTTTCACGCGTGAAACGCTAAAACTGAGCTCTGGCCTGGTGGTAAACTTTGTTTTTCCTGCCGGCCAATTGGCAGAGCGGCCCCCGAGATGCCAAACTCTCAACCTGAATGAATAATTGAGCTGCTTGTAGGTGCTGCATGGTTGATCCGAGACAGAAGACGGTTCTCTTACACTGCAAGTCGCTCACATGGACATTTAAACCAAGGAGCCTTTTTGTCCTAAACGCAAAGGATGTCCAGACTTTTTATCTCACAAAAGAACTTACTGTGGACTTTGGACACCTGTGACCTACACCTTTGTTCCCACCTGTGTTTCTAAGGTTTTATTTATTGATACCAGTAACTGGAGACAGTCTTATTTAAATATTATGTTTCGCATAACAAAAGGGCTCATAAATAAAAACAAAAGTCACAGAAATTACCCATAATCCTGTGTAAAAGAAGCCGCTGCAGCTTTTCTGAAAAGCTGATCAGGATTATTCTTCTACGGGGAGCTAAAACCGGACCCAGAACTCTGATATGCTCGTGTAATCGAACCATCCGTCTTCTGGCATCCGGAAGTTTAGACTTTGTGTAAAGTGAATGATTTCTTGGCAAAATTTCACGTTTTTAGCGTAACAAATAGTTTGGGCTTGGGCAGGTCATACGAGCAGCTCAGTGTGGCTGTGTGTCGTATCGAGGATCACGATTTGATCCCACGTGAGGCATTAATTTAGATTATTTAATGTTTTAACCAGATTTCAATTCAGTTTTATTTATATAGCTCCAATTCATGAAACACATCATCTCAAGTCTCTTTCTAAAGTCAGCTTCCATCAGATCCTCCAGGTTGGTGAGAAAGTTTCCTCTCTAAGGAAACCCAGCAGGTTGCATCAAGTCTCTCCAAGCAGCATTCACTCCTCCTGGGGGGTCAGAGAGGACAGAGCAGAGACACAGAAAGATTTGAATGGATTTTGGTATCTATTAGACAGAGAAAAGAGAAGGCATGGCTGGAGAATGGGATTTGAACCCAGGACTACCTCGTTGAGGCCTATAGCCTCTCTCAGTGCTGTGCCTGCTCCAACCATCATCCCTGATATTTAGAGTTTTTAAGATTTTCCTTTCAGAAACCAAACAAACCTTCATGGCTCTCTGTCTCCAGCTCCCGGGGGGAAGGTCAGCTGTCACCACCGCTGTTCACGCCTCGTGTTTTTAAATATTTTGTTGCTCTAAATTACCATTTCCCTCCCTGCATGCAGCAACCGTCTCAGAGTGTTGACGCTGTAACGTGGAGCAGATCATTGGTAACTTTTCATGGGTCAGGAAATGAATCGGTCATCCTGGGGAAGCGGGCGATCCATCCGTGCCTCCCAACACTCCCTTCCTCTCTGCACCGCTGCACAGCCACCGCATTCATCTGGGCTGAGAGGCTTTTTCATCTGAAATATTCATGACGTTACAAAGTGAAGACACTGAATTGAGGTGCTTCTAGAGTTTTGATAGGAGCGGTGCTTTTATTGGGACTTTCCCCCCGCTGAATAAATGCACAAAGTGTAAAGGTCATTCAAAAATTGTCCCTGTCAGATTTTTCACACGCAGTGATTTTGTGCAACCCCCTCTTTTCAGTAAATCAACACTGCTCACAAGCTTGCAGCGTATACTGCAAAAAGGGATCTTTATGCACGATTTCAAGTTTGTCTCTACTTTTCATCTGGTGACTAGTTAACTGTCGAAGAAATGGCGATTCTGTCCCCCATCGACCATTTCTGTGTTGATTTGTTTGCCTTGGATCAGTACTGAGCTGTGTCCAGAGTGAAATGGCCTAGTCAAAGTCCAGACGTGAGTCTTATTGTGCGTCTGAGGTAAAATTTGACCATCACTGTTTAAACAGACTCTCCTTCCAATCTGACAGAGCTTGGAAAAAAGAATGGGCAACATTTTCAGTTTTAATATGTAAAGATTGTAGAGAGCTGGAAAGTATTCCCTTCTAGGCTAAATTTAAATGCATGCCACCACACTTTTTTAGACAAATAATTTTGAACTCATATCTTTTCTTCATATCCACTTGACAATTAAAGACTTTTGCATTGTTGTGCCATAAAATCCATGCAACCTTGTGATTGTAACAGGTTAAAATGTGGAAAAGTACTATTGCAACACAATAGTGGTGTGGTAGTGAAAGGGGCTAATCAGACCGGAAGGATACATCTGATAAAAAATGATGTGCACTATGAGGCCCCAGAGATACACAGGCATAAAATAATTGCAGACGTGTGTATCTTTAAAAACATTAGCTTTCACTTATGAGCTTTAAAATCCCAATTTAATAAACTCTACATTTGACCTAGTGTACAAATAAATAAATCACAAAAACCACATAAACTTTAAGTCAGAAACAAACAGTCGAAATGTTCTTTTTTTTTTCTTTTTGTTTCTCAGTAGCAACATTTTGGACAAATGAGGAAATTTAATTGCTTTCAAGGGACAACATTAAAGGGTTGGAAATAAACAGAACTCCTCATTGAATTCTGCTGTTTTGGGTTTGAGATGAAAGGCTGCAAGGAATTAAAAATGATATATATATGTGTGTGTGTGTGTGTGTGTGTGTGTGTGTGTGTGTGTGTGTGTGTGTGTGTGTGTGTGTGTGTGTGCAGGGAGGTTTTTCTTAAGGCCATCTCAGAGCCCGCTATCGGCTGACGTCCTCCCACATTAAGTTGATGCATCAACAGAAGATCTCTGATGCTCTGCTTTAACGTCTCCCTTTCAGTCTCATCCTCTCAGTGACGTCACTCCCCGCCGCTCCCATTGGACCGAGGCTCTGCCACTGTGACGCGCTGACCAATGACCGGCCGCTGGTTCCGGCTGAGGGGGGGAGCCGTGATGCGGAGCAGGAGCCATGGTGACAGTGGATGCTGAGCGCTGCCACGACTTTGTGTGGGCAGAGTCTGGATTCAGGAGGGGGGGGGGGGGGGGGGGATGACATCACACAGGGAGACGGGAGAAAAACAACATCTCCTCCAGTTCCTCTGTCCGTTTGCCTGTTTTCATCACAACAAATGGTGCTTGGAGGCAGATGCCAAATGAAACACGTTTGTTACCCTGGACAGAAAAATAATAATTCAACATCTCAGAAAGGAAATAACAACAACACAACCAAAGAAAACTGTTGCAGTCTGATGTTATGATTACGTTTTTCCAGACACACACCTGTAAATCTGACCTTAAACATGGTTAGGGTACACCTAAAACAGGTATAAACACATATTTCCCATACAATCATGAAAAAAAACTTTTAATTAAAAACATCATAAACAGATATCGTTCAAAAGAATCATAAAATCATTTATAAAACTAATAATAAATGAGGGGTTGTAAATGAAAACTAGTGAGACATCTCACTTGGTTAAAGGTTAAATAAATAACATAAGAATTTATCGTTTTAGCAACTCTTCACACACCTGGATTAAATATAACTACTACTACTACGAATATTAAGAATTGAACCTTCAACATTCTTAGTAAAGAGCATAATTTAAAACAAACAAACCTAATAATTTAATTTTGGAGAGTTTTATTCATTCTTTTAATAGTATTAAGTCTATAAATAATAATAAATAGAACTTAGTTCCCCAAAAATCCTGTGATAAATATGTTAACATTAATCAGTTAATAAATAATACTCTAAATCAAGTAAAAGACGAGCCTTTTAATAAAAATAAATGTAATAAGAGAATGCTTGAAACAACAAAAAACCTTTCCTAGAATTTGACATAAATATATAAATATCTATTCTTCAGTGATGGTATCAAGGCGTTGGTTTTTTTGTACTTGTAATACCTTATAGTTGGTTCTGTTCTTTTTATATCTCTCTTTGCAGGTGTAGAATCACACTGAGGATGTTATATGGCTCTCTCCATTTTCTCTCCTCTTTCTCTTTCACCTTTTTTTCCCTCTTGTCTAATCTGTTTCTCTCCTTTTTTCCTCTTTTACCTTCCTGTTTCTGTGTCTATTTAACATGAAATAGTCCCAGCGTAAAATCTAAAAAGCTTCTTGCATATATAGCGCTAAATCAAGCGGAGCAACTATGGAGAAAGCAGTAAGGCTCCACTTGTGAAAACAAGATCTGTTCGGCTCTTTTTGACATTAAGAAAACAAATCTTAATGCTACATTGCCAGACAGGACACATACACGCACAAAGCAAAAAAAAAAAAAAGAGTTTGATATGAAAACAGTGGTTCTTGCAGGAATCATACAGCATCTAATAATAGAAAGGAAAGATTACAGATATATTTCAAAAAGTTTCTGAGCACTTCCTAAGATAATAAAAATAATCCTGCGGGTGACTA
Organism: Fundulus heteroclitus; assembly: GCF_011125445.2. Taxonomy (NCBI): domain Eukaryota; kingdom Metazoa; phylum Chordata; class Actinopteri; order Cyprinodontiformes; family Fundulidae; genus Fundulus; species Fundulus heteroclitus. The sequence goes on from NC_046372.1 coordinate 26,331,970, forward strand.
GTAGTGTTGTCATGAATCAATACAGAAGATGAAGAAAAATATTTCAAACACCTTTAAATCGTCAGGGGGTAAAGGAGGAACCTCCATGTGTTAAGAGGCAAATAAAAGCCCAGTTAGGCGGTTATGTCGGTGGACACTTCCCTTTTTAACCATCTCTCTGGTGGCAGTCAGCACTGAGCCATGGATGTTTGGATGCTCTGCCTCACTCAGCGTCTCGCTGGTTGTGACTCACCGCTCTGGGCATGAGGGCCGCCCCTCCCTCAGATGACATCATGGGGCTGGAAATAGCAGCGGCCTTAAAGGGAGCCTGCTGAGAGGCCTGCAACCCCGGGCGGCCACTTCAAGCTGGGGGGGGCGGCAGGGAGGAAGGCCAGAAAAGGTGGAGGGCATGACGGAGTAAGGCGAGCAACAAGTCCGAGGCTACAGGATCTCCTGCAGAATAGGTGCAAAAAAGCCTCACGCCTCAAAACACTCTGAGCACCAAATTACATCCAGATTAGACTCTTCTTTCCAACTGCTTACCCTGAATCTATTTCTGTCAGTTTACTTACCTACGTTACAAACCTGTTGTAATTTCAAAGATTTAAATTGTTTAACTGCTTTTTCCCTTTCAGTCGTGTTTGGGTTTGTGGCTCTGAAGGGAAGAGAAATATCGCTACATGCTGAACACCAAACCTGAGCATGGCTGCCTAACGCCGTGTCCACCTGTGAAGAAAGTGGTGACAGCAAGAACCCGACGTTTATACGACGATTTGTCCTGCGAGGAGAAATGCTGTCTGAGAGGGTCCAACAGAGCAACACCGTCCCCAGGGACGGAAAAGTGCTCCATGATTTACCTTTTTAAAAAAAAAAAAAAAGAAATCTGAACAAAAGAACATAACTTCTGATCAACAATATTACTCTGATGTGCACAGCTGTGTATCAGCGCTCCCATTTCTCCCATTTGAATTCATAGTGTTGTACAAACAACTAATGGGAGTGAAGGGAAGCAGCTGAAAATCTCACTTTGCTACACGTACGCAGACTACACGCTCCTGGCAGCTCACAGGACCGGCTCTCATCCTCTGTCCCGGTACCATCAGGCCGTTGACAATTTGGCCAAAGGTTTTTGTGACAGTTTCATGGAATTAAATGTCACAAAAACTAAAAAGTTGTGCTGCAAGAGCAAAGCTAAAGATGCCGGGTCATCTCTCTTTCAGCCCCTCGGCATCCAGGCCCAGCAGATGGAGTCTTTAAGATACACAGACTCCATTAATATCTCCATCTGCTGGGAAAACTATGATTCAGTATCGTGAACATGTTATAAACATAAGTTTGGTAATAACCCGTTGAATCTGTAATAACCCGTTGAATCTGTCATCACTTTCAACATTTTATTGTGGTACAACTTTGTCTCCAAACCGTCCCGGGTCACAAACCAGGCCAGCAAAAATAATCGGTTCTCCTCCAAACCTCCCTGACTGAGCTGCACAACTGCTCTGAGATCAGCAAGGCCACTCTGATCACTATTCAGCCCGCTCCCCTTAAAGGGGCAGCCAGTGAAATTTCACCACTAGGTAGACCAAAACAAGATGTGTGGCAGGCCATGCCTCTCTCTACCTCCAAACCCTAAGCACCGGAGCATTTACCTGCTTCAGTTTTAAAAAAATTTTGTCAAAAAGAGAATGCCCTGAATGTACGCGAGGGTCATGGTGGCCACCCCCGGGCTCCATTAAACAATGCTAACTGTGTTAGCTGGGCTACCGGCTAGTCGCCTCACAACAATAACGCCCAGCCCATTGCTGGTCAAATTCCCAAGAATTAATCCACATGACACAATATTACCATTACTTTAAATTGAATCACCATAGCAACACAAGTCTATGTGTTGAGACTGTAACTCCAACAAAAAATAGCATTTGACTTCAAAAGTTAGCCCTGAGCCAAATTGGAGCTGCTTCTGCTCTCAAAATGTTCTCCACCTTGGAAACACGAGGCCAATGTTAATCCTCGTTTTGTGTCTTTTCTTATCTGAGAACTTCTTTGCCAAAGACCGTTGCTTTTTCTGGTAATAATGGATCCTGATCGTCTGCAGGTGAACGCGGCGGCTGCAGTAGCATTTTAAGGGGAGGGCGTGGCTAAGCCCTGAGTGGCAGCTGTTCACATGCACGTACGTGCACGCATGACCAGCCCGGCTACATAAACAACAGCCTGGAGAACAACACAGAGGGCTGGTGTTTGACACACCGTGGTCCATCTAAAGATACCTTTATTTCTTCACAAAACTATTTTTTTTATGGAAAATAATGAAATTTCGCTCTTTGCTCCTATGAGGAAACGAGACTTGTCACTCAAACGTCGGACCAATTAACGGAAGAACAGTTTTTATTCGTGGGCTGGCAGACCCCCCCCCCCCCCCCTCCCCAAACTCTGTTTAGATGTATGTGAAATACTTTTTTCTCCTTTGTGCAATATTTATAGTTTTTGTAGCTTTTATAATTTTTCCATATTTGTTTCTTCTGTACTCTCTTTAGATGCAGCTAGCAGTAGCAGCTGCCATAACTTCATCGTCCACTTGTGTGATGACAATAAAAGCGTTCACATTCTGAATTATGGGAAAGCAACCATGTAATTTAGTGAGAAAAATGTAAAACTTAACTTTAAACATAAATATTTGGTTCAACTTAAAAAAAAGCAACAAATGACAAATTTTATTTGTTAAAATTGTAACTGTCACAAGTTAGTCATATCTTAAAGTTTTCCCAACATGCAAGCAACATCAGAAATTATTGCACAAATGAAATGTGGAATATTTTCTTACATGTTTCTTCCCCTAATTTATCAATTGCTATTATAATTTTTTGTTGTGCTTATTTTTCCCATGATCGATCGTGCTATGGGTTTCCTTAGGAAACTTTTTTACCAATCTGTGTGATTTGATTGAATTTAACTTTGTAAAGTGCCTTGAGATGACATGTGGCGTGAATTTGTGCTATATAAATAAAATTGAATTGAATTATTTCGTTTAAGGGGGAATATACTGAAGGTGTGAGACGAGTTGCTGCTGATAATTCCTGCAACGAGGCCAGTTTGTACGGAAGCCCTCGTCGGTTTCTCAGTTTACCGCACACTCCTCGTGCCTCGCTCACACTCCAACACTTCTCCCTGTCGGCCTGCTTCCTGCCTCATGCTGTGAAGCTGTCTGTGTTAATAGAGTGTGAGCTAAAGAAATTAGACAGTACGGGCCGCCCTGGACACCCGAGCCGAGCCAAACCGAACCGAACCCACCACCACAGGAGCTGAGAGCCCCTTTCACTGAGGAGCATCATCACAGAAGTAGGTCAGCAGGACTGTGAGAATAACTGCTTCCTGTCTATACAACACCAGCAACTAACTTATCCCCTCTCTGCACACGGGCCCTCACAGAGTAAAGGTTAGATCTTCTCCACACTGGCCCCGACACGCTGAAATATGCATGCAGCAAAAGTAAAAAGCACCCACTCTGCTCTCAGACTGCTGTAGCCTCTATCGGTCCTAAACATCAAATCCGTCTTTGCAGGCCGCAATGTTATACAGGCAGTAAGTAAATAAAACTTTATTTCTGTGGTATCTTTACAGATACAAAAAAATCCCAGAATGCCGCCACACAAACCTTCTTTTCTAATTTCCCAGTAAATCAGATTCAGGACTCATTGCATTTTGTTTGATTCGCTCCAGTAACTGAAAAGTTTAAAATGTGACGTTCTCCTGCTTTAATGATGCCATTACCTGATCAGTTTGTATCTTATTTTTAGTTTCAGAATGAGCTGACAAAGGGAACATGATGACAAACCTGTGAGCAACCGTTGCCAGCACACACGCTGTTGTTCATCTGACAAATGTGATTTAATTTGAGACGCTGTGTGGGTGGAGCAGGTGCCCCGTGTATCAGAGCCTGACAGACCTCCATGCAGCTGCAGGGTCAGACTCCCAGACTGGGATATTAGATGCTGGTCCTCCTCCTGGCAGATGAGGACCTCTAATGACACAAAAAAATTTCAAAATATTTAGTTTCTCCAGGATCCATAGGAGTTACCATCCCAGAAGACTTAATAATATCTCCATTGACTCCTGAGTGTTTCCCAGTATCTCCTGAAAAGAGGAAGAAAAAGAAAAGAAAACCTCCAAAGGAAGGCAGCTAGAATCTGATTAGATTCCCAAACCACCTCAGCTGACTCCTTTCAGCGTGGAGAAGCAGCTGGTCAACTCCAAGCTGCCCCTTAATGACCGAGTCCCTCACCTCGTCTGCGAGTCCAGCCGCTCTGTGGAGGATGCTCAGCCAGCTCGGCTCAGCCGGTTGAATCCAGGATCTTATTCTTTTGGACACGATCCATTACTCAGGACGGTAAGTGAGGGTCAGAACGTACGATGGATGTGGAAATTTGGAGCTTTGGTGCTTGGCTCCACTCTTACTTTTAATCACAACAGACTTCCTGTCATCTCCTGTCAGTTTAAATCTATAGTTGGTAATCCTGTTCAGAAACACTTTTTTTTTATCATACGGGGTCCTTGCATCCTGAAAGTAGTCAATACACTATGAATTCAGAAAAAGTAGGATGGAAAAAAATGCATCTCTGTGGGAGCTGCAGGCCAGTAAAAAACATTCCCTGCAGTTCGGTCCAAATGGCAGGGATTTGTCAGAGTTTTGTTCCTGCTGCCTAAAGTTCTGGGGTTATTATCTTATCTATTGGTTGTTCCACATGCCATCATTCTGATGTGCTCACATAACACCAGTGTCCGTGCTCGTTCCTTCCTAGTTTCTGCTTCCTGGCTGCGCATGCAGCATTTCTAGTGTTTAAGTATTAGTTAGCTTAGCCATTAGCTTAGCTGTTAGCTTTGGTGCTAGCCGTTCATTGTAGCCCTGCTGCTCTCACCGTAGACTTTGACCATGGCTGAGAGTCACAAGAAGCGAACCTCATTCATGTTTATGAGAAGAAAAGGAAGGAATCAGTGGAAAGAAATAAGACCAGAGTGGATCTGGGAGATTTTTTTCCAAGCGATCCTCCTGAAGAGTGGAAGAGCAGATCAAGACAGCTCTGCGCATGCATAGTGATCGAAAAAGGGAAACTTACGGAAAAATCGACAACCTTAGCTTTAATGTACTCCTAATGAAGAAACCAAGATACTTGGTTCTCCATCTGAGGAGTTCCAAAAAACACAATAACAGGAGTGAATGATTAAAAAGCTGCTTTTAGCATCGATGAGACCGTTTCTGTCCAGATTTCTTCACCAGATATTTTGTCAAGGTAGCAGTGATGGATTGAAAATGTGGGACTTCATCACCTGTATGGGAAAAATGTTGCAGGGGGGAAAAAAAGGCAGAGAGCGTGAGATTAACTGGAAGCTGGCAGACTGTTTTTGTACTTGAAGTAAAGCCAGCCACCTCAAGGACATCAAAACATGAGGCTGTGTGGGAATCAGCGTCACAAGAAAGATGGAAAAGAGAAGGCTGTGCAGAGAATGTTTATCTGGACATGCACTACCACAGCAACTCTAGGCTGTACAACCAATGTACGACATGTACTTTTATCAAATGCTGTCATGTCAAACCCGCTGTGGCATGCAGGCCAAGGATCCTTCCAGCAGAAAGTACACCCCTCAGATATTTGTAAATATATTTTATCTTTTCATGGGACAACCCTGAAAATATGACACTTTGATACACTGTAAAGTAGTCAGTTTAGAGCTTGTATAATGCTTTTGAAAAGTAGGAGATAAAACCAGCTAAGAGGAGAATAGAGGGACATATTTCAGATATGTGTGCATCACTGGTGTGCCATCAGATTTCCTGTCACTTCTTTTCTCTGTACATGTTTTTGTTTCCCCTGATTATTGGCATTCAGAGTGTAGAGCAAAGAAAATGGCGCATTTTGATGTCCGGAGGACCACAAAGCGCTTCACACTACATTAATTAATGAATTAATTAATTCATTCATTCATTCATGCACACGCTCACAGGCTGACGGTGGTGAGCTACACTGTGGCCACAGCTGCCCTGAGGCGGAAGTCATCAAAGGAAACATTTAATAACACGTTTGTATATGAAGTGAAATTGAACTGAAACTTAAAAAAAAAAAAATAATGAAGAAAAGCCCACTGAAGTCCACCATTTAATGCCATTGAAAATTTATTGTGATATCTGATAGTTTACATTAGAGTGAAAACAGACGTGAAATGGCTTCACTAAGACAGAATGCAAAGCAATGTAGTCAAATAAAAGCATATACTTGTCTTTAAATTTAGAGGGGAAAACAAATAATAAAAACAGGCACGACATAAAGCCATTATAAATACAACATGCTGTAGACCTTAAACTGGAGTTTTAACAGTCCTAAGAAAAGATCGTGTGCAGTCGTTTCCCCGCTACACACATCCCCGCCTTTCATCGACATCCTTTCAGGTGACGGAGCTAAAAACAAAAAGCGGGCGGCCAGCGTCACAGAAAAACAGAAAAACGATGAAAAGTAAACAGTTTTCAGCAGCAAATACCTACGACCTTCAACCGTTAGGAGTCTAAACATTCTGCAGGACGGCGGCGCTACAAGCGACACGCTTTCCAGCCTTTAAATTTGGTATAGACGATGAATCTCCTGGAGCCGACACGCTCAACAGAACCTGGTTCTCATTTGGTACACAGTGGTGACGCTGGCAGCTGCTTTTTGTTTGGCTCCACTCCTCCGAGCTCTTCGGTTAGATCGACAAACTGCTGGCGGCATCCCGGAGGACCCTTCGGACAAACTGGCTGCTTAAGAGTAACGGGGGGGGGGGGGGGGGGGGGGGATTAAGCTGGTTCCAATTTAAGCTGGTATGAATAGTGGGAAGAAGCAAATCATCTTCCAAACTTAAACAGTTGTGTTGGAGACTAAATTTTGAAGATACTGGTCTCATACTGTGAGTGCTGCTACATTCAACAGGACGGCTGCACCTCCTCCTTCATCGGTGCATTCAACTTCTCCAACTCAGCATAACCGCTTCTACTGTCGACTTTTCCTTTTTTTCCTCATGAAAAAGATAAATTCATGGCATGAATGAAGATTTATACGTCCATGGAGCCCCTGTGACAGCCACCAAAACAGACCAGATCAGAATATTATCTTAAATGTTTCCCAGACAAATCACAGACTTTAAGTAAATTAGGCCACATCATATTGGAACACCTAAATTCAGTAAAGACTGCTTAAATGCACCTTGAAGGAGGAACACAACTGTTAAACTATGCTTGCGTGGATTTACGTGTCACCTTTTGTAGAACATTTCTTCACCCCAGAGACTAAACTGCACAGAGCTGCTAAAAAAAAAAAGACCAAGCCCAACAACTGGCTGTAGGTTTTTTTGAGGGGGAAACGGCAATACAAAAACAAAAAGGAACATCAACCCAACACATCACATTAAATAGAAGACAGAAGTTAACAGGTCATTTATGAACAAAAGTAAACATGTTTGTGAAGTACAATCAGATAAACACAGCCAGCGTTGCTGCGAAGGACCTCCAACATGTCCGCCGCCTGAAAGGAGACACTAGCTGTGGTGGTGAACGGGTCTCGATAAAGGCTTTCCCTGCGACACGGTGGGAGATTCCAGCTCGCCCTCGACGTCTACACGGCTCAGCAGAGACCTAAACACCGGCCCTCTAAACGGGCCCTCACCACACAGGCTAATTAAACAAGCTAACAGGAGAGAAAAAACAAAAAAAAATGGGGATAGATCACTTCCAAAAAACCAAAACCGGCAGGAGAAGAAGCAGCAGTGAAACCAGAGAGCTGCAGAAAAGAAAAAAAACTTTAACAGGAACAAACAGAAATAGAGGAAAGAAAAAAAAAACAGGAGAGAAAGTAAACATTCACTTTCTTGTGCAGCCATGCATGTGGGCTGAAACCCATGCAGGTGTGCACACACACACACACATTCACATTCACACACTCTCAGACAGAGGTACAGTGAACAAAAGTGCTTCAAGTTGGGGAAGTAAAAGAACTAACCCAGTAGAAATACGTATAAAACCTTAAATATGTTACTTTATGTACAAAAACTAGCACGGGCCAATATCTCAGCGGTTTCTGTATTTAAATTTTCAAGTAGGTATCATTGCTATCTATTAAGGGTTTGCATTGTCAGCGGCTTTGTTTTTTTTTTTGTGTTTTTTTTTTGTATTTTTCTTTGAGTAAAAGGTCGGTGTGATCTGACTGACCTTGCCGGCAAAGTAATCAATCACTGCTGATTTTTTAAACTGCCATCCTTTAAAGTTTAAACCAACAACGTGCGGCCAGTTCTCAGCGGGTAAAAAGAAACAAAAAAAAAAAAAAAAAAGAAAAGCCCCGGGCATCTCACAATGTTACAGCCTTTTCCTCTATGTTTACTTTGAGAAATAATATCTTCAATATCCGTTTATTTGTGCACCTCTAAATGTTATTGTAGAAAATATATATATATGTATATATAGACAAAAAAAAAGGGCAGAGTTGTCTGAGGATTTTGAGGGCCGCGTTGAACCGGAACAAGGGAAGACGCATCGGTTCACACGAAGGTTTTCCAAGTTATGCACTGCACAACAGAAAGAAAATAAAGAAGGGGGGGGGGGGCGTTCATGTTTTGAAGAGGCACGAAATTCATTCGGTTTAGAGGCAAAAAAAAAGTAAAAAAAGTAAATCCAACACGGTTCAGACACACGTCAGGACAAGAGTGGGAGCTTGTGGATAGCAGCGAGGAATCTGAGACCGCCTTGCATTCAAAGATCGGTCCAAAAGCTGAGAGGAAAACGAAATCTGGAGAAATCAAAGCAAAACTTTCACGTCTTTGGATGCCGTAAAAAAAAAAATATTTTCGCCTCCAAACCGAGACGAAGCACCTGCCTCAGCAACGTGCAAACGAAGTAGCATCGATCAAGTATGCCGCTGTGTAATGCGTGACCACACACACACACACACACTATGCATATACACACACAGGATTATGCATATACACATATGTGCATGACAGCAAATACATATATATCAAAACCATGTTCCGATCAATCTCTACATACTACGAACAATATCATAGAATTGACGGATATGTAATCATAGTATGTGTATTTATATTAATATGTAGCAGTGACCTTCGCTGTTTCATTACTAGACGATGGGATAATACAGAGTAGACACCGACGTCAGCTTCCTCACTCCAAAAATGATTTCTGCTCCTTTTTCGTGTCTCTTTCATTCATGGTGCTGCTGCAAAAATGGGACCAGCCACAATCGCATTTAGCCATACGCTACAAATATTCATATATCTATATGTTCATATATATGTGTATTTATATATAGTTATACCTTTTTATGTCAAACAAAATACTAGGTGCTGCTTTCGACGCTTTTTGGGTGCTGAAAAGTACCAGAAAGGGAGAATTAAAGAAAATCCACACGAGAGGAAACGTCATCAAAATCCAACATTAATGGAATCTCAATTAAAAAAAAGGAAATAAAAGCTGCTACATGTTTGTAACTATAATAAACTCCCTTTGCCCGTTTCTTCTCAACCCATCCCTGATTGCTCATTTGGACAATAGCGAAGAGGAAAAAAAAAAAAGCACATTTAAAAACAACAACAACAACAAATAAACCAAATGAAAGTCATGGAAATAAAATGCTAACCAGTAACATCCATCCGCCATCAAACCAAAGCTTCACCAAAACCCGAAAGTTAAAACTATGGCAAATAACATTAAAAATAACAATAATAAAGTCATAAAAGACGAGCGGAATACAGAAAATAACAAGATGTCTTTTTTCTCAGTTCACGCAGCGGTCGCCACATCACCACAATCACTGTAAGCGTGTTTAGGTGGAGCCGAGGCGTGAGGGTGAGGGGGGGGGGGACCCAGACGCTCAGCAGAGCACACAATCTTCAAGGTGGTGTGGGGTTTTAAGTCCACTTCCTAAAGCATTCGTTTTGTCCGTTTTCACGATGAGCAGGTGGGCGTGTGCACGTGACGGAGGCCGGTGAGTGGAGGTCTTTTCTCTTAAAGGGGAAACGGTGCGAATGGGGGGGGGGGGGGGGTGGTCAATGGTTGTCGCTCCACTCAGTTCAATAAAGAGCATTCTAAGGTCAGGAAAACGGATTTAAAGAGACGGGACGTGGCCTCGCCGTCACTCCCATCCGTTGTCCTTGATCATGTGAGCCAGCTCGATGATGAACTTTCCCTCTTTGTACTTTTGACTGCTCTCAAACGCATGTTCCTGTGAAAAAAGCAGCAAAAACCTCTGTTACAGGAGCCCAGATCTCCAAACCAAACCAAACAGAGCCATTTAAAAACAACAAGAACGTTTTTTTTCTAACTTATGCATCACGTTACGGGCCGGATTAACACATTTTACACACTCAGCAATAAAAAGCAGCCCAGAAAACGCTCTACTTTGTCAAATTATATCCAAACCGGCGCTTAGTGTCTACAATGGTGTGAAGAAGTAGTTTCCCCCTCTTATAGATCTCTATTGTTTTGCTTTAGCTGTCATACTTAAATGTTTCAGATCAAACCTGGGCCCATATGAAAAAGTAACTTCCCCCTAAACTTAATAACTAGTTGCGTCGCCTTCAGCTGCAGCAACTGGCATCAAGAGTTTGAAATAATTATTTTTTTTTACATCGCTGTGAAGGAACTTTGTCCCACTTTTCTTTGCAGAATGGTTAATTCTGCCACATTGGATGTTTTTAAGCAGGAATGGCCTGTTTGACGTCATGCCACAGCATCTCAATCAGATTTGATTCCGGACTTTGACTAGGCCACTCACACTACCACCACCCTGTGACGCCCTTTGGTGCCAAAGTATAAATTAAGCAAACTGAAGGGTTTCCTTCCAGGTACTTAACTCTAAACTGGTCAGTGTGCACAACAAAGAAATTCATTTAAAGCTGTTTTCAATGAAAATTGGGCATATAAAATGAACAGAAGAAATTTCTCACGATTGTATTATGGAATTGTTAATAATGATGTGTTTGCATATTAACAAAATTTAATTTTTGACTTTCAGATGAGCGAGTGATTATTAAATCTGGTCAGGATCACTAGTTGCCAGGGAAGCAACTGCTGCATCTCTAAAACAGGGTTTGTAATTGGATTTAATTGTGAATCTGACCAACGGCCTCAATCGTAACTGGATTGAACTACATTTACATGTAGATGGATTTGAATTGGTCCTATTAGCCTATTCTGTACAACCTCTGTTGTAAATTAAGTTCATTAATTAAATTGACCAAATAAAACTACATTATCACGGCACCTATATATATATATATATATATATATATATATATATATATATATATATATATATATATATATATATATATATATATATATATTTTTTTTTTATCCAAGACCGCCTGCTCTTCATAAAAGGTTTACAACCAGTTAAATTGTGACAAAAGAAAATAAATAATTCAACTCAACGTCCTTTTATTCTCGCTTTATGGGTCTTATGGGAAATAGGATTCTACTTCACCTCAGACATAAATGAAAGGCAAAAACCGCTGATAAGTTAGTTTTACATCATTTTCCCCATGTGAGAGAAACTGATGTGGGACGTTCTGAAAAATGGAAACGTTTAGAGGCCAGGAAGTCATTTCTGATGCTTTTAACTAGATTAAAAAGATAAAACCAGGGAAGACGGACGTCAGGACAAAGACGAGAGTCTCTCCTCATTTTGGGTCACCGGCACAAAAAGACAGCAGGACAGGGCGGCTCACATTTTAACACGGCCTCGTTTTTATCAGGGAACAGCGAGGGAGCTTTTTTTTTTTTTCACGATGCTCACCAAACAAAATAAATCATCTAACTCGGATTCAGCCTCACATCTCATTAGGGCTGAGTGATTTCCGGCCGGTCCCGCTCGCCGTCAGCAGGATCTTGTGCGTCAGCGTCTTTTCTCCTCGTCCCGTTTCTCCTGGCGAACCAGCCCCCCCCCCGCCGTGATCCGGCTGTCTCCGTCACCGAAGGAGTCCCTGTCCTCCACTTTGCTGGGTTATTTTACACTCCTCTCTAGTCTTTTCAGACAATTACCGGAACAAGCCTCTTCAAAACGGTGACATTTAATCACTGTAGCGTCTCTGAGGAACCGGTCTGGCTGTCTGCAGCCAACCTTTTGCCGCTGTAATTATGTTGCATGCTGGGAAACCACGTAGTGCTCAATGGCAGCGCCTTAACGCCACCCGGACCAAAAGTGTCAGCGCAGCATAACGAGCGCTGCTTTGCTCCTTTGACCTGTAACGACATCATTTCCCCCTCCCGGCATGAAGGAGGAAAAAAACACGTTGTTGCACAAAAACACGGCGGCGGCCGGCAGAGTGAGTGACTTACGTATTTCCAGCCCAGGGTGGTTTTACAGTTTTCACAGTAGATATCAGCCACAGCGTGTAAACCCGTGAGGAGAACCCGCTCCTCAGCCGGCCCGCAGCCCACATTCACCCTGAAAGCCAGAGCAGAACATTCAATTAGGCATCCGCTTTATTACATAAAAAATATCTAAAAAAAAAACTGAATGTGTGAAAGATATTAACAGTATCTTCATTAGTTGCCAATTCATTCAACAATGTATGTTACATCCGTTTAGTTAGAGGATTTAAAACCAGATCTTAAAGAATTTGCAGAGAAACATTAAAATCAAAGGCAGATATTTTTATTAAAGCACAGGCGATCCTTATAGCCGGTGAATAAAGGTTTGATTAACCAACTGCTGTTTTAATCTACAGAGCCCTTTTCATGCACCCTGGGTCCATCACAAACCGCTCTACAGCAGAAACGCTTTAACCTCATTTCACACTCGGCGGTTGCCATTTCATCCAAAACTACTTTAATTTTGCGCCAATAAACAAACCATTTCCTACTAATGTGCTTAACTGAGAGGAATGAATTCATGTGCAGTGGTTAAGCCATTTAATGAATTATGGACATAAACCAATAAGAAAAAATCCTAAAATCCCATGAGTAGTTTGATTTGAAAGATTTTGTGTAACATTTAGGGATGCACTGATATGAAAGCGTTGCCGATATCAATATAAGATATTGCAGTCATGCATGATAACCGATATTTACCAATGTGTGCGTCTATATACAGTCCTGGCTGTGATGCATCACTGTCACTTTCTTACAACCGAACAAAATCTGCACAAAACCTGCATGACCCTTTAAATATTCGTCTCTCAAAGCCGCTGCAACGATGCCTGAAGACGGTCGATACGAAACCTCATCTAACAGCTGATCTTTCCTTAAAGAACTTAGTAAAAAAAAAAGCTCAATGATTCTCCTCAGGCCATCTGCACCTGTGGCCAATCAGCATCTTTTCTGTCGTTCTTCAGCCAATCAGATTCATTAATGAGACACGTCAATCAAAGTCACACCCTGGCAGCTTAGTTGTGTGAATGTCACGCCGACATGATGCTAAGCAACGAGTCTGGCAGGAGAGAACCGTGCAGCAATGGGAAATTAGGTCATTTATCTACAAAATAATAATTTCATGAAGCAAAATTTGCTGCATCCATCCATCCATCCATCCATCCATCCATCTTCTGACGCCTTAATCCCTCATGGGGTGGCAGGGGTTGCTGGCGGCCATGAATGGATTTATTTATAATGAGTTTATTGTTATCCATCTTGGACCTCTAGTGTCGCCCCAAAAACATTTTATGGCGGGTAAACTGGGGGCAGCCTTCAAAGCCCTCATGAAGGCGGCTCACATTGTTCACATGGCGTCCCGTAGCTTTAACAGAGGGAATGTTTGACTTTCAGCTATTCATCCTGTCCAGCCTGGGGAGCGCTTCTTTCATCCAACCCGTCGCTGAGGCAGGTGAGAACAATGAAACTCAGACTCCGCGGCACAAAGCTGTTGCATGGTGACACCTAAAAATGCCTTTGGCCTTTGGGGATGGACGTCTGTGTGTTTCATTAAGACCGAACGCCTGAGGAGCGTTAAACCAGGTCATAAACCACCACAGGTTGTTTATTGGGTTTAAAGAGATGGATCTAGTTTCTGCAGATAGGACGGATAATCCCCCAACAGACCGCACAGATAAATCTAGTATGTATTATATATATATATATATATATATATATATATATATATATATATATATATATATATATATATATATATATATATATATATATATATATATATATATACACACACACACACACACACACCTACCAGAGGGTTCGTACTCGGTGTGGAAATTAGTTTTGAATTTGTTTTTTGTTTTTTTATTATTTTCCGGGTCTTCAGAGGATGAGAAAAAGATAGAGACCCTCAAAATCTTTGAAAGGATTGTGTGTTTTGAATTTAAAATGTGACGTCGGTCTATGATTGGTTGTGATCTCACAAACTTTTGCATTTTACCAATTCAGACACCAGCAAAAAAAAAAAAAAAATCGGACTTAAAAAAGTTGACTGAGTGGCTTTCCGCCGCTGCTCGCCATGACAGTTGTTGCGTTATCTACACCAGGGGGTATATAAATATCTGAGAGCTACCGTCCTGCAGCTTCTGGATGCATCTCTCCAACACGCCTGGGTGAATTTCCTCCTCAGCATTCAGTTATTCAGCTCTGCAGAGGCCTGCTAGGAAACCATGCACCCCCCAACATACACTGTAGGGGGTGTATGTACATAAAACCTGTTTTTTTCTACCTCAAATCCGACTGAACATTTCTTATTTTAGTCAGGATTAACTAAACGATCTCTGCTAAATGCCAGAATAATGAGGGAGAGATTTAACTTTCTTAATGTTTATAGTATTTGGTGGAATTGTATTTTAAACTGCATCAATTATGTCAAATGTTTCGCACTAACTCATATATTGAGTATTAACCTATCAGAGGCTTGCAAAGCCATCAAATCAGTTGTATTATTTCTGCCTTTATGTAGAGTGCATGTAAATGTCTGGTTTTAATAATAAACATGTCACATAAACGAGTACCTAATGTACCCATTTTATTGTCATGCTTAGTTTATTTGCTTTGTATATTTGATTTTGCATATGTTTTATTATTTTTACATTATTATTACATTTTGCTTCTTAATAGTTTTTAGATAGATTGTCTAAAAAAAGTCCATCTAGGCACAAGTGCTGCAAACCAGCACCACGATACAGGGTCTGCTGTTTTACTCAGTCTGTCTCTGTTATTGTGTCTTCCCTTTTAAAATAAATCTAATACCTAAATAAAAAGTGTAAAATACGTAAAATTATCTTCTGCACACTTTTTTAGAAGACTGTTTTCTCCTGCACTGTAACATTCTTATCACTTAATACTGTAATGTTATCTTATTTCAACTGTAATCCCATTACATTGTCGGAAACTGTATGCAACAAAATGTCATTTTGTTGCATTCTGTACAAACAAAATGACAATAATGTTTGTCTAAGTCTAAAATGCATTCAAAAATAACTTTTAATTGCTTGTTGTTAAGAAAGAACCATAAAGATCTGTTTAAACGGGTACGTGGTTCGAGCTCTTTGAACTTTTCCTGAATCACAAACCAATCAGGGAACTCTGAGCCCAGAAACAAGCAAACTTTGGCTCTAAATACACTTTCTGTGAGGTTTTCCAACTTTAACTGAACTGGAAATGGATCAAACGAACATAAAAAGGCGACTGAAGTAACGTTTTCAAAGAAAATAGTGATACTTACACTGAATTAAACAGATAGGCTCTTCCTTGACTTCCTTGAAATGACTGAAACACACAGAAAGAAAGAAGGAAAGTTAGCGGACATTACAGAGCAACGACGCCCCGGGGGGCTTTTCTCTCCCCGTCACTGCTGTGCCTGCTTCTCCTTCCACCTCGTCAAGGTTTGCACACAGAAAGTTGGCGGCAGATGAGAGATTAAAGCTCAGAGAAGCTGGAGGACGAGCTCCAACACATCAGAGGACAAGGCTGCCAGCTTTCTTAGCGCCGCGTCTGTTTTATTGTTGTACAAGCTGTTACATCAGAGCAGAAAAACAAATCCAACCTTTAAAACCCAACACAATACTTTCTTTTTTTTGTTATTCTGCCAAGTGTTTAAAGAAGACGGTGGTACAGGCAGACCATTCATGAGCGATGAGGAAACAGCTGTACGTCTGTTTTGAATAAAGTGACTCGGCAAGAAGCCTTCTGAGTGAATAAAACCGCGATAAAACTCTAATAAAGTCACAATTTCCTTCAGCAACTTTAAAATCTAGAGCTGCAAACCAGACGTTTCAGGAGCCTGTGGTTTAAAGTCATTTTAATTAGATAAATGGAGTCTGTTTGGAGCATAGATTAATGTCAGTGCTGCCCCTCCCCCACGTGTTGCTTTGAAAAAAAATGGGCCATAAGCTGAATTCTGTTGTATTTAAAGGATTTCCAGCTCCGACAAACACAGTGCGTGATGGTGTGGAAACCTTTTTACGCATAGCAGTAAAGGAATGCTGATTTAATTAAATTCTGTTCATTTATATAGCAACAATTCACAACCCGTCATCTTATGGACCTTTATAAAGTCAGTTATATCTAAACATCTAGACACTTGTAGATTGGTTTAAAGTTTTCCATCGTAAGAAACCCAGCAGATTGCATCAAGTCATTGACTTTAAATCTACATTTGTGAGCGACAAGTGGATTTTCCTAGGGCTACCTGAGTCAAACTAACTAACATCAGCTCGTTCTAACCCCAGTCTTACTTTATAAGAAGCACAGAGGCTATAAGGTGTAATATTCTGCCCCACGTCTGACGCTCCAGCTCTAACATCAACAAATGAACCGTCTCACATCTGATTAGAGGTAAACGGTGAATACCCTCCACCTCGAGATGCGAGCCGTCTCTCAGGACGGTTTTTCCTCAGATTTGAGAGCTAAAATTCAGCTAAAGGAGCCAGATGTAGGGAACGCCGCAGCAAACGCAGCTACAGAGCAGCCAGAGAAACTGCAGCACGCTGGGTGACGCGGTTATCTGTGCAAAACAGATAAAGGAAATGTTGGGAATGTGGGAGAAACTTTCAGACTTTATTCAAAAGAAACACTCAGAAAAAAAGATGCAACTGACACATCTGGAACAGATTAATGGGATTTCAATTTATTTAATGGAGAAGGTTGATTTGACACAAGAGTAATTTGACTTATGAGCTCCGACACCGAAGGAATTAAACTCATAAGTCAAGGCACCGCTGTATAAGTACTGGGACACTTTGGAAAGAAGATATAAATCTGACCCATCATGTTTAGACTTTGTTGTAGATTTCTGAACGTAGAAAAATACTTTCTTCAGGTTCAGGCAGGATGTGCTGCTCTGATTTCTCTCGGCCGACTTCCTGCTGTCAGACAGGCTCTGAGCCATTTCCTGATTCTGCAGAATTAAAAGTGATCTAGCATGGCTGTGACTGGTAAAACTGATAAAAAAAAATGTGTGTCTGAAATGAAACTCTGATGCCCTGAATCATTTAACTTTGTGAGGCGGCGCTCTAAAACGACTCTCTCTTGTTTTCAGGGGAAAGCCGTGTCGTCGTTTCTTTCTCTTTTCCTCCCCGTGCACCGCAGGTGTTCGTGTCCTACCTGTCACGTCCTGCAGTTCGGTGTTTGTGTTTTTAAATGTGATCTGGCCACACACACACACACACACACACACACACACACACACACACACACACACACACACACACACACACACACACACACACACACACACACACAGCACCAAGACGTGACCTTTCAGCAGCACGGGGGAACTGGGTCAGTCCCCGCCGAGTCGACAACAAGACCTCAGCAGCGTTCGGGCCAATGAGGGTTGGCGGCGGGTCCATGTGACCAGAGCCGGGCGCCGTGTCTGTCTTTCACCGCCGCTCGCTCATAAGCATTAAAAAAAAAAGAGGAGACGGCTCCGTCTCTAGCTGGCCTTATCTGTTTCCCATGTTCTATTTTTACTTTGGCAGCATTTTTCCACCCCGTCTAACCGCACTGCTGCGACCCTCGCTGGAGCCGGCTCTGCGTAGAACAGAAGAAGCAGAAAAAGCAGAAAACAGGAACGATCCTTAGAAAGCAGCCGCGCTCTTCTGGGGCAGAATTACAGCAAAAAATCCTATTAGAGGCATCCTGCAGGGATTGTTTTCCCTAACATGCAACTCATCATACGGACAGGACACCAGATAAAAAATCTTGCAGCCTTTTACTTTTTTTTCTCCATTGCTTGGTTAGAACTGCTGCAGAGTTCCTGAGCTCATCTTAAGCTGCTGGAACGGCGCTTGTTTTAAAAACGGCTTGTTCCCTGAGAAATGAATCCAACAAAGCAAATCTCATGATCCCTGAATCGTCTTGACTAAACTGTAGGAAAAATATGTCACTCTGAGAAAAAACACACGCCGTGATGAAGCTTCTGCCTCTCACTTTATTTTTCGTTAAACTGTGTAATTAAACATATTAAAAGCTGATTTTTTATTTATTTATTTAAAGAAAGCTTAAGCCAAAGCTATTAAGAAACCTGCTGAGGTTGACTTTTACCATCTGTCTCAACAGATGTCGGCTGCAGTAGGCGACGGTTCATCTTCTCCTGCAACTTAAACCCTGAAGCTTTGATTTAATTCATTTTAAAGACGGCATTTTAAAGATTTGCATGTCTGTAATTTCATAAAAACCTTCGTCTACTGTGTCTCTGTTTAAGGAAACTGAGATACCAGGCTCATTAACTCCATCACCGTGATGGAAAACAAACATTTTACTCCAAACTGAGTAAGAAAAATAACTTAAATTTAACTAAATTTGCAACATATTCTTTAAACCATACTTTTGTCGGTAAAAACAAATGAGTGACCTTATAAAGATAAAAACTAGAATCCTTGACGCCTTCAGTAAGAAGTTGTCCTGCAACAAGTTGTCATCAACACCTCGAACATTTCAGTGTTTTTAACAATGCTGCAGCGATGTTAAAAACCTCTGAGATGCTTAGTTGATGCCTCCACCCCCTCCAAAAGTCGTTATTAATGACAGAAACATAAAGTGTGCTTTAGACTTTGTCCTGTTTCAGATTTAAGCTAAGAAGCTATGTCAAAATTGAGTTAAACTAAACCCAATTTATCATTTAGTATTTAGCCATAGCTTCATCTTCACCCAGTAAAAATGTATCTAAATGCATCATTTTATTTCAGTATGATGTCTCTTAACTTTTACCCTTCTAATGCATCAGATTGCTCTGATGAAAGTTTGTACACAGATGTTTGACAGTACACTGCTTTATTATGAGCAAAGTGAGAACTGATACTCTTAAAGTAGTCAGATCCTCCAGAGTAGCTCCAAAAACATACAGAATCAGTCTCAATGGGCAATAAATGACCACTAAAGAGCTAAATATTAAAATTCCCTCGCCAGGTTCTGTATATTATCCTGTTGGAGTAATCAGAGACCCAGATAGCATTTTAATCACATTTAAATTACAGATCATTCCAAATCTTTAGTGCTTAAATGCATACTACATCTCTGGTAACCGGGCTAAACGACTTAAGTTTTGAATTCACTTGGTTTAATTAAGACATTAAGACCAGAGAGGAGGGCAGCAGTGCTATATTGACTTTTTCGGTCACGGTCAACGTTTTGGAAAACATCCAGAGAAGCGAGAGCCTCACGAGGAGCTGCAGCCATTATTGGGCAGAAATGAAGAGTGTGATCATCCCACAAATGGGCTTCCATCAGGCAGATGGGTGGAACGAAGCCGAGGCGCTGAATAAAAACGGTCCGCCGGCTCGTCAGTATTCAGACCGCGTCGTCCCGAGCCAGAACAACGTTTGCACTGCGGGCCTTCACGCTCTGCTGACAACCGCTGCTCCGATTTCACGACCGCGCTCGGATCGGCTGCATGACGCAACGCGTCTCCGATGGGAAAACACGAGCAGGCCGCAGCGTAGTGAAGGTCCAACATGCGCAGGGTGACTCTCGTCAGATCGCACTGTTTTCAGAAAGTTTAGCGGCCCAAACATGCAGCCTTGAAAAGGAAAAGTCGCTGAGTGGTTGCGTTTTGTCCCGTTATAAAGCTGCATGATGATGGAGTAGCATTTACCAAAGCACAAGTTGTCCTATGCAAGTTGACGGCACAGCGGGGGTGCTGATAGCTTTGAGAGGAAAGCCTCACTCCAACGTGGCGCTAACACGCATCCTGGGTTATAGGATCACTGCAGGCCATCATTAAACAATGATGCAATTCAAAAAAGAATATAAGAAAAGTATTTTTGATGAATACAAAAAAGAGTAATATATATAAAAAGTTGGTATACTGTTTGTTTGTTTTACTGTAAATATTTGTCCTTTACCTCCATGACACATGTAACTGAGGGGTAGGGCTTAATAAGCTTATGATTCATCCTACTCCTTTTTGAAACATGATGTATGTTTATGAAGTATTAAATGTAAACATTGTTAAATCATATCATGTTCCAAAATAAACAACAACATAACATAACAAACAAAGGTCTAAATGGGAAAATAACCTGCAGCTGACACCAGAAATGCTCTTATCTGCATCAACCATCGGGGCCAAACCTTTCTTGAATTGCCATTGGGGGCCGCGCAGAATCCTTCCAGGGACCACAAACGGCCCCCGGGCCACACTTTGGACACCCCTGTTTATTTGGATCACTGACAATTCCCCGCTAAATTCAACTGCAGTACACTTCTTTTGGTTGCTATTCTGTTTTTTAAATGCAGTTTAAAACAGCATTGGCTCAACGTGATGATCCCCTCTTCCACACCCAGTACTCACGTTTTTTGTAACAGAGGGAAGAGGAATTTGCAGTAAAAAGTGCAGTAGCCCCCTATAAGCCTGCTTTATGGCAGGGCACAGCAACAGGTGTGGGAGGGGCCTCATGTTTGATATGTTTCCTGGATTCAACACACCTGAATCAAATGAATTGGGTCAGTCTCAGGTCAGCGCTCAGTGACATACAAAGGAAGTAATACGTCCGTTTGAATCAGCTGTGGCTGGTTGGTTTGTTTGTTTGTTTCAAACCTGCAAGAATTCATGTTTATAATCCAAAGAAAAAAAGAGGCATGATTTGAAAAGAGGAAGGAAAGGAAGCGACGCTTCCCCCAACTCCACACTACTCACCATTTAGGCAAAAATCTATACAACACTGCAGGTATTCACACTGACAATCAACACGACCAAAGACAGACCAAACAATAACGGGCCCAAACACACTCTGATCCCCCCCCCCCAACATAAAGCCCAGCAAGCAAAATAAAACTTAAAGGGAGTCAGCCAGAAAAGTAAGCTCTGCAGCTTCTCCCTTTAAAGTTCATATGAAACAGCAATTTCAATATTAACGTATTAATCCAACGTAAAATCAGCCACATTTCTCCAGTGCCTATTCACTGCATAGCTTTTAGGTCTTGCTTTAAATTGGGAAAGTTTTTTTTATCTCTTCTGTACGTTTTATCTCTTTAATGTTGTCCTTACTTTTGGCAGATTGTATTCATGATGAGTATCTGTGACGTGAAATAAATTCTAGATATTATCCGACAGGGAGGGTTTTTTTTTTATACATAATTTGGACCACCTTATAATTTACCAGCGAAGGCGCACCTAAAACCTGCAGCCCGTCGGCCCATGACGACATGAACTGGACATGTCTGCTTTATGCATTCCAACATTTTCTGCCGTCTCATAAAAATGACTTTAAAGCGTGGCCACTGTATGATGGAACAGTTTAAAACCTCGGGATAACTTCATCCAGAAGGATGTCGGGTGGATCAAATGACAGCTAAGAAAATAAACAAATAAATTATTAAAAAATTGGGGAGTCGGGTAATTTTTCTAAAACTTTGCCAGGTCAAACAGTTTGCATAAATCTCCCTCCAATTGTCTGAAAAAAAAAAAGACAAAAAAGTAGCATACAACTTTAATTTTATCTTTAGTTATTTTTTACATTCATTGTGGGAAGAATTTGCTTGTTTCACTTTATTATTAATGTGAGTTATTTTGCTGGTTATGTTGCTGTTAGACATGCATACAATGATCAATACAGTTCCTTCCTACTATAGAATAATCATGGATGCACCAATAAGCCAGAGATCGGGTTTTTTCTTTATTGGCTCTAACTGCCACCAGAAAAAAAGAGAAATCACATTTTTTTCCTGATCAGTGAACGCATCCAAAATGAATAACATCATTTTCAAAAAGGTAAATCTTCTGATTTTCAGTTCATGAATAAACTATCCAACAGCATGAATATGAATTAAAGACTAGGCTGTATGTGCAAATAAATGTTAAATAAAGTAGGTTGATTCTTATTATGTTTCATCACACAGAGTGTAGTTTGTAGAGAGGAAAAGTTATTGGAAAATCTTGTAAGGTTTTATTTACATCCTATAATAGAGTACCGCAGTCTTTATTTAGTCGTAAAACTTATATGAGCGCAGTAGTGTCGGATTTCACCACCTTTATTAAATTTTTATTCAGATTTTGAAGGCAAATCAAACAGAAAATTCCAAAGCCGGCCAGTAAAAGAATCTACTGCTCGTAAACTGAGAATCAGCATTTTCTCTTCACGGGTCAGGAAGAGCAAAACGCTGCTTTGCTAATTAAAGCAACACTGATGCACGTTTTGCGACTCCTCGGTTCCTCTGAGGGAACATCTCCACATCTGTGCTCCTGTGAAACTTCTTTAAAATAAAACAACAAGCGTGTCCATATTTAGTTTAACATGTGAGGGGAGGAGGGGCTGCCCGGCTTCCTCTGACCCAGCGCTCAGGTTAATCTCTGCTCTGGGCCGCTCCATCTGCATCTTTGCCTGAGAGCTGGCAGGCCTTGAAGTACCTCAGGGAGGGGGAACCATCTTTTCTAACTCGTGCACCCGATCCATAGAGAGATCAGCCAGATCCTTCAGCGATGCCCCCCCCCCATTTCTTTTACTGTCATTATGAGGACCTAACGAGCATCTTACAAGTAATAGCAACCCTAATAAGTGCAGCACGGTGCCTTCAAACCAAATGAGGCGAGTGTCTGTTGGCAGCAGGGAGTGGAAAACGCCAGACAACGGTGTCGTCTTCTCTTAAGTAACATAATCAGCTTAGAAGGCTTGATGCAAAGGACTGAAGATGCTGCCTTGGACCAGTGAACGCACTAATGCTGGCGAGCTGGGACACCGACAATAAAGCTGAAACGTAGCTAGGAATCAAGATTACGGTACTCCAGGTAGAGCATTGAGCATTTTCATAGAAAAGTACGTTTTGCATTAAAATTATACAAGATTATGACATATTATTACTACTTTTACATTATGAATGCAGCTTTTTCTAAACTGGGTGTTTCTCTGTTTTGTACGGTAGCAAACAGCATGTTTAAAAAAAAAAAACTATTTATACTGAGATATAGACACATTTTTTTAACCTTTTGAATATGTAGAGGGTGGTTAGTGGAAAAGAAAAGTGGATCTGAAATAAAGACAATACTAAAGTTTTATGGAAAATGTGGCAAGTCATTTCTCTGCAGTCGCCACTTCACTTTCAGAGTTTCTTTGCTGTGGTTAGAGTCCCACAACCAGAGAATCTGGAGCAAACTATTACAATTCCTGCATTTTGTTTAAACCCCACAGATCGCAGAGGATAGAGCATTCCAGGAAGGGTTTATTTAACTTTTTTTCCTTGGAAGGAACCACAACATTGACAACTCAACAGCCAGAGATGCTACAGAGCAGCGGTGTCCATCCTCTATTTGTGGGCTAAAATTGCCAAGTTGGCACTCTTTTTAAATAAAATTGATTAAAAACCTTCAGTTTAAATGTGAGACATTACATATTTACTCAAAACAAACTAAACACACAAACTGTAACAGAGAAGGTAGTCTGATATCTGCAGGATGGGGCCTATAAATACCAAAGATCTGAGACATAAAAACAAAAGGAACTAACTTTCTTAAATTTTTGGATTGTTTTCTATTTTTTGGCCTGGAACTGTGTTTCCTTCAGTCTCAGAAGATAACAGGGTTTCTTTATATTGTCCTGTTGCTGGATGTTTGTGGCCCCACTTCTAAGAAACTGAAATGAAAGCAAAAGGTTTTCTAGGTAAACATTTTTGCTTTAAAGCGTTCATCTGCATCAATTTTTTGGGCTGGCAGATCAAATTTGTACCATCCTTGATTTGAGCTTTGGCGCCACACAAAATAACTTTGGTCACCCCTGCTGTAACATCAAAAATGTTCTCTCACTCCTGATTGCTTATAAGGAGTTATATGGACATTTACTTTCTCCTTTTCCCAGAATCAAGCTGGAAACACTTCTGGACAAGGTGTGCAAAAACACCATAAGTAATCACACGAATGTTTAATGCATGATGAAGTCCTTTATTGGTTTGTGCATAATTAACGAAAATTAAAACAAATTTTAACGCATATATTTAAGTCGGTAGAGATTTCATATCTTTTGATCCGTTTGGCTTTTTTGTGCCATTTTTCTTATAACTAACTATAGCTATTTTTTTTTCTGGCAACATATCGTCAGTTTGAAACCGAAAGGAGAAAGACAGACTGTCCAAGGAAGCGGTCTTCCTGAAATCCAATTATTAGTAAAGTGGATAGTTTAGACTAATGAGGTCACTCGTCAGCAGTCACTTTAGCCCGGTAAACAAGACGACACAGTCAATAGTTCACTCTTCACTTTGGTGATTTTTACAAGTGATCCGGATGAGCCTGATTATCCTTTCACATCGGGACCTTACAGACAAACTGTGTAGAAACGTAGCGAGAAAATTCCAATGGTTGAAGATTCTCAGTCATCCAGGTCAGGATCAATTCACAAAAGGTTTCAAAAAAACAACTGGACTTCTATTCAGAAGCTGAAGACATTTTGCTTCCTGGATGGTTAAGTGAAACATCCTCAGCTTCAGAATAAAAGTTCAATTGTTTTATTTTTTTAACCTTTTTTGGTGCCATTGAGGTTACTGATCAAAAATCCCATTTTCATTAGAAAGTTTGAACTTACTGGTGGATTAATACAGGGGGAAAAATTAAAAGGACTATGTAACAAGTAAAAATAGCTGAGTCACTGGTTGCTATGGTGATTCCCGCCTTTTCTGGTCTTAACAGGGGGCCTCTATTTCTCACTCAGGGACCAAACAGTGACAATACCAATATTACCAGTTTTGGTTTCTTTTAGTTTTCTTAAGTCCAGTGGTCACTGGTACTGGGCTGCCCAGAAAGGGTAAAAAAAACTTACAATATTTCTGTTTTATGATTTATCTGCAATGTTTTATTTTGAAAAATGGCTGGATTTGGATTCTCTCTTGACAATGTCTCGCACTGACAGCATTATACTTTGGTAAATGGCAAATGAACTGAACTGTTGCTTTTACAGTCACACTGACCACTCAGAGCACTCTACACTAATGTACATTATCAATCTGGGACTGATCCATTTGAATCCGTTTGGGGACAGGAGGGTCGTTTAGCAGAAGTCGCCAAGCTGATTGGGCGAAACGACTCCAAGTGCCTGCCTACCAAAAGTTGGTTTTAGCCAATCACGGCATCAAATTACAACGTAAGCTGCAGGCACCATGAGAAACCACAACAAGGTGAGCTAGCCAAGGCACGTCTTACTGTTCTACTATCATAGAATAAATCATGGATTGTTACAAAACAGATGTGAGAGCAGCAGCTATGTGTGCGTGATCGGCCTGAACCGTTGAAGGTTGGAGCCGGAGCGGTACATGATGGATTCTCGTGTGTTTGTGAACGCACAAATACCGTGAAATATTATCATGCAGCGCGGTTCTATTTATCCTCTGCTGCAGCAACATTATCGTGGGTCTATTTTTATGCTTCTGAAGTTAAATAAAGTCCAGAAATGTTTACTGTGAATGAAAATGAATAAATCACCAAAAATAAAATACAGTAAACACTCCACCCTCCTCCTCCTAGAAAAACAAAAAACAGGACCTACCTATGATGTTTACCAGAAGACATTTTAATTTTAGCTGGTATGAACTTTGCTTTATTAAGAAACTTTAGTTTTGGCCACAACCCTAGAAGAAACTAGTTTTCTATCCAGTCGACCAGACTGCATTCCACTCCAGTTCATTTACTACTTTTAGTCACATCATGGCAGCTGGTGCTACTGGTTTCCCAGCATTCCCTGCATAAACTATGTGGTGTGACCTTAAAAAACACCAAAGACACGAGTAACACCTTGTTAGGCTTTCACTTCTCCCCTGCAGGCCTCAGGTCTGACCCCTGCTTGTTTTAGGGCCCTGAGCAGCCTGGTTCACTTATGCGTTGGGCCGGCTCTGCCTCAACAGCTCTTAAGTATCATGCTTTCTTCTAATTACTCATAATTTATCAAATGTTAATAATTCAATGGGGACATTAGGATGTTCATGCAATGAGATAAAGCTTTGAATAAAGGAAGGATTTGTGCCTCAGCCATCACATCCCAAAAGTCAGGATTTTATCAACCTGTAAATGAACATCATCAGATGTTTTTATAGTAGAAAGAAAAGGTCTTGTGGAGGCAGTTTGAGCTACTAACAGCAGTGGAAATGCTTAGTGAAACTGTTCCCGCCCCGTAATCAGGACTGACAGCATCAGAAAGTTTATTAAAAGGAGCAGAAAGTTTTTCTGCATTCCCAAAATATATCCAGACGCTGATGGCGTCCCTTCAGCCTCTCTGCAGCACGCAGCTGGTTTGCAGATCTTCCAGAAGAACCTGATCTACAAGCCAACCAGCTGGTTTTGTGCAGGCAAAGCTGTGGATCATCATTATATTTCTACGCTGAGCAGCATTATCTTTTAAGAGATTCACATTTCAGAAAAGGAACAAACTTATGGGTTAAATGAACAAGTTTTACATCTAAATCTGCTAGTAGTGTGGAAAACTTGTCCAATAGGTCCTAAAAACTGGTATTTTTCCCTCAGTTCTTCTTGTGTGCATTTTTCGGAGAAAAACTGTTTTAGAAGAAAAGTATTTATAAAGCGCTCAGTTGCATAAATAAAGATTTATTATTGCTATTAGTTGGGGTTTTTTTCCTCATTTGTGCAACCTCAAACAGCTAAACCTCCGTCAGCAGAGGAGATGAAGAGGAAACAAAACACACAGAATCATCACAATAGCAGCTTCTTCTTCACTTCCATTTTAACAACGCTCCACAGACAAACGATGCCTTTTCTCAGCCCAGGCTTGAACTTTAGGTACAGCGGCATCATTTTGTTCAGATTTTGTGCAGCAACAATTGATTTACCCTCAGACGATCCAATAAAACAGCCCCCAGCATAAAGCATCCTCCAGCCCGCCCTGCCTCGGCTTGTAAAGCAACAATAAATCCACATACATCTGACACGGCCCTGGACAGGTTAACTGAGGTGCCGATAAACAAGCGTGGTGCCTTGCTTTGGGCAAACACACGTCACATTTATGACAAACAACAGACTTTAGAGATTAAAACTCAAAGGAATCTAAACTTAGAGTGATAAGACCTCTGATCCTGCTGAGGGGGGGAGGCACCGTTGGCTTTTGGCGGCGTTTACAGGAGCGCGTCTCCCAGCGAGCTCCAGCAGAGCCTCTGAGTTACAGGAGGGAAATGGATTTCCACACGGAGACGGCGAGTGCGCAGATTGATCATCTTTGTCATTTGAATAATCAGCTTAGTACGTGTTGAGAGAGCGGGGGTGGGGGTGCTGTCAGTTTCCTGTAACAACACGTAAAGGTCAGCGCTGCAGTTCTGCTTTAATCTTATCGATCATAGACGTTACTCACACTTCTCCTGCCCGGCTGCTGATGCAAGGATCAACATCTGCTGCAGCTTCTGAGTTTGCAGCTCTAAATGTCAGTGAGAGACCATCATCGTTTGGTCAATGGGAATCCAATAGCTCAAACTTCTTTAATACGCCGGGACACGGATCAAAGCAAAAGGAGCCTAAAGATGCAACAGCCCCCCCCCCCCCCCCCGATATGTGCTTCTCTGCAGGCTGATTGATGACCGGGTCTGATGGGACCATTTCAACTCTGCACAGAGATGCACTGAATCTTCTGCATCCTGCCGCTGCGTGATCCGAATGTTTAATTTGTTTGGTTTATTTTCTCTTGGCTAGAGCTGATCACTTATAAAATAGAGCCATTAACGATGGAACTGGAAGTTAATGAGTTGTTTGGGGTTTTCTGGGTTTTTTCTCTCCTGGGGCCGACATTTGGTGAGAAGTCTGCGGAAACTTTTAACCGCAGCAGTGAATGGGCGTAAAGTGATTACAGACAGCAGTTTGTGTGATTGTCAAACAAACTTAAGTGTTCAAATCAAATCTGTTCACAATAAAGATTGGAGGCAATATAAAACGATTAAATTCACTTCAAGCTAGTTCTAGACGGAAACAAATCCCCCCCTAAGCCCAATTACTTAATCGTGTATAGACTAGCCAGCCTCTTTATTAGGTGAGCCTGTTAAATGTCCTGTTAACACAAATAGTGAATCAGCCAATCACATGACAGCGACTCATTGTATTTAAGCATCTAGACGTATTGCTGCAGTTTAAACTGGGCAATAAAACCAAGGTGTGCAGAACTGCACCCCCAAAACTAGACCACCGCAAAGGCATTGTTTGGTCTGAAGAGTCTCAATTTCAGAAGTGACATTTAGATAGCACGTCCCAATCTGATGCAAATGTTAAATTTACTAAAATTTGGAAGAAAAGTTACTTAACTGGAAAATACTCAAAGCATTTTAAGGATTTTAAGGAAGCATTTTCACTTTTTTGTTGATCCTATGACAGCCCATTTTATGGCTTTTCTTTTCTACTATAAATGCATCTCGAATAAATACAAATTTTTTATTTGTTTTGTATAAAAAAAACAAGCTTATGGTGGATTACCAGCGTGCTTAACAGTGTTGAGTATAGCTGCATTCTTTGCACAACAAAGAGATACAGAGAACTGCCTCAGATTAAAGAAAAGGAGGAACTAGTGAACAAAGTTCTCAATTCCTCGATGTTATTAAATATGCACACAAATAGCCATTTTAAATGGCTTGTCAGATCATTTGTGGACCTCAACATAAGAAGAAATAGCAGTGAGCCACCACATTAGATGTAATGGTTACAAATTAAAAAAAACAGAAGCAAACACCAACAGGCACAAAAGCTAGAGATGTCATAAATTAGGTGGGCACACAATTCAGATAAATGTGTGTCCAGATAAAATATAAAACCAATACCAGATGACAACTGCTGGGTGAAACTTTAAAGTTTTTCTGAGCACAGATTTATACATTTCACCTGTGTCAGGCTTTGTCATCATGGCACCAAAAAGATAAATAAGGAGATTCAGATGGTTGTTTTGATCCCGGAAGAATCTGCAGAAAAAAACTACATTTACCAACAGCTTGTTTATAAAAGCAACTTGTAATACAACAATTTTGATCAAGTCTACAATTCAAGACGTGCAACATGGAGACAAGACCTGTTTAAAATCATTTACATTATTTTTAACCCTAAAATAAAATATAAAAAAGTTTGTTAATAGAAGTAACTACCTTTAGAAATTGCTGTCAGAATATTGTAAATTAAAAGTTATCCCTGAAGACCTACTGGCTAACAGTTTACCGGCAAGCTGTTAGCTATCTTTGTTGTCCAATATAAAAGAATTGTGTAACATTTTATTTTGTTGTATAACTAGCTAAAACTTAATAAAAGCTAAGTTTGAACTCTAAGTTTTTATTTAGGATAAAACATGTTTTACACAAACAAAAATCAACCCCTGTCATTATTTGAATAAAGCGCTAGCTAGCTAGCTAACCACGTTTGTAGCCGACATTAGTTACCAGATTGGATTTCTTTAAACTTGTAAATGACAAAATGTAAATATTAAATTATGTAAATAAGTTTAATTCTATATGACTTGATTTACAGATAAGTCCAACAATATTTTCTTGAAAGAAAATTTATCAGAAATCTTCATGTCATTACTTGATAAACATGAGCTAACCAGCTAGCTAACCAGCTAGCTTTGTTGCCTGCCAGACACTAAAAGTGTTCAGTCTGGTAACATACCTGAAAAATGCATTTTCTACATTTTGTTTTATAAAAGTAAAGTTTAAACTATCTCTTATCAGTAATCAATTCATTAGCAAGACAGCTAGCTTTGTTGCCAGTTATTGTTATTTTTTATTTTATTTTTTTTGCCAACCTGAAAACTGTACCAATTTACTTGGTCTTCTGCCTAAAAGGAAATATCCCACATTTTCTTTTATAAAAGTAAATCTTAGCTTGCATATAAAAACATATCTTAAAAAGAACAGAAAGTGCTACAACACAGACTAACTAGTATCAATCCTGACAGCAAAATCCAATATGGCTGCTAGTAAACACAAAGTGGGGAAGGTTGCAGTGATAATATAATTATTTAAACTTTAAACTGTTGCCATTTTTGTGGGTCCATGCCTTTTTTAAAGTGCCCTACATCATTTATTAGCAACTATTAGTTAGCATGTCTCTTTAATGTTGCTTTAAATGTTTAGTAATGCATTGTTATTAAATAGTTTTGCTAACAGCAGTTAACCTGGTCATTGAGCAAAGCAAATAACTAATCTTATTGGTCTTCTAACTTGCAAATGAACACTGCCATGTTGAGTGTTACAATTAATAAGCTATCCAGCTAACTAACTAAAGAGTCACTTGCAAAATTTCCAGCAAGTTTTTTTTAGATGCAACTGAGAGAAACTGATCGGGTTTTCCTGACTATTAACTATTTTGGTTTCTCTGTGAGGTCTGAAATGACAATTATGATTTATTTCTAATGACTGTAAGACACAAAAGTGAAAAAATGTGCAGCTGGTCCCAGTTGATTTTGATCCCAGCAGAAAGTGAACGCATTACAAGATTCTACCCAATTATTTGCAAAGCATATGACCATAAAATTTAAAGTACAAACATTTAGTTGATACGTTTGATAGAAAATACGGAATTTTTGATTTTCATACACATTATAACTTAGGGGGAAAAAATATTTTTAAATGTTTGGCCTGCTGGTCATGGATCAGAGCCGATCCAGAAAATGTCGTTTTTACATTTCTAGACGCATAATTGAGGAATCTCTACCAATGTGTGCTGCTGGAAATGTAAAAGTATTAAAACCGTTCATGTTTGGAACCATATGAAAATATCAAAAGGTCTGTTTTCTCAAACATTTGCGCTGGAATAGGCAAGATGGTATTTAAGGATGTGCATCACTTTGACTTTTTTGAAAACTAAATGCAACTAAAATTAGAATTAAAACAAAAGAGGGACAGGTGAGGGGAAGCCATCAGAAAAATGCACATGTTGAATATCGTTAAATTACAGCCCCTGTTGCCTTATGGAGCAGTCTGCTGGGCTTTACTGGACTCTACTTGCTCAGGTTAACTCACCTGTCCTCACATCACCACATTCTTTACATTTCAGCACAGATAAAAACAAAAACAGGTTAGTTGTGTCACAGTAACCTACATCTCCTAATTCTGCTACATCACACTTTCTACTCTTATTTTTAGCTCCGGGTGACGTGCCAGCACCAGCAGCTGATGCGTGTATTTCAAGTGTGTCACAGAAACGCATGCATTGTCATTCTTCTCCAGCTGTGGCCTCGGCGGCACCAAATGCGGCTGTGGTGAGACGTGACGGACAACTGCAAATCCCCTCAAGCTATTTTCCATCTGTATAAACATTGACAGAGCAGTGGAAGTCCTGTGAAGTCCTGGCGATTGGGCTGCAGATAAAGAGCCGAAGACGAGGCGCCAACTAAAAGAGAGCGGCCGTACCTTTGAGATGAGCTCGTCGTGGTTGGCCAGATGTGCTCGGCAGTGGATGCAGCTGTATGTGCGGTGGCAGGACGGCAGGTAGGCCTGGAAGGTCTTCGACTTGGTCATCTTTACCATGTCAGTGGGGCAGGGCTCCTCGCTGGTGTCAGGGCTGGCACTGGAAGAGTTGCAGCTCTGCTGGACTTGCTGACAGAAGAAACACTGGAAGATGCAAGCAAAAGCCGTCGTTGTTGTGGAGTGGGTGTGTGGCACGCTCCACACGGACACCACAGGAGAAAATCGCGCCTGCAGAGAGGAGAAGCCACAGAGGTGATCTGGTTAGAGGCATTGGTCTACACCTGCTATTTTTAGCAAATACGATCCTGATTATGTTTCCAGTACGAACGCAGCTCGTTTGCTGGAGCAATCATTTGATTACAATCGTCTATTACACGATTACGATCGCCTGTTATGCACAACTAATGCGGACGTGTGGTGACGTAACTAAATATCCAGACAATCAAAGGTGCCTTATAATGTGACTCACTTGGTTACAAACTTACTTTTTCCTCATCTATGAATGTTTTGCCACAACAGACGGATAGTTGCCCAATAAATTCTTGCAAAAGAGCAAAACAGATACAATTGTTGAGATGGCTGCTTTTTGCAAGAGGGAGGTTGTTCTGAAGATAAGAACAAAACTGAGAAATAATACTTGAAATGTGGACAATAATCTGGTAACTTTTGTCTCTTATCTAAAACAATCAGCACTGTTAGACAATAATACTAAAATCATTCTTTAAAATTAGTCTAAATGTTATTGAAAGGAGCGTCATTGTAGGATTAACTAAAAAAAGATTAATAGCCTACCAATTATTCAGTTGTGTGAATCTAAAACTAAACATCTTAAATAAAAATGCTAAAAAGTAAATTTATTTCAGAAATTCAGATGAAGAAAGTGAAATTAATATAGATATATAACACAGCAATATATTTCAGCCTTTTATTGTGGTTTAAAGGTATACTATGCAACCGGGGTTGATTTTCCAGCGAGGCTCCCCCCAGAGGGCGAAAGTAAAAGTGCACTGTCGTAAAGATGCTCAGCTGTTCTGGTTCCTCCGTCAAGCCAGGCGCGGTTGGTTTGAGCTTAGCAGACAGGCGAACGCAACGAAAAGTGGAAAAAACGGCAGTACAAACAATGACTAACACAGTGAAGGTATGAACATCAAGCTTCCCGCAGCGCTATCTTGGCGAGGCGGCCGGCCGGCCGCCGCCGCCGCCGCCTCGCCAAGCCGCCTCGCCAAGCCGCGGCCGTGGCCGCCGCCGCCGCCTCGCCAGTTTTATTATTATTATTTATTTATTTATTTATTTATTTATTTATTTATTTATGTTGGCGAGACGCCACCGCCTCGCCAAGCCGCCGCCGCCGCCGCCGCCGCCGCCGCCGCCTCGCCGCGGTAGCGTCTCGCCAACATAAAAAAAATAAAATAAAAATAATAATAATAATAATAATAATAATAATAATAAAACTCGATATGCTTGCATGTTTATTTGACGTTAACACGCGGTTCTTTGTTTTTGTTTTCGCCCGTGCATATAGTGAATGGCAGGGCAAAAACACGGAGTTCTCGTAAAGGGAGACTTCTGTGTGTGCGGGCCGTAAGCTCCTGCAATAGACCCCTTGCAACCACGTGACTCCGTTACCCAGAACCCCTTGCGTGGCGGCCATATTGGTTGGCACGCCATTTGACGAAATGACGAGTTCTCCAGGTATTTTTCTTCTTTAGATAACGTATCACAAGATCGTTTTAAGAGTAAGTTGATGGTTGATGGTATCAGATTGCCAGATCCACACAGCAAAAGCCTGAAGGGACGGAGCGAGTCTGTGAAATGCTGGCCAAGGGTTTCGTACCGCGACACAGCTGCTTTATAAACACGCAGGCCAGTATGGACGAGAGAGCACGAAAGCCATGAAACCACTGGACGGCTGCAATTATTTTATATCAGGAAATAGGCTCCAGCAAACGCCCGCGACGCCATGAGGGATTAAGAGGGTCAGAAAATGGATGGATGGATGTTCAGACATGTTTGTGTAACCGCACAAAGCAGAGAGGAAGACCCGCCCGGTAGGTTAAAAAAACATCACTCACTACGGATTATTTAGGTGTTTTAGTCTTTTTAAAATGGGTGGAGGTGTCGGCGACATTGCAGCGTAATCACAGACATACTAGCGCCCGTGAACGGGCGGAGGGGAGGTGGCGATCGTTACACGGGCCGGAGAGCCGCCGCTGTCTGAAGCAGCAGGAAACGGGTGCTGCTTCAGACGGTGGCGGAGACAGCAGACGGCGGCGGAGGCGGCTCTCCGGCCCGTGTAACGATCGCCACCTCCCCTCCTCCACGGGCCGGAGAGCCGCCTCCGCCGCCGCGGCTGCTGCCTCCGCCGCCGGAGAGCCGCCGCTGTCTCCGCCGCCGGAGAGCCGCCGCTGTCTCCGCCGCCGGAGAGCCGCCGCTGTCTGCTGCTTCAGACAGCGGCGGCTGTCTGAAGCAGCAGACAGCGGCGGCTCTCCGGCCCAAGAGCCGCCGCTGTCTGAAGCAGCAACAGCTACACGGGCCGGAGAAGCCGCTGTTGCTGCTTCAGACAGCGGCGGGGGGGAGGTAGCTATCGCTACCTCCCCCCCGCCGCTATTTAAGTAGAACAATGACTAGAGCAGAATTAAGTTGTATTTACCGGAGATGAAGTGTAGACTGCAAATTCTCTCGTAATATGATGGCTCCCCCAGTCCATTGGGAGGGTCTGCCTGCGCTCTTTTCATTGAAAATATCCAATTCTTTCTTCTTTCCTCATCCTTCGGTAAACGACAGAAACGTACATCCAACGATTTGTAACGCCTCTCTGTGCAACCGGGAGCACAACAAGTCGTAGGCATTGCTTAGATTCCAAAAATAAACTAACTAAAAGTACGCTCTAAATCACCCGTTTTGTCATGTAGTAGACGGGCTGTCAGGCTAGCCTGCCCACCAAGATGGAGGCGCGCACCCACGATCACGTGACTGTGACGTCAGATGCAAGGGGTCTATTGCAAGTGCGGTATTTCCCCCACAGACCCCCAGGGCGGCCGAGAAAACCTTTGTTCGACCTGAAATGACTCATTTAATCATCCAAAACGGTATGGAACACATTAATTAACTGAAAAATGTTGCATAGTATGCCTTTAAAGGTTACAAAACCCCAAAATTCAGTTTCTTTAAAAATGTAAATTTGACATGAGATCAATAAGGAGTTTATGCTCTTAATTTGGAAAACCGCTAACGTCTGTTCAGATATTCAGAATATTAATGGAAAGTTGAGTGGAAGGAAAAAGTGAGTCAACAAGAAGAACTGCAGCCTTGGGAGGATTTTGGGGCCCATTCAAGACTTTGTGAGAGATTCACAGGGCGTGGACTGTTGCTTGAGTCAGAGCTTCTTCAGCGCTGACCTGGGAAGCCGTGTCATCTGCTGTGTTTTACCAAAGTCAGAGCAGCTGTTTTAAGATGACTCCTTACTTGTCATACGGAGATGCTAGCGTGACGGCTAACGTTACCAGCACCTGCTTTGATGACCGTGGTATGAATGTGGAGAATCAAACACAACAATAACGTTATATCCCTGTTAGTAATGACCGGAAGGAATTAATTCATGAAATAAATCAACTTTTTTTATGATATTCTACTAAATCCAGACGCACCTGTATGCATCCAAGCATGTTGCGATATTGCACACATCGATACTGATTGTGATTCAACGTGTTGCGCAGTTCTACTTGAAAAAGCCACATACTTAAAAAAAAAAAAAAGAACTTCTTTAAAAATTAACCTCTTTCCTATTTTTAGGTTTGCAGCACTAGAGAAGCAATTTCACAACAGATGATGGCATAACTAGAGAGAAACAAGTCTGCTGGTGTGTAATGGTGCCAAATATTCACACAAATGAAGATGTGCTTGCCCTCCTGCTGCGCTGCGTGCAAATTACAGACAACATTAATGCCTTCAGAAAAATGCATCAGTCCTCCCTAAATAATGCTGGAAAGGTTCAATCCATTTTACACTCTGGCCTCCTGCCTTTTATGACCCTCTCATTCATCTTGGGGATGCAATTCTCTTCATTAATTGTTGTGCATGTGTCAGTGGTTTGCAGCCAGCCTCTGCTAAAAGGCTCGGCTGTCAAAGAAAATACTTTTCCTTTCTGTAAACATTGCTGTCTGCGAGCAGGCGGACTGTGGCTGCTCCGGGTCCGCTGGTGGAGGCTGAGGTTTCACACAACAGACCAAAGAGTTTCCCTAAAAAGCTTTGCAAATATTTATCAACGTTGAATAATTAGCATTGCAAATATTGCAGTAGTACCTAACAAGTTATTAAAATGTGTAAGGGTCTGGTAATTTCTGTAACACCTGGAAATGATGCCAATGGAAAACTAACAGATTAGATACTCAAACTGTTGAGTCGATATGATATGAAGATGGTTTACACGAAGCTTTCTGTTTATTTCCAAACGTTAGCATGATTCAAATTTAAGATATCTGCAACTTTTATGTGAAGGATGAATCTGAACTATGGCAACAGAAATAAAAACGATACATTTATTAGCCATGAGTCTATTTAAATATTAGAACTTACATTTGTATCTAAATGACTTAGAAATGGGCATTTGTGCTTTTTAAAAAGATCCAGTATTAGACTTTTGGTCGATTTGATGGAAGCTGGCAGTTACTGCGTCTTGACCCAACGGTAACTTTCCACATAAAACAAATTACGGCCCAGAAATGGGCATCAATAAAATCCTGTTTGCTGTTGTGTTGCTATGAAGGATAAAAAACATGAACATATCACTTCTAAAGCCAAATCACAACGCTTTCTTTGTGTATTGGTTAGCATTACCGCTGCAGCACAGCGACGTTCCACAGGAAGTTAGAAAATAAGGAGGAGATCTAAAACTCCCATGAGCCATTCCTTCAAACATAATTCAAATACGGATTGTTTTCTTTTTGTTGTGTGGCAACTAGGGGTCAATTTCCCATAATAATATTGCTGTTATGGCCTGTAACCTATATTTACTGATATTGCATATTTCCCTACCATATACTTGTAGAGGAATTATCTTGCAATCAGAAAGTTGCTGGTTCGATTCCAGCCTGTACTTAGCTCCACTGGTCTACACATCGGTATTTGTGTACTTTGGTGAGTGTGGCTAAAACGCGCTGGTTTGTACTCGTCTGATCACAAAAAAAAGAGATAAGTTACTCCTTCACAGAATATCAACGGTTTACGTATCATCGTCGTCTCCGTTTTTTCCCCTTCCAGTCAAAGGAGTCGCCTCCTGGTGGTCACTGTAAGTAGTGCAGGCCTGCAGTTCTCACCATAATCCTATATTTACATCCACCGTATGACGGCTAAACGTTAGCTTACGTTAAATTAGATAGATATTAGGGATATTTACATCCAGTAAGCTATTGCTGCTTTTATATAATACAGAAATTGGAAACGTAATTAACCAGTTCTGTTTCTGGTCATTTTTACATCCATGCTTAGATAAATCGACTGGGAAAAACATTTGCTTCTTTTTTTTTTTTTTTTTTTTTAAAGAAAGTAAAGTTCAGTTAATGAAGCATTTTAGTATAAATAAATCAAACATATAAAACATTAAGTTGTTCTAGATCTGTTTATTATTCATTTAGCACTGTTGTGCCCTACCAAACTAAATATGGAGTTTGTTGTAGCTATCAAGTTTCAATAAAATGTTTTATAAATTATTGTTGACACTTGATGGGGATCTTATTTATTTGAAATCTATACATTAGTTTTTTATTTAGCGGTGCTTGCAGCTTTAAGTGAATGCTGCTGGTGATAATGTTCATCTTGAAGGCATCACTTTACACCTGGTGTTCGTCTCCACAGTCGCCTCCAGTGATCCCGTGTCACTCCCTCCACTTTAAATGCAAATGAGCCTCGGAGCCTGGATCACACACAGTCAGCTGCCATGGGCAGCAAACAGGGCGTCTGTGCATCTGTTAATGTTTATCCAGAACAGTAAATTAAATCCATTATTAAACGGTATCAACATCTTTAAGCTCTGCTCACTGAAACTTTTTGAAATGAATCAAACTTCTGACAGATGACAGAAGCAGAAAAGGTGGGAAACAGTGACGGAACACAGTGAACCTGCTGTTTCTGGAGTTTATAACAACATTTTATGCAAAACTGATCCCAGTCGGTTGCAATAATTAATTACTCATCAAGTTTGTGTGAAACTCCTGCAGGTACATCTCTAGACAGGCAGCTGTTTATTCACACCTGGGTGGCGACATGTATGCGTAAATTTGGATCTTACTGTCCCTCATAAAGAGCAGTCAAACCTTTAAAAGTACTTTTTTTTATTTAGTACAAAATAACAAATTTCAGTTCTATTTTTCACAAAAATATTTATGCTTTCATCTGTGAGCACAAATCGAAAGTAGAAGTTGTCAAGGTTTCATTTTCATCCTTGTAAAAAAGAAAAAAAAAGAAAAAAGAGAAAGTTAGGATGAACCGTGAAATGCCTTTTGTCCTTAAAAGCTGCTTATTGTGAAAAGGTACATTTTGTGCATGACAGGGGTTGGACAAACGTGAAAGGGAAGAACTTTAAAGGCTGGAAGTTTCCAAACGGGCTCGGTGTGCTTCGACAGGAAGAGCGCCGTCGAGACAGAAGTCAGCGGCCAGACGAGAAAAACAAAAAGGAGCTTCCGCAACTGAACAGGAAGCGGGCCGTGACGTGGGGCATGGCTGCTCTGCAAACACGCGTCTGGATAAATATATAAACACAGAGCCGGCCTTGAAGGCCAGCGGGCCTGCAGAGCGGCCATATTTACATACGCGCTGCATAATCTGCACAGGTGCTGGAGGCATAATCCCTGCATGAAAAGGACAAAATCCCTTCTGTGAATTAGCCCAGTTTAAACCCAGTGGCACGTGCAGGTGTGCATGGGGGGGGGGGGGGGGGGCGGGGGGCGCTGACACAGAGCTTTAGAAATGTCACACCTCAGCATCATCAACATCATTCACATTGAGAAAGGAAGGGCCAACAATAGCGGCTTGTTTTCCCCCGACTGACGGCTCCACATGACGCAAACCCGCAAACATTTATTCGATTAGACCGAATACTGAACACACAGAGCTTCTTCCTCTGTTTGTTTTGGTTTCTTCCCCCGACTTAACAACAACTCTCTGTGTTTTCGTGTCCATTGTGCTGCCACTGCCCCTAACTGGTATCAAGGTACGCCAGTCTCCTCAAAGCCTCTTAAAACCTACTTTACACCGCGCTCCACAGTTAAAGTCCTTTTAACGAGATGCCAGAGGAAGTACCAGAGCATTTTCTCCAGCCTGAACCAGGCCTGCCCCTCCCCCACCCGTTGCTCTGCTTGCAGGCTCAGAGGGTTCCTCCACTTTTCCCTTGCTTGCAACTAAATTCAGTTCCTGGTTTTCTTTCAGTTCTGACCTGCTGATTCTCATTTGGTTTCCTTCTAGGGTTCAAAATGTGCACACATCAACGCCCCTCCCCCCTCAACATGCTGCGCATTGCCCATCAGCTGGCTTAAACAGCGCTTCTATATTCAGCACCACGCTTACGGGAAAGACTGCGGCTGACTGATTGGTGCATCTCTCTTGCTTGACTTCTGAGCAGCTAGCGACCAGCTCCTGGTTCTCTCCCCTACTTTTTCCTTCTTCTACACAGACATGAGTCATTTATCAGTTTCAAGGTTTTAAAAATTTTTTTTTAAAGCGGCGAAGGTTTACCGTCATGCCATTCCTACGGTTTAAAGTAATTCAAGTGAGATGCCTGAGGAAGTGCCAGAAGGGTTTATTTTAGCGAGCACATGGAGAAGAGAGTAACAAAGCACGGCTCCTGTCCCACCTGTTGCTGTGCACCACTAAGCAGCCTGCAGGAGGAGAAACTACAAAGTTTTTTCCATCGCTTACAAGAGAAACTTGACTGTAAATGTCTCCCCTCAGGTCTGATGTGCCTCAAAATGTAAAATGGCAAACAACAAATGTCATGAGTAAGTAGAGAGGCGCCGATCAGACACTTCCTGGTCTCTCTGTTTGCTAACATGACGATTCTCTTTTGACCAATTAGAATTTTCCTTTTTCTTTTCTTTTGCTGGTGGCAATAACTAATTAAAAAAATAACAATCCTTAATAGAGGACGGAATGCAAGACATCAAGTCACATCACTGATTATAAACTCTTATAAAAAGGTTTATCAAAGCTTGTTGTTGACGCATTTATAGGCCAGAACTTGCAGAAGTTCTTAGTTTGTGTGTGTATTTAATATCTACGCTTCACCAGACAGAAAATTATCAGCCAATTCCGACCTCTGGACGGCTGATCGGTGCAAACAGTAGAAGATTGTTTTTTTCCCCACTGACAGCTGCAGACTCTCAACTATTTATTCAATAATACCCAAAATGGACAAGTAAACGGTCCTTTTTGTTTAGAGGACTTTTTACACATCTAACAACAGGCTCCTCTTTGTTGTTGTTGTCCATATCCAACAATGAACATAGACAAAGGATCAAAGACAGTTAAAGTCCAGCAAACTATTTATCTGCAGCTAAAATGAATTTTTCGCCTTATTTCTGTCCAGCTGTGTCTTTTCTTCTGAAGGATGATTTAAAATGAAAGAGTTTTGGTGAGATGAGCGTCGCTGAGGCCAGGGATCCGAGCAGGATCAGCTGATGTTCTAAGTGAAACCAAAGACGCAGCGCGCTGTGCGTCTCTGGTCACAGAGAACAGGAAGATGTGTCCAGACAAAAGACTCGCTGTCCTCCACTGGTGAACCGCCAGGAGACAAAGCGCGCACCTTTCGCCGCGTCTAAACGCTTTAATCTCGGCCTCCCAGCCGCTGCCAGTGTGCGTATTTCCCCGGTTGTTGGTTTTCCGCCGCTTCCAAACCTGTTTATCCTCCAACAAAAGAACTCGACGCCAGCAGAAGCGCAACAGCGTGACCGAGCCGCTCTCCTTGTTTGTTTGTTTGTTTGCTTTGACCGACCCTCGTTCCGACAGTGAACCCAACACGGCACCAGAACCGAACCTTTCCCACCCACTGACAATGAAAACCCTGTGGTGCCGGAGCTGGATCTACTCACCACCTGAGTCAGACCCGAGCAACGCGCGCAGCTCGGTGAGGGACAAACTGCAGCCAGAGGGACGCTGTTGTTGTTGTTGTTGGTATTTTGTGCTGATTTTAAAAGAGCTGACCCACGGATTGTCTCCGTCCAGGTTCTGGTCCACGTGTGGCGCTGCCAGCTGGGAACTTATTGTTGCGTCCTTTGGGTGCTGACGGCTCTCATTTTCCCAGCACTGGCTTTTGTTGTGTCTTTTGTGTGCGTAATAGACTAGCCTGGTTACTTTGGAGAGGGGGGACGTCACCACGTGGGAGGAGAAGGACGCTCCGACTGACAGCCGAATCGACCAATGGGCAGTCGTGTTGCCTTCAGGGACCCGTGGGACAAAAGGCAACCTATCTAAAGAAAAAAAAATGCTACATAAGGTTGGGAACAACTGTGATGAGCTAATCCCATTTATGAAGTTTGTTCACAGCAGACAAGCACTACAAATGGCTTTTATTTTAAATAAATAAATAAACTAGCATGAATTTTTTTTTGCAAAATAACACAAACTTCAAACTTCAGTGAGATGCTGCAACCTATGAGACCCAATGGAATGTCCTTCTTCTTCTTATTATTATTATTATTCCCAAATATGACTTTTTGTTGTTGTTACATAGAATTTATTTACAAAATGTACCCTTTAACCCAAAGAAAACAGTATCTATATCATTAATAAATGCAGTATCAACAGTTCATACAGAAAAAGTGACCTGATTTTCATTTAGATTAATTTAATGTTTTTTGTAAAGGTCTTTAAAATCAGTTTCTCTGTTGATATGGCTCACCGCACAAGGCACCAAAGCCTGGGGGTGCGCCAAGCATACATAAAAATAAAGAAATAATAATGACCAGTTTTGTTGCTAGATTCTTACAACTGGCGGACAGATAATGGTAGAGAATATGTTTGGTGCCCAGAGCACAATTCATTTCAAAGTCACCGCTGACTTCATCTACATTTTTATATACCAGAAGAGTCGGACACATGAAAGAAAAAAACAACAAAAACTTGAGTGAACATATTGTTTTTGTTCATGCTCAAATTCTGCATGTTGTAGCTTGAGTTGTCACATTTCTCCAGACTTCCAAGTTTGGGAGCTTTAATTTTTTACCTTTTGAAGTTTTAGTCATTTTGTAACCAACATTCTTGTGTTGTGAAATGGAGCCGTTTGTTCTGGGACATTTAGTACCAATCACGCCTCAACTTTTACCTGCCTCAGGGACCAGTTATACTTGCTTTGACAACCAATGATTTAAAGCAGTTTTCTATAATACACCCATATTCTTCTGTTTGAATAATATCTACCAGCAGGAGATAACTTTGAGTTATTTTGGTTTGATCAGGGGTCATAATCTGTCATAAATAACAGGAGCTGACTGAGCTGACATGGATCAGAACCAAAATAAATGGAAACATGATATGTGACAAAGCCTTCAGAAAATAAAATACAATTTATTTGAATTATCTGCGTGGTTTGAATATTTTTGTTACCATTTCATGAATACCGTTGCATGAATGTTGATTAGTTTAGTGTTGGTCAATTGAATAATGAAATACATTACATTGTCTTAATGAAGCTGTAATCTTTAACCGTCAGGTGACTGACTTCCTCCCCAACATCAAGTTTCTGTTCACCTACAGACCAAATATGTTGCACAAAACAAGATTAAACATCAGAGCATCAACCTGAGTCAGAACCACATCGTCACAAGAAATACCGAGATCCTTTAACACGTTCAAAGTACAAGGGATGAAAATATATAAATAAATGAAAGGATGTTGTTATTGCAGTGGAAATTATTTCCCATGCGGCGTGAACGCGCCACTCGCGGGAGGCGGTAGCGTGCAGATACCAGGATGTGTAAATAAATACAAGTTCCTCATCATTTCAATGACGGGTGGGGGTTGTTAATAAATATGCACGTCCTTCCTTATTGTTTTGCTTCTCGTGATTAAAAGTCGTTCAAACAGAACTTCCTGTATTTTTAACTGATGAGGAGCTAAATGGGTCTGCGTTAATGACGAGATAATATAAGTCACGTCTTCTAGGAAAATACAAAAAATAATAAACCAGACAAACATCAGATACAAGTTAAAACAACAGAAAGGTCGAGATTCTAATCCAAACATCTGATAAAAATGCTGTATTTTATTTCAATTTAGTTTGGATCGAATCAAAAAGAGCAGCTTGATCCTTTTTTTACTGCAGCCTCTCTGTTTACATCCTCAGATCATCATCCTCCTGCCGTGACACAGATGCGCGTATGTGTTAAAAAACAATCCATGCGGGATAAACACACGCAAACAGACATAAATGAATAAATAAATAAAGAAGCACGAACGTGACAGCCGACCTACCCGCGCACTAAGAGCCTCTCCTCCGCGTCCTATTTCCTCCTGCAGCCCTGACGTCGAGGACGCGCGTCAGCCAAAACAACAACCAACAAATGATGAGATATTTTTTTAAATAACTTATTTGTTTATTAGGACTGCCTTTTGTTTCAATGAATGTGTAACAAAATGTTGTAAGCACTCGGAAGCTCGAGAAAAACCCACGATGGATGGATGTAAACACAACATTTGCTGCAGCTTCCAGGGTTGCACTCCGCTGTGCGCGTGCGCGTCACGAAATCCGACGTTTCTTTGTGTTTTTGTCGCCTGTTCACGTGGCTTTTTAATCCCCCCCCCCCCAACACCCCCCCCCCCCCCCCCCCATGACAACACAAACACACGTATGCACACACGCACACGCACGCACTAAAACCTGAGCTAAAATCTGCAACTCCGACATCAAATTACAAAACCTGGCTCAGTTCTTAAAAGGTTAAAAAACAACATCCAACCAGAATAGAAACCGTTATTTAAGACAATAATAATAAAAAGAACACAATCTTGCATGGTGCATAGACATGAGCAGAGCACGTTAAAAGTCTTTTAATGTCTGTAAACGTGCAGTTTGCAGAAAGAAGTCTGCAAACTGAAATAGCAACCTTATAAATATTTGGCTGCGCGCATCCTTTAAGATGTAATGCGACGTTAAAGCTGCACATTTAAATGCTGATGATGGCTCGCTGCAAAACAACACCGCGTCCTCCAGTAGGTCACCCTGGCTTTGCACTCACCCCCAAAGACGCTTCGCCTTCTCCCCCCTTCCTGCGGAGACCAAAACAACCCGGCGGAGGAGACGCGTCTCTCGGCTGGAGCTGCTGCGGGAGTCTGGAACACGGGCAGCTTTTCACGGGTGCATAAATCCAGCTGCAAGCGGCTGCAGCACCGGTCGGGTCGGAATCGGATCAGTTAAAAAGTCTCCACAAACATCAGCGCGTCCCGTCCAGAACCCCCTCTGCGCGCTTCAGGGCGATCCGCGGAGATCTGCGGGAACCTTCTCCTGGCGAGTGTCCCGGCTGAAGAGTGGAGACCCATCCGTCAGAGTGGGCTCATGTCTTATTGTTCCTGTTTTTAATCCTCAGTATACTTCTAGTCGTCCGAAAGCAGCAGCAGCAGCGGGTTGACAGGCCGAGCGGTTCCGTCTGAGGCCTTATTTAGAGCGAAAATCCCAATAATCTCTGCAGCGCGGCGCGCTGTGCTCCAAACGCAAACATACGCACGACCAGGAATCCAACTACCTGACGGAGCTGCCCGGGTCTGGCTGGAGACTGCGTGTGAGCTGACTGCGGAGCCAAACTTGTCTGAAAAGTGCAAGAAAAACTGCGTTTTATTTCATCAACTGATGCGGCGTTCAAGTGCTGCAGGGAATATGGTTTACGAGAACCACCGATAAAAGAAAAACAAGCTGAAAAAGTACGGAATCCCAGACGTGCCAGTTTTTTGTGCTTCGTTTTAATGTTTTAGTGGTATACTGAATATTAAA
The DNA here is from genome assembly GCF_011125445.2 of Fundulus heteroclitus. NCBI lineage: Eukaryota > Metazoa > Chordata > Actinopteri > Cyprinodontiformes > Fundulidae > Fundulus > Fundulus heteroclitus. The sequence goes on from NC_046372.1 coordinate 26,376,753, forward strand.
AGATGAATATAAAATAAAATATATAAAAAATATCAAATGAAAAATCATATTGTGAACAATGAGAGGACAAAGAAAAAAAAAAGGATCTGATTCTTGTTTATTAATGCTGTAATTCACTCTAACGTGGCAGATATTTAACTCAGGACAGAATCCTGGCTGATGGCGATCCGTTCCTTTCTTATTAGAGCTTGGAGTTGATCACAATGTGGTGGGTTCTGTTTGTGGACTGACCACAGGTCCAAAACTTAGTGTTCTGACCTTTTCAGGCACTTTGCAGCCATGTTTACCTCGTCATGCTGGTAAATCCACAGGTCACCACATGGTTGCTGGAAGAGCTTTGTGTTGCAGCAGCACATCTTGGTACCATTTTATTGTTGAGGAGATTGGGAGGTTTCCGGTGGCCATGAATGGAGAACAAACCGCCCTCCACCGCATCAGGACGCTTCGCTGTGGACACGGTGCAGGACTTAGGGTAGATCTGACTCATCTTTGCCAGCCAGAGGATTTTCCACATGACAAGGGAAGAATGATACATCAGAAAAAAATTACTTTGCAGCAGTCTCCTGCTTGTGCTTAACCTTTTCTGTAAAATATAATACTTTAACACCATTTCTGGTGGGAAATAAATGCAGATGCCTTACGTTCAAACCTACCGAAGACGGCTGATATCGCTGCTTTTTTTTAAAGATGGATTAGCCCGAATAGATTCACATAGTTTGGTGTCTAACCCAGAGTGACAGACAGATTTTACAACCAGCGACCTTTCGGGCTCCCTAACCACTTGGTCACCACTAAAGTAGCATAAACATATTGAATCCTAGCCCTGTACCTCAAAATGAAAACTGCCCTCATCTCACCATGTTGATGGATCCATCAGCAGCCATCGGGCATTTTACATGTTTAAACCCTCAGCATTGCCAATAACTTATCATGGGTTTATTATGAAGTTACAATTGGCATTATTCTGATGCATGCCCAGCAAAACAGAATGTCAGCAAAATACTGAAATGCTGAAATATCTTTAAATGTTTTTTTTTTAAACTGGAAGATGTTTGGACATTCCTGTATTTCAACACTGAGACCATTCCACAGTCCCCCCCCCCCCCCACCCCCCCACCCACAGACTGATACACAAAAAACGCATTTTTACATTTTCTTCAGAAATCATGGCCTTCATCTCATTGTCTGTACATTTACAGGCATCAGGTTGTGGCAGCATTCACTCCCCCTGAAAGAGCACAGGACCAAAGTGGACGTCTGCATTGTCTGCCTCCCCTGATGATGTCACAGCTAACAGAATGCCAGACCAGGTGTACCTTCTATGAACAGAAAAAGACAGCGAGAACAAAAAGTTTAAAAGTTGAAACAACAAATCATGCAAATTGGAGAACAGTAGTAAAACTCAGCAAAGTGGGAGAGAAATAATTAATGTTCTCCAGCAGCCTAAGCCTATAGCAGCATAACTAAATGGATAGCTCAGGGTAACCTAAACCAGTGTAAATAAAACAAAAATGGAAAATAGCATATTAGTACATTCACAACAACATTGTTAACCATTTTTATCCGTCTTTTTGATACTCTCCATAACGGTTTTAGTGGTATTACCCCCAAACTTCTACATAGTCCTCCAGATATGGTACAATGGCGAAGGAATACAGTAGTTGGAGGGATTTGTGATATTTCCTCATCTAGAAAGGTCTTTAGTATATTTTGTTGACTATTTGTTTTATTAAAGTATAATTAAATCATAATAATTATATGGATGTTTATTTTGAATAAACTGCATATTTAATAGTTTTCCTTAAAAGAAGCAGTCTTTTAAAAACACGAGCAGAGCAAAATTACATGAAAATGATAGTAATTCGGCCTGTCTTTGTTAAATTCGCTCTTTGAACAAAAAGGTTTTACCATGAGTCTCAAAGGATGACGTTTTGCTGCTACTATCTCCACCAAAACAACGTCTTTCTCTTTAAAAAGCTGTTAGTTCCCACCCAGGGAGCGTTCCGTGAAGGCGGCAGGAGCAGCACAGTAGCCCAGTTACACAGATCCAGCCACAAATAGCGTCCAATGAGAACGAAGAACACCTTCCAGCCGACCAATCCGTTGCCGGAGTGGGAGGTGCAAGCTAAATGCGGCCAATCAGCGCGAGGGCAGGCTGTTTTTTGCGCGCGTCCGCGGACGAATGTTTTTTTTTTTTTTTTTTTTTTTGGCACCGCGCGCAGCCGCCTGACGCGTGCCAAATGTAAACGTAACTGTTGGAAGCGCATGCGTGGCCGCATTGCAAGCACGTGGTGGAGCCAGAACAAGTAAACAAACTCGCGGGTAATCAATAGGATTGGTTGGTTTGTTTTGTCTTCTACGTTAACGTCACTGTTCGTCTGTACTTCATCTTTAATTAAAGATAATTAGCTAAAACATAAAGGAGTGATAATGTGCTTATCTTTTAGCAGAATAAATGTAAATGCATATAATTTTCACTCGTGAAAAGCAAAGTAACTGTAACAACATTACAAATTTAGAATTGTGAACCTGTTTTGTAAAATTAAAGATAAAACATCTTCCCTCTGCGGCACAGCCTGTGACGCTCAAGCAAACGACATTTAAATTTTATGAATCAAACCTTATGTAATTGCTCATGAGGCGCAGGACAAGACCGCAGAGGGATTTTAACCTGTACCGCAGCGACCCCTAGCGGACACGATGGTAACTGCCTGCAAATTACATAATCCAGTGCAGTCATAGCAGCAGCTCCAATCCGGGTTTAAGATGCTTTATTTTAAGGGAACAGTTTTATTAAGGAACACTTTTTTTTCCTCCAAATTTGTAATAAACAATAGAGGTCTGAAAATATTTTTAATCTGCAGAAGCAATATTTGTGGGGGTTAACTCATTTTGTACATGTTATCTTCAAGGACGAGTGTAATTTATGCAAATATGGAATCTGTGCAATATTAAATCTGTCTTTAGAAATAAATCATCACAAACTTTTCCTCTCTAGTAACCCACGGGGTTTAAATGTTGCATCGCTTGCGTTTTAGTGGAAGAGAGGAGTCTGTCTCAGAGCAAGAGTAAATCCTAAAAGTACAGTGCATAATTTAAAAAATAAAGTATAAATGTGAAATTAAAGGTTTATCTGACACCTGCATTTCTAAATATTGATGCAAATATTCACTTGAACAAACGGCAGAAGGATTGGTCCTTTGGGGGCACGCAGACAGTGGTGGGAGTAAGGAATGACTGGGATCACAGAGGAGCAGCTACAGGGGATGTGGGTGGTGGCAGTTGCTGAAGCATCTGACAGTGCAGAGTTGCCAGCTTTTAAGGGAAATGCATTCAATGATATTTTGTCATAAAAAAATGATGAACTGGCTCAGTCAGTGTTTAGTGGTTTAACTTGGAGAGATTAAACAAGGCCAGGCAAGTTTATATAAAAAAACAAAACAAAAAAACAATTCAAGGTGCTTAACCTTATGAAAGCGTAAGTAATCATATTAAAAAGGTAATTGGAGTGACGTCATAAAAAAAAAAAAAAAATTCAATGTTTCAGTTCATAGTTTAATTAGATCAGTCACAGGGAGCTCTAAACAAATGTGTTTTTAATCTTAATTTAAAGGAACTCAGGCTTTCAGCACTTTTACAGTTTTCTGGGAGTTTGTTCCAGATCAGTGGAGCATAGGAACTAAATGCTGCTTCTCCATGTCTGGTTCTGGTTCTGGTTCTGGTTCTGCAGAGCAGGCTGGAGCCAGAAGACCTGAGTGGTCTGGAGGGTTGATGCCCTGATAACAAGTCTGTGATGGATTTAGGTGCTAATTCAGGGATTTATAGACTAACAGAAGGATTTTAAAGTCATTTAAAATCCACTATTCCTCCCTCCACGTTTTCTCTACCGGCTTCATGACAGGAATCGGGCTCCAAAAAGTTCATATTGTTGTCGGCCAACCATCTCTTCACTTTAACCATTTTTAGGTCTTTGTCAAGTTGAAACAGCCAATATTCTCCAGGACCAGGTTTCTACGCAGACCATCAGATGTTAATACTCACATTTTTTTCCTTTTGTGTCTCGTCTGGCAGCGTAGCAATAAGAATTGTCTTAATGCCAAATAAAGCCCAACAGATTTTACTTTCACAAGTGGAGAATTATTGCTTTCACCATAGTGCTCCGCTTGATTTCTATATGCAAGAAGGTTTATTAGATATTATGCTGGGACTAACGACACAAACAGGAAGGTAATAAAAAAGGAGAGAAACGGATGAGAGAAAATGCTAAAAGGGAGAAAAGGTGAAAAGAGGAAAGTGAGAGCAATATAACATCCTCAGAGTCTTTCTTGATTTGGTCAAGTCAAATTGATTTGGCTAAAAGAAAAGAAAAGAAAAACTCAAATAATGTTCACACAACCATTATTATAGGAATAAACACCTCAATAGGCCTGATTATTTTTGCTTAATTTTAGACAAGTCTCTTTCTCTCTCTCTGCCTTCCTTGTTCTGCATCCATCAAATCCAGCAGAATGTTGCTTCTTCCTTGAGATTTGTTCCACCAGCAAATCCCCCAATTCTTCTGGAGGTGATCCACTGGAACTTGAAGACATTTAGATACAACTTTGTGGGCCTTTCCCAGAATTGTGAGCAGCCAGTTTTTTTTTTTTTAGCCATGAAGCATCACATACCAGCTGCTGAAAGCGGCAGCTCACCTGTGCAGTGGATGGAAACAGCTGTTCTCTATGGATCAGAGTCATTGGGAAGCTTTAACCCGGCCAGCCAGATTATAACGTGTAGCACTCTCCATTCTGCACGTTATAATCTGGGACGGCTCCCAATTAATCCATTTGGGGAAAGGAGGGACATTCAGGAGAACTCTGAGCTGATTGGGGGAAGCAACACCTAGCGCCCGCCTACCAAAGGCTGGTTTTAGCCAATCACGGTATGAAATGAAAACAAAAGGATCAGACGCCATGAGAAACCGCAACAATTTAGGCTGATCAGACTCAAGGCCGTTCTTGCTGTTCTGGATTCTGACGAACCAGATGTGAAAGCAGCAGCTACACATCTGTCCTCCTGCACCACCACGTTTGTGTTGGATCAGCTGTGGGCTCGTCTGCTCTGCTTTCATCACAGCTGGTATGTCCCGCCTTAAACCATAATGCTGCAACGTGATTGGTCCGCACAAATACCGCGAGAATTTAGCTTGAATGCAAGGTTGGGGAAGATTAAGACTAACACAGGGGAACTAAAAAAAAAAAAAAAAAAAAAAAAGTATATATATATATATATATATATATATATAAATAAATAAATAAATAAATAAATAAAAGGACCAGATGCTCCCCAAAGTCCTTTAAAATGTAGGGACGGATTTCTAAGCCAACCTATCATGAATGAAGACTCAGACAAGCTAATGAAGGTATAGTATTTTTAATGAACGTCTATTGAAATGTCATGGCAAAGTTGCAAAAAGACCCCAAAAAAAAGTTTATTTTTTTTCCTCATAAGAAGCAGGTCAGTCTGTAAATAATAGCAAATGCTTCGTTCAAGTCAAATCCTTCACACGACAGCGAAATAAAACTGACCAATCAATTCCAAACGATTTAATGGCAGCTTAAACAAACCCTTAAAATACAACCAATGGTTCTCTTTTTTTAGTTTTTCTTTTCTCTTTTTTTTTTTTTAAACTACACAATTAAAGATTTATACTGATCAAAACATACAGAGTGAAGTAGTTCCACTGGAGACAACTCAAACAAGATTAGTGTCTGATAGAAACAACATTAATTTTACAATAAAAATATCTGCACAAAAACATCCCAAAAGAAAAAAAAAATGTATTTAAAAAGGAAAATAAGGGTAACGCAAAAATATATTGAATTTTTTTTGTCTTTTATTACAGTCACATCACACAGCTGTTGCAACAGATCTCTTTAAAATGTACAGAAATGAAGGATAAGGTCGCCCCCACCCCCCACAGTTGATTGTGTTCATCTTTAAGAGCGTTTACTGCGATCACAACGGATTCCCCACTAAACAAAAGCTGCACATCAAAATCTTGGATATCGAGACTATCAAAAAAGGCACAAACAGACAAGGTTGCACAAAGAGCTCAGCTGAAGCTTTTTTTATTTTTTTTATTTTTTAAATTTGTCCTCTTTTTATACAACTAATCCCACGAAGGTTTCCAGTGCCCTTAAAAGTTCTCATCTACCCCCCCCCCCCCCCCTCCTGCTTCTCAAAGAAAAAAGAAGAATCTATCTACAGGCATGTCAAGTCCTGGCAGGCACCTTGGATTACTAGTCCCATCCCAACTAGCGGAGAAGCAAGTGCATTTCATGAACGGAGACGGACGAGTGAGTGCAGCGAGGAGCAACGGTTACATCTGCAAGTGCAAAGGAACGACAAAGTGACAAACGACAGCGAAAAGCCACGCTGGGCCGTCGTGTCGTCCACCGTCCAGTTTAAATCTGTGGATGGAACCAAAGCAATAGTTTTTATTTAGTTTTATTTTTTTTAAATGGGAGTGAAGCGGGAGATAAAAAAATGCCACCTTTAAGATTTAAAATTTGCATCGATTATAGTGGAAACAAAAAGGATATTTTTGATAAATGTGTCGCGCAGGTTGTGTTTTATTAATTGTTATATTTGATTTAAACTGATGTAAAGGAACATGATCATGTTGGACTCGATGTATACATGTCTTTTTTAAAACCAGTACAGAAGCCCATTTATGCCACTTGTAACGCTTAAATCTAAATTTTGACTAATTATAGCGTCAGTAGTATCCGATAAATGGGCTCCCACCTTCCTGAAGTCAGCCTCTGGTCGGTGACCTGCGGCGGTTCAACATCTAACGTGGCTGCTGTGATGTCAGCAGGGCGCCATGACATCACAGCTGGGTGTGGTCAGAGGTGCAGCTGACCAGTTATGGCTTGAGTGCGTCTGAGCGGCGCCTTCATGTCCTCTGGTGAAGATAAACGTTCACCGTTCCGTCGTTACAAGCCGAGGGAAACTTCCTGCGCTCTGCAGCTTAAAATGGGTCGAGCTCGTCGTCTGAGAATTTCTCCCATAATGCATTTTACTCCAACTTTAAACGGAGCAGCACGGCCGCGTTGTTTCTCTCTTTTTCCCCCCAGACTGAGTTAATGTTTATAATAGAGAGAAATCTCCATGTTGGTCCAGTTTGAAGTTGAGGAGCCGGGAAGCAGAAAATTATCCGTCACGTCTGAGAGAATCAAAGCTGTGACGGCTCCTTTTTACCTTCCTCCTCCTCCTCTTCCTCCTCCTCCTCAGGATTTACTCCCAGTCAGAGCAAAGGAAAAATCAAACATCCAACCTTTGGCTCCATAGTGTCTCACTTCTTAATAAGAGCAACTTGGAGATGCATTTTAACGACTAAAATCTAGACTATTTGGATTAGGACATTAAAAGGTCTGGTGAATGTTTCCATAGATGCCCTGAAGTTTTGCAGAGATTCACTCGGCCTTCAGATGCTGCAGCGCTGCCCTATTCCCCCCCCCCCCCCCACCTTCTTTAAAAAGCATTTTCTCACTTCTTTGAAATAAAAGTATTTAATCTAACAGTCTTCCATCAGATTGACATGAGAAGTTGTTGACCTGCGCTGCATTTCTGCACGTCTACGCTGGTCCACATTCTGCCAGCTGGTGCGAGAACTAAGACGTGAAATTTAAAGCAAAACCTTTTGTGAAATGAGGTTTATCTACTGAGACCCTGTGCTTTGAGCACCCCCCCCCCCCCCCCCACCGCATTTCTTGGGGTGATTTCTTAAAGACGGAGCGTTTATCGTCATTGAACTGCGTCTGGGTGTGCAGACGGACTTGGACAGAGAGGAAAATCAAAATGCATATTAAAGTCTGCTTAACGGAGAGGCCTGACGGGGTCATGGGTCACGGTGACGGCAACCAGGGAGGGACAGAAAGCACCGAGTGTTGTGGAGCGAGATGATGAGCGGGGAAAGGAGCCGGAGCGCCGCCCCAGCGGACCCGGCCGGCTTGTGTGGCACTTTTAACGTTGCCGTCTTTGTATACGGAGCTTATAACAGTCATGCAAAGGGCACAGTATTATTCTAACGAGGCGAGAGAGGTCCACAAACACCAGAGAGGACAACCGAGAATAACGGGAGAACTGAGGGGGGGGGGAGGGGCACGGCGACCGGGTCTACACATCCCGCCCTCCCCCCGCAAAATATGAAAATATCATACAAACTTGTGTGAAATCAACTTTTCCTTTATTTCCTCGTGGCTAAGGCAGAAACTTCCAATGAACTCGTTCGGTACATATCTACATGTTTTAATGCCAATAAGAAAAAAAAGGGCCTTTTTTCCTGGGAAAACTCATCAGATTCACTTATCTTCACCCTAAACAATAAAACATCTTAAGACTCTTCAGGCTTCATATATATATATATATTTATAGTTATATGAGGTCCTCATATCTGGGCCTTTTGTGTGAGTATGTTTGAGATTAAAATACAAGGTTTGATAAAATATACATCCTCATCAACACCAAGTGATGGCTTCAGGCCAGGATAGTCTGGCGAATTCTGTCATAATTGCATAAATCAGGTGAATTAATTCAAAATTTTTTTTCCATAATGAGAGAAAGAAAAAAAGACAGATCACTGCATCCTTTTGTAACAGTGCAACAAAAGGTATGAAAACTTGTTTTGTTTTAATGATTGATTTTTTTTTTGGTGCAAAGAAGTTGCACCAAAAAACAAAAAAACCCCCAATAAACAAAACAAAAAAACAAATTTATCATAAAAAAAAAAGTTTTAAATCATAAGAGCCAAATGCCTTTTGAGACACGCACATAAACACAAAAAAAAGTTGTTTATCTTGGCTTCAAAAAACACAGTTTCCCCCCAAACCATAAGCTGTGACGTGTGACCCCCCCCCCCCCCCCCCCCCCCCCTCTACCTCACCTCTCTGCTGAGAGACAGGATGACTGATTGATTCCTGACGCCGTTCCTGAGCAAAGTGGACTTGCCGAGAGAAAATAAGAGACCGGAGGAATCCAGGCGGTGCGAACATCAGGGGAGGAGAAATAAAAACAAAGCAAAACCCCAAAAATAACCCAAAAAAAACAAAATCACAGCAACAGAGTGGAGGCGGGGAGGAGCAGTGGCGACGCAGAACCCGTCCGCAGAATCTCCTGGAGGGACAAAAATCAAACAGTTGGGTTTAAACTTTAATTTACCGAACAGTAATGACGTTTTCAGACTATAAGGAGCATTAAATATTCTTCCCTAGTGTCTAATATCTCTCCTCCACGTCCACAGCTCTCTATCGTCTCTGTCAGGAGGACAGAGTAGCTGGACTACACTGTTTCTAACATAAAGCCAAAATAAACTGAACTTTTATATTTAAATAACTTTCTAGGTTTATTGTTGCTAGCGCGTACTCCAGGCTGCCTTACATGAATGCACTTCTAGTTTAGACATTACAGTCAGGCAGTCTGGTAGACAGCTCAGGGGTCCTCAGGTAGTGACACAGTGTACCGTAATGCTCCTAATATCCACTGAGTGGAGCGACTTTGTTACTAACCAAATCCGTATTTACACATTTTAAAAGATTTATGCGAACATTGTACCACATAAAATCAGTCAGCAAGCACAAATGTGTTTATCTATAAAGGCACACCATACATTTTTGAGAAAATTTAAGGATTTTAAATGCACCTTATAGTCCGAAACATACAGTAATTGTTACATCTTCCTCTTTTTTTTTTGCTACGCTGTGAAATGCAGCTGAAGACACAATAATTTCATCCAGCAGGTCAAACACAAAGCAAACAGCAGAGGATAATTATTATAGGAAGAATATGGCGCTGGGTGGAGCTCACTTTGAATCCATTCCCATCAGGCTTGGGGCTGGACTTTGACTAGGCCGTCGCAGCTATGGATGCACGGTTATTGGATGGATTGTTTTTATTGTGAAAAGGAAAATTAAACACTTTCAGGAACAAAAAGGTGCAGCGGGTGCGCTGGGGATAAACGCCTTATTAAAACCAACATGGAAAAATTTGGTTTGTTTGCGCTTTAAGAAAACTACAAACAAAACTACAAATCACAAAAAAATAAGTAAATAAACAAAATAAAATAAAATCCTGGCAACATAATTTGCTAAACAGTTAAATTGATGAAGGAAAGAAAATTATATATATATATATATATATATATATATATATATATATATATATATATATATATATATATATATATATATATATATATATATATATATATATATATATATATATATATATATATATATATAAGACTAGGGCTGGGCGATATGGATTAAAAAATAAATCTCCGATTTTATCATCCGATTAATCAAATTTTTCCTCCTTTTTGTTTCATAAAAAGAAATTAAAGAAATTATTTTAAAACTTTTTTTTTTATGTCAAGTATTTCATCAGGGAGTTGACCTGGATTCAAAGTGCAACTAAAAACAAGCTGTGAAACATGCTTGTAAAACAAGATGCCAGCCGTGCCATTATAAACAATGAAAATATAACAAAACATTTGCTGCTAGTGGTATTACACATTGAGCTAAGAACAGGCTTCACTGCACTTGTGAACTTCAAACTAAGTTAAAAAAAAGTAAATAAGTAAATGAAGTACCTCGTATTATGGTAAAAAAACTTAACAATATTTTGACAATATATTTGCCTAAACTTATATTCAGCATCACATGCTGTTCTCCTCCTGGAAACCCAGTGAGTGTATTGGCAAAATAAAATCCAGATTTTCCAAAAATGAAATCTTAAAGAATTGTAAATTCGAATTAATCGATTAAATCGATTTATCGCCAAGCCCCATTTAAGACCGAGGTTGATAACCTGGTTGTATTACTGACTCTTAAGGTCTAAAATTATGATTAAAATGTTTAAGAGCCTTTATGACTCAAAGTTTTCCACTTAAATAGATTTTAGCAGATTTTTAGGAAGGTTTGAAGTTTTAGGTGAGCCTTTGTCCAGAGTGGCTCTCAGTGGGTTAACCTGTGGGGCGGAGCCGACCTGTGCGTACCCGTGCGTACCTGTGCGTACCTGTGGGAGGCGTTAGGACCTGAAGCCGGGCTGGAAGCGAGCCGTTTCTTCAAAGATGAGCTCCTTCAGCGTCTCTTTGGGCAAGTCGTCCAGCTCCATGTCGAATTTGAACGGGGCCTCGGCCACGGGCTTCACGGCACAGACAGGAGACGGTTAGCTCACACCGGCCGACAACCAGGTAACCACGGAAACAGGCGGGGGGGCGGGTCTCACCTCGTCTGTGGGGTCGTAGTACTGCTCCAGGTAGGGGTGGGCCAGCGCCTCCTCCACCTCGATCCTCTTGTGGGGGTTAAAGGTGAGCATCTTGTCCAGCAGGTCCAGAGCTGCGGCACAGCAACACGGATCAGAACCAGTACATGTGGGCCGACACTAGGGGGCGCCATCGCACCCTCCCTGCAGCAAAGCCTTTCTAACAGGATTTCACAGCGTTCTCTGATCTAGGCTGCTAACCTGCTCAGGAAGCCGATAAGACCAGAGGATTTTCCTCCTGATCAGCTGATCTGCGTATCTGGCAGGAAGAGCTTCAGTGAAAACTCGTCTGCATGACTTCAGACCGACGTATCGGCTGAAGGACCGCACCGACTACAACGTCAGGCTGTAAACAATCAGTTTCTGGCTAAACCCTTTTGTAGACAGTTCACTGTAAATCTTACATGGGACTCGCTTTAATTTGTTATCTTAAGGGCAGACGTTTCCTCGCCGTCTGAGCGGGAACTTTCTGCCTCGTTTATTCTCAGACCTTTCTGAGGAAGGAGGACGCGTTTCCTGAAAAGCTCGGCTATAAAACGGGCCGTTAGGAGCGTGCTCTGACCTTTTGGATCGGCGTTGGGGAAGAGGCGGTTCCAGGGCACTTTGCAGCGCACCGGCAGCGACAGCAGGTAGTTCCTGGCCTTGATGTTGATGATGCAGTTGAGATCTTCCTGGGAGGGAGAGCCCAGGATCCCTGAGGGAGGAGAATAAGTCAGGACCCGTTTCTAAAAGGTGGACGAATCACAAACTTCTCACTTATACAAGCAGCTTCCTAAGACAGAAACATGAACACGCCACGCAGGCAGATGGAAGAAGCAATATTTGGTCTAGCACCAAGACAAGAGTCTGAAGAGGGCAGCGTTGTCTCTGGAGGAGGAGCAGCTGCTGCTGGTGGCAGAGAAATCTCTGACAGACCTGAGACGCAGCAAAACGTACAACAGCAGCCAGCAGACCTCTGTGTGACGCTTTATTCTGTGTAGCAGGGCTGGACGATAGAGAAAAAAACTAATATATAAAATAGAAATCTTACTGATCGATATTCATGATCATCAAAGTGAAAACATTTTTTAAGTGCAGCCCTGGACATTTTATGCCGTCTTTTAGCGACCTATTTTTAGAATAAAGAACGCTTGATCTATGAACTCTTTAAAGGGGGCGGAGCTTGGTTCCTGGGTCTGCGTTGTGATTGGTTGGGAGGATGTAATGACTGTAATATTAACCTATATGGCAAGAATGCAAAACAAATTAAAACTTTATCCTATTGAACTTTTTATTGACCCTTTTTTCTATCATAGATAAAAAGTCTATTTATAAATCTAGATCGTTATTGAATGATCGTTCAGCCCTACTCTGTAGACATAATTTTTGATAAATATTAGAGATTTGCAAATAGAATAAAATAAAATCAAACCTCCTTTGTTTAAGCCTAACTTAGTTTTATGTGTGATGTTTGAGAAAACGTCTTTCTCGGTCAAATGAAAACTGTACTCCAGCTCTTGACGGTGGATATTTCCTGGAGCCACAGAAACATTTCCTCACAGTGAACCTTGAGGAGATCACAGAAAATTTGTTTTGGTTCCTCAAAAGTCGGCTACACAACTGCAAATTAGCGCCGCCTGATATTAGAAACTCCTGTAGCTGATATTTGAGTCAGATCCAGGTTTTTCCTCTCCTCCTCATTTATTAAGAAGCTCTGAGCGCACACTGTGACTCTCAGCATCTACGGCAGGTATGAGCCTCCACTGCAGCAACGCAGCAGAGAAATCTGACTTCAGACCTGAAACATCCGAGCTTCTGGTACCACATAAACAGATTTAACAGGTAATGGATCGCTGCTCCAGAACAGGGTTTTCTGCATGTCTCAGTAAGTTAAATATCAGACTTATTAAACCCTTTAAGGTGAATTATGAATAACATTTTAGAACTACATTAACAATATGAAAAATAATATTCTTCATGCATCCTAGTCCAGCTGGATTTGTCCTGCATGTGAATGCTTTCAGTAAAACATGGCTGATGTGTAACTTTCACATCTGAACCCAACACCCGGTACCCAGGAATCAATACCGGTACTTCACAGTACTTTTGTGTGTTTATGTAGTAATGTTAATGATGTTAATTTATTAATAAAATCTCACATTTTTTTCAATTTAACATGTATTTCTCAGTATATAAACTATGGATCTAAAAATGAACCTTGTGAAATAATTTATTAATTTTAATATACAGCACATAAAACACATATTTACCAAAACAACAGTTATCAGAGGCCCAGAGGGAACGAGGTTAATATGAGTTTAAAGCTGCATGGGAATGAAATTCAGGGAATTGTTTTAGAGCAACAGATTTTAATAGAAAAAAAAATATTAAAAAGGTTTTATCCTGGTTTTAAATCAGGGCGGGTTACGTTTGCAATGAGGGAACAGAGAGACTCTCCTCTGGGCTCAGAGAGGAGCAGCTTTTCCTGGCAGACACCGCTTCATCCTTTTCTGGAGAATAAGCTGACAAAGTCATCATAACCCTCCTCATAAGAGGTTTACATGTTTTACAAAGCAAGGCACCATATTTACCCAAAATGTGGTTGAGCTGATCCAGGTAGTGCTTCCCAGGGAAGATGGGCCTGTTTGACAGCATCTCAGCCAGGATGCAACCCACCGACCAGATGTCTATGGACTTGGTATAGCCCTGAAAGTGAACCCAAAACAGTTTTGATCATTAATACGGGGATTAAAGAATTAGATCTAAAAAGGAAAATGTCTAAGAATCCTCCTGCTAATCAAGAAAAATAGCTCAATTTGTTTGAATTAACCTTAGAACAAATGTTTTAAAGGTTTTCTTTGTAAGGGATGTTTTCAGAGCAGCTGAACTGAGGAAGCACTTTATTTCTCCATACTTCTACAACAGTGTTGAGAAATAAAGAGTGACCACAGACCAGGGTGACGTAACAGCCAGTGCACCGTCCATGGCTAAACCTGAATAAGCAGCTAAACCTGAATAAGCAGCATAAATGTGAACGTAAAAACTAAAACCACTACATGCTTTCTAAAGAACAAGGCCAATGCGCTGCGTCTCTGCGTGTAGAAGAAGAAAGGCAGAGCCTCACCTTGGAGTTGAGCATGATCTCTGGAGCTCTGTACCAACGCGTGGCGACATACTCTGTTAGGAAGCCAGTGTGGTCGTGGTCAGGGTCAGCCACACGGGCCAGACCAAAGTCACAGATCTGGAGAAAAACACAAATAAATGAGCCAAAAAAACAAACAAACAAAAGGAAACAAAACGGCAGCATATACAGCCATGTCTTGGTTCAGTTTAGAGGATTTTATTCATCTTTTTTTACGCAAACGGCTCCGTCTTTCATATCTTGGCTGGTAAATGAGCCGCGGCTCTTTTGTGTCTTATATCCAGACCAGAAGTTTACATACAGCCACTCTTTGGGTTATTTTCTGATGTAGAATCATAATTACAAATTTCTTACATATTTTTTTGTTTGAACAATTGGTTTCTTTTCTGCATTCTACCCTGTCAAATGTATACATACAGCTTTAGTTATGAACCATCTTGATATTTTAAGACCTTTAGCAAGTTGTGTTCCAAACACACGCTGTCAGGTTGGATATTTGATATTTCTTACCAGAATAGGTCAAATTAATCTACAACATGTGGGTTTCTAGCCAATGACCCACTTTAAAGGCGCCTTGTCATGTACTATGACCACACAGGTTGCATACAAAGGTTTCCCTGTTAAATTATCACACCCAACAAGCTGTGGTAATTGAATAATAACATTTGGGATTAATAAAACACGTTTTAATAAATTAAAAAGGGAAATTAAATGCTGTAACTCAGTTTTAATGATGAAGTTAAATGTTAGCTACTTTATCCATTGCAAACTTCATTTCGATTGGTTCACTGTTGCGCTGGAAGTTTCTACCATCTACACGTTGTTTGAAGGTGCCCATTATTTCAATCCTTTTCTTTAATCCAGCAGAAACTATTGTGACAATCTTGGAACCTGCAGTTTTTTTTTTGTTTTTTTTTATTTTTTTTAGGAAAGACACCAACAGATTTTCCAGTTCCAGACTCATCTAAACCTACAAATTTCCTTCCAAACAGGTACGTATAAAAAAAAATCTGAATGTTGTGAAAAAGTTAAATATCTTGTCAGGAAATTCCAGTAGTTTTCATTTATGCCTGACAGAGTAGCATTTAGTGCTGCAATAACATTTCAGAAAACCGGACCAGCCTGATGAATCAGTTTCACTTTCTCTGTGACGAACCATGAGGCCCTCAGTGGGCTGATCATTTTATCTACATGACGTGGCATAACCCCCCCCCCCCACCCCCCCCCCCATTATCATTATATATCAGGATGGATAAACAGCAGAAATTGGTTTCCCACTGGAGACCTGATTTGTTTTCTAAGTGTTTATTTATTTTTGGAGCGGTGTAATTGATGCCATCCAGTCGTCTAAACCAACAGATTGCATCATCCAGCAGCAGGACGGTAAAACGGGAACATTAAAGAGTTGTTAGATGGTATTAAGAAACAACTTTAGGTAAGAAAAAAAAAAAAATTGTGTGGTTTAGAAAAGACTTTCCTAACTTGCATAAAACTATAGTCATCATCCTTATCTCTTCACTTAATCTCTTAGACTTTACAAGTTCTTTGAGTTTAATAAAAACGAGTTCCATTAAGGAAGAACTGTGTCATTCCACTGGCATTTATGGACATGGAGACAGGAAACTTCTAACTATGACTGTAGTTTTTTAGTTTATAAAACTTTGGCTCAGACTGGATTCTCCAACTAGCCGTTCTCCTTCAGATCTGAACCCTGAACCGTTTAAAGCAGCGGCTCCAGCCCATCGCAGACATTTCCTTCATTAAACACATCAGATTAAAATAAGTGGATCACAGAGGAGCTTCTGAAGAACGGATGGTTAAGCTTTTAAAGGTAATTCAGGTGTTTGTGCATCGACACAGTGACACAGGTGAACGCACGCAGGAAGGTGATTCCTGAGGACCGGCGTTTAGGGCAAAAAGCCGAGGGAAGCCTGTAATCTGCTTACTCAGCGATTACCTGCAAGTTGCATCAGACAAAAAGAAATCTGAGGGTTGGCGGTTTATGTGGTGAGAACACGGCAGACGTTACCTTGAGATCACAGGTGGTGTTGAGGAGAAGGTTGGAGGGCTTCAGGTCGCGGTGCAGGACGTTGGCAGAATGGATGTACTTGAGTCCTCGTAGGATCTGGTAGAGGAAGTAGCAGATGTGGTCGTTGCTCAGGTGTTGGGTCTTCAGGAGCTTGTAGAGATCTGTCTCCATGAGATCCTGGACGATGTATCTGCACCCATCAAGGTTAAAGGCCTTCTACGTTTTGGTTGTGGAAACTAGAAACCCGTGTTGGTGTCGGTGAGGCTGTGAAAAATACAGGTCAAGTCGTGCCGATACTAGAAATGGTAATTAAACCTGGTAATTAAACCTGGTAGTTAAACCTTCACAAAAAGATGGTTGCTATTGGCACAAAATGCATTTAATAAACCAGCAATTGTGTTTTTGTGCAACAAATAAAAAATAAAAATCAGCTGGGCAAAAAGGAGGAAGCGCTGCTAACGAGTATTAAGCTGAGCAGCGTAGGTTTTCCTGGCACAAGGATAAAGATAATAAAGATAAGTAGAGGGCATTACCCAATGGCTGAGAAAACAAACTGCCTGCATCCTTTTTCTGACTATCACTCTGAGAAAAGAGCCACAAGAAGAATTCATGAACTGGATTATTTAAATTTTGAACTTGACCAAATCTCTGCATCTTTGAGTGAAACTTTAGCTCAAACAGAGAAATCAGCTTTATTAACAGATCGACACATTTCGCCACTTGACCTTCGCCATCTGAAGCTAAAACATGAACAAAGTTGAAATCCTCACTTTTACCAGATCTTTGCCTCCTAAATGTTTCTAGTAAAACCCGGTGCATCAGGAGGGACACAGCTCAGACCTTTTCAGCTGAGACCCGTTCAAAGCGTTTCCACCGCCCTGACTTTCTGAGATTTGGTTCTGCAGTACGTGTCGGTATGAGGAAGTGGTTAGAGACTAGAAAAAGCTGCCAAGTCATCAGTTTTCAGCAATACCTTCTATGCTGTACCTTATGATTTCAAAGGGTTAAAACATCAGGTCTAAATTGTCTTAAACACCCGGGAGCGGTGGAACCTCAGTTTATGGAAAGTACGACGTATTGAACATATTCAGTATTCGTCGTATAGATGTTGTTAATTAATTCTAATCAGGATGCACAAATCAGTTTCACTGTAAGCAGGGACAGCCATAACTTCCCACCTCGCTCGAGCACAAAAAGACTTCTGGACAGGAGGAGACGGAGGAATGGATATAAGTTATAAGTTATAATAAATATAAGCTGGTTAAACTGCAGGAAAATCACCAAAGCGTCTGAGACGGGATGAGAAAGAGCCAGAAAATATCTTCACTCCCACTTCTGTTCAGTTTGAGCTTCTAAACTCCAGAAAGTGTTTCCCAGTTTCCTCTTTTCAAAATAAATAAAATAAATAATTTTTTCCTCTTATTGTAAACGTGTTTTTATTGTAATGTTAGGTCTTGTTTTTATTTTATTTTGTAGTTCAGTTCCGTCACGGGCGAGCAAAGACGATTTATGAGCAATGCCTGCAGACGGCCGTCTATGCGACGATAAAAGGCGACCAATCAGAGCCGCTTCCAGCCGACAGGCAGCAGGGGAACCCATACTGGCAGCAAATTAACACAAAACTGTGACACACTGTGCTTTTAAACCTTTATATCAGAACCAGCATCTGTAGCATCATTAGCATCTCTACCTTGACTAATGGAGCATGGGTGCCTTAGCAGAAGCTCCTCATATCAGCAAAGCATCTAAATGTAATACCGCTGCTGAATGTTTTGGTACGATAAAATCCCCCAATGTTTGCCATCATTGCAACTTCAACGTTTTCTGTGAGCTTTAGCAGATATGAGAAATGTCATGTATGGATGCTGCAATGAAAACTCATCATTGTGCAGCCCTATAATAGCAAACATGTTTGGAGACGCCCCACCTGACCATCGCAATATGGCCGCCGTCATAGCTGCTCGCTTCGTTACGCTTCCGCGTTTTTTCCTGCCGTCAACTTCACGTTTCACCTCAAAATGCTAAAATGCTCTCCTGCTGCCAAACAATTAACACGAGGAGGAGATTTTCAATCAATTTATCTGTCAGTGGTCATAATCTAATGCCTCAACTGTTTCCAGCTGCTGTTTATATTATAAAACGCTCCCTGCCTTCAGTGAAGCTTCAGTTATCAGGGAAGTCCATTAAACGCGACTCACAGCTAACGAGCTGCTGGAGTACCGACCATTAACGCCTTTCTCTGATCTACGTCACACGTAGCGAGCTTCTCCCCAGAGGATGGAATAAAGGCGCAGCGCCGCTACACTGAACTTCAAATCTAAGGCCTTTCCTGCCCCCCCGATCGTTTCCCTCAAATTTATCGAAATTCCTCATTTCCACAGCGAAATCTCTGAGTACTGTCATCCCGCGATATTTTGGAGCGAGACTTGCTTCTCATTGGTCGACTGTTCTGTGACGCGTTGTAATTAAGCGCCGTCATTGGTGGAAACCTGATCGCACGCAAACCTTCAAAGAGACTTTTTCCTTTAACAACTTTTCTGAAGAAGGAAACGAGACGAATCACGACAAAACGCCAGTCGCTACATGAAGCTTAACGATCAGAAGGAGATTTCTGCATTTTCTACGCGTCCTTGGCGGCGACCACCGCCCGTGTAGCTGAGGCGCCGATCGCCACTGGCAGACCTGGTCACACCTGATGGATACGACTGAGTTTCATAAGCAGAGCTGTAGTTTGTTAGGCTCGACCACATGAAGGTAAACTTTGTGCATTCACTTGGAAATGTTACAGTTTCTACCAGTATTTGTACATCTTGTTAGCAGTAAAGAACATTTCATTTGGCCTCAGGAGGAACTTGGTGTTGGATATCTTCTTATGCATCTTAGGTTTTACATTTAGAGCGGACTGAAAGCTTAAGCTGCAGGAAATGGCCTCCATTTGTACTTGAAACAGATAAAATACTAGAGCAACATCCTCCAGCCCCTCCACTATATACTCTATTTCTGGGGAGAACCCTCTGTAGGATAACTTAAAGAGCGGCGCTATGATTAGCACAGGATTATTTCATCCAACCCAGAAAATTATCGGCTTGGTGAAGTCTCTCGTCGTGCGTCTCTAGACGTTTCACGCGTCAGTTTGGCTGAAAACTAAACTGGAGCGTTAAATTAAAAGGTAATTTATGTTTGTGAGGCAAACTTTAGACTGTAGCTGTAAAAATGTGCGTATTTCTTTAATCCCTGCACAGCACCACTGCAGCTCTCCCTCCATGTTAGCGTAGGGTCAGCACATGTTGGATTTGTTTCCAGGTTCGTCATATTTCATTTTTCAAAACAGCTTTTAAATGTAGAGTACAGAACCAAGTGTGCGGCACTTTCTGAGGTTAAAAAACGTCCACTTAATCCAACAATTCAGCTGTAATAGTGGACTAGATGTGCTTCTTCTCATCGCATTGATGCAGAACCACCCAAAGTCTCGATGCGGCGTTGTTGGGAAACAGTGAAGAGCGTCTGAGGCAGATACACGGTGACAGGTGGCCATTATGCAATAAAACACAAATGAACATCGCTGCTCAAACAGAACGCTGTGTGAGCGTAGAAAGTCTGGATGGTTCCTGAGATAAAAAGCACCCAATGCAAATATTACCCAGATAAACATCTTCAAAATGTGAGAACGCCACCATCAAACCCGAGCGCTAGGATACACGTCCTTCATGTGGTCGATGACGGGCGCCCGGATGATGTCATTGATCCCGATGATGTTCTCGTGCTTGAAGCGCAGCAGGATCTTGATTTCCCTCAGGGTGCGTTGGCAGTAGGTCTGGTGCTCGAAGGGGCTGATCTTCTTGATGGCCACGCGTGTCTTGTTGTCACGATCATAAGCAGAGCTGGAAGATAAAAGGAAGCAGAAAAGCCACAAGTTAGATTAAGAAGGACTGCTACAAATTTAAGAGCATCTTTAATAACAATAGTTGATGCATGAAGCTGTGTGATGTTTCTCATTCCTCTGGGATGACTCCTGGGCTGTAATCTGAGCAGATGCCCATTAAAACATGGGATTGAGTGTCAGAACAAACTAGGGATGCACAATTAATCGCTTTTGCAATATAATCACAATTCAAAACAAAAAATAAAATTAAAAAATTGCAGAGTTCAGCAGTTTTTAGCTCTGTAACAATCAGTGAATCAGACGCGTCCTTTAGGTGTCAGTAAAACGTTTAAAGTGGGTTTGCTCCACATGGAAGGGAAGACAGTTGCAGCAGTGAGATAATCTAATTTTATTACTTGTTTTAGAGTTTATATAATCATACTGTTTTACCAGAAACTTTCAGGAATCTCACCACAGCATTAAGTTCTGGTCAATCAGTTTAATACATAGACCTGTTTGTTGGTTACACTTTATGTTCAACAAGGATTGATGTCCAAACCAATAAAAAGCTGTTCTCTTGAATAATATTCTGATTAATAAAAACATTAAAAGTTCTTGTTTTAAATAGTCCTTGTTTACAAACATCTATCTATAGACCATTTTTGTGGCCTGTGGTTAATGCAGAGAAAAGTTTAAATCTAATCGCAGTTATGGTTGAAATATATCGTAGTCAGAACACGATCATTTCTGCTCTGAGTTCAGACGCAGCGGCTCTTTTAGCACCTGATCTGCACAGCGATGAAAGACTGATTTGTTGTTTGTATATGTTTAAAAAGACATGATAAATTAAACTGCCCCCCCCCCACAAAAAAAACCGCATTAAATCGCAATCTTAAGATATTAACAAAAAAATCGTTCAGCTCTAGAACAAAGCCAGATTCTAGTTAGAGTAAAATTTGTCTTCATTTTGTATGTATGTACATATTTATATATGTTTTGTTGTTACTGTGTACAGCACTCTGGACAGAGGCATCTGTATTCAATGAGCTATATAAATAAAGTTGACATTAACAGATTTAGCAACAAAAACAAATAGTTGATTTTATGACTGGGTACAAACTTATCATGCTTATCAATATTACACTGCAAAAAGGGAACCAAGAGTAACATTTGCTTTAACTAGTATACTTGTCCGTTATTTGAGCATTTGAGTTTAAATTATCTGACAATGGAATAACGATTTTTTTCACTTAAAATAGGATTAATTCATCTCCATCATCTTATTACAAGTGCAGTATATCTAATTATCTTATTTTAGGGATCAAAATACTTTTTTTTTATTGGCAGATAATCTTATTTAGCTGCTCAAATCAATGACAAATACACTCATTTCCAGAAAATTTTACTTTTAGTTCCCTTTATACAGCACACTTTCACCGTGTTTAGTTGTGCAGAAAATATGCAAAACACGCAATTACATAGTAGCTTTACTTAGCTTTCCTGCAGCCAACTACAGTTTATTTCCTGGACATATTTTTTTTAAAAAAAGTAAAAAGGTACATTTGAATATACGTTTCTAAACAGAAAAATAAAACAAAAAAATAACTAAAGTTATTTCTAAGGAGACGAGTTTCTGAAGAGGCCGTCAGTCGCTGAGCTCGGTGACAAACTTCCTTCCTGTGGTTTGCTGCTGGAAAGCTTTAATGTAAAAACTATATCACAGGAAACGTCAGGTTTCAATCTGCAGCGCCTTCGCACACAAACTACTAAGGTACTGGTAACTAGTTTTAACAATACTGACCAATGCCTGAATAAGTAGCAGCAACACGTTTGTTTTGCTTTTACAGCATAAACTTTAATCACCCCCCTAAAAAAATTAAATAAAAAACACAACAAAAATCTGCAGGGGAATTAAAACTAATAATTTAACAGTGAAAGAGAGCTGGGAGGGCGAGGGAGGTCAAACACCAGAGAAGAAAGAGTTTGTATTCTTTAGCAGCCATTCTGAGTTCAGCTTTATCCTCTGGGAGATCTGTGATTTCTGCTGACTCTGCATGCGCCGGCTTTTTGTTGCAAAACTGCAGCAACAGCAGATTTTTCTTCCCCAAAACGGGCCCAGCTTGTTTTTAAATGACTTAAAGTGTCGTACACCTTCAGCCAAGCTAAACACCACAAAACAATAATGGTTTATTTTTCCGTGTGTACAATGTGCCGAGGAGAGAAAGGTTTGATTCAGGAACCGAAACTTTTATCTCACGCTGAACCTCGGTGGTTTGCACTCACATACTTTCTCATTTAAACTACTTTTAAATTCCCACGCTATTGTTTAAACAAAAAGGTCCAACGAGCTCCACACAAACCCAAAAGCAACTCAGTTACATCTAAAATTAGAATCTCAAAAAAAAAAAAAAAAAGACATTTTAGTAATGAAGTCCTTTAAGTTGAAATTAATTTTATAGACAGATTACACCGTTATACATTTTAAAATCCTGTTTTTTAAGAACATTAAAATGTATCTTAAGGCTAATAACTAATTTCTAATGTACAGCTATCAGCTTACTGAGAATTATTTTCATATAATGTACTTTATATGTCGTTGGGCCATGTTTGCATGCTTTACTGCATCGACGCTTGGAGTTGTACTTAAATTATAAATCTCTTTAATGGGCTTTGCCTCACAAACTTCGCAAATTTGCAGTTAACCCAGTTTATCTTAACCCCGCCAGTACTTTTTCCTTCCACTCAACTTTCCATTGATATTCAGGCAGTATTTGTGGCTCATCCATTCCTTTTTCTGGGACAACCATCAGGTCAGCAGTCAGCTCAATGATTTGCATCATTGATATAACATTTACGGACTAAAAATCCTTTACTTCTTTTATGTAAAGATGGCAATTTTACAATAAGCTAAATTTTAAGTTTGTTATCAGCCATGATGAAAATGAACAGAAATAATAAAAAACAAAATGTATCATTGTGTGTTTGGAACCGATGACTTTCACTTAATAAATTGAATTAGTGAAATAAATTAACTTCCTGGTTATATTCGCATTTATTGAGATGCACTTGCTGATATTTTCCATAATGTATACGTGCAGTTATTAGGTTCTAGGGTTATGTGGCCAAACTGGCTGCTGACCTACAACCAACTGCATAGTAAACGCCTTCTGCAGACCTGCAGCCGTCTGTTGCAGTCGCTCTACCAGAGAGAAGATTGTGCAACGGCTGCAGCACTTCAACATAACAGACATGGAGAGGCTGCAATGTTTATGGTTTCCCAACATCCCAGAGCTTCATCCTTTACACCCATCCAAGCACTGTTTTATTTCTGCATGTTACAAGCAACGCTAATGTCTGTAAAAAAACACCCACACAATGGGACAAAATAAGAAACGAGTTGCTATAGCGATGGGGGTGTAAGGACGAAAATGTAAACAGTGTGCCAGCCTGCTGCAAGGGAAATATGAGCGGCCTTCCTTTCTACTCGCTCCAGAGGAATGTGTGTGTGTGTGTGTGTGTGTGTGTGTGTGTGTGTGTGTGTGTGTGTGTGTGTGTGGGAGGAAAGTAAATAGTTTTCCATGTAACTCTTCTACTCGAGCAGATGCCCTCGTGTGCAGGCCGCAGCTGAAATCTGGATCAGCTGAACGGCCAGTTCAGCTCGCTGATTATTATAATTCAGAAGTGGTCAGAAGCGCAGTTTGGTAGTGATATAAGCACAATCTGCATAAGAAAGCTGCTCCTTTATTGAAATTGGGTGAATGTGGGAACTAATCTGTGCTGGTTAGGAAAAAAAAAAAAAAACTGTAAGCTTTCAGAAGCACTGAGAAGAAAAAACCTAATTAGTTGATATTAAATGTTTCTTTAAAGCAATCAAATGATCCAAAATGAGCATGGTACTTGGCATGGTTAAACACCTCGTAGGAATTAAAGGCAAGAGCAGAATAAAACACTGGTAATGCACCGATTGATTTGCCTTTGATCAATAATCTGACTTTTTTTTTTTAAATTAGGTCTGACTGGTAATCAACATCAAATATGGAGAAACTTGGGCTTTTCCCCACATTTATTAAATGCATCCGAATTAAAACCTGGTTTGTGGATGACCAACCTGCATTTTCTTTCAGGCACTTTATCGTTTAGCTTAATTGTAATTTCCTGTTGAAACTAAAATAGGCATGGTGCGTTTATTGGTAGCAAGTAATACGAAGGAGTTACATCATATTTAATGTCTTTTCAATAAGAGCCCAGAGAAAGTACTGCAGTGACCAGAGTTGGAGGAACAATGCCTCGCCGTACCTCCC